>NW_006921679.1:9769777-9783229 GCF_000298275.1 Orycteropus afer afer | reverse complement strand
GAGAGAGCTGTCTCTTTGAATATCCAAAATAGTCGAGCCGCTTTTTAAACCTTCAAAATGGCGGCATCCTCCAGTCCGGCAAAAGTCCACAGCTCAGCCCACCTTTCTCTTCACCTTCTCCGTTTGTTCCCTAGCCACATTGAACAGTCCTCAGTGCAGTTCCTGGCTAGTAGGGTGATTTTTAGGTTAATTCTTAAGTCCTACTACCACAGGAATCTGCGAGTGCGCTGTCTCTTTAAATATCCAAAATAGTCAAGTCGCTTTTTAAACCTACAAAATGGCGGCGACCTCCGTACCTGCAAAAGTCCACAACTCAGCCCACCTTTCTCTTCACCTTCTCCGTTTGTTCCCCAGCCACCGTGCCCAGTCTGTGCAGTCCCTGGCTAGTAGGGTGATTTTTGGGTTAATTCTTAGGTCCTACCACCACTCGGGAATCTCCAAGCCGTGTCTTCTGTGCCGTCAGGGTCGCTCAGTCCACTGCCAGACTGCAGCTCCGTGTGTCTCCTTTTTTGGTATTTTCACGTAAATTCTTCTGCTAGTTGGGGTTTAGTCCACTTTTGTATCCTTCCCTTCAAGGCTCAGGGGTCCAAGATTATCTTCTGTGTCTGTGTTAATTGGTTTCCCTTTTCTTTGTTGAAGAGTGTCTATGCAGTCCTTGTACCTAGTTCGCCATCTTGCCGGAACTCTTACACTGAACTTTTTAAGAAGCCACCGAACTGTGGTTACATACCTATGGTAGTCCTTGTCAGTACTTGGTATGATCAGTCCTTTTAAGTTTAGCCACTCCAGTAGATTTGTGGAGTCCTTTGGTGGCACAAACACTCAATTACTAACAAAAAGGTTGACATTTCAATCCCTCCAGAGGCACCTCAGAAGAAAGGCCTAGAGGTCTGTTTCCTAAAGACCACCACCATGACATCCCTATGGAGCACAGTCCTGCTCTGCACACGTGGATGGCCATGAGTTGGAGTTGACACGAAGGCAACTGATTGGTAGTTTTGCTTTAGTAGATGTGTAAAGGCATCTCATTGTGCTCTTAATTTTCATCCCCATGCTGACTGATGAGGGTGAGAATTTCTTCATGTGCTTATTTCCCATCTGTGTTGGGGTTCAGAGGACCACCTCTATCTTTGGTTAGTCACAAGAATTCATGGGATTCAGCATATAGTTCTACTCATGACTAAGGTTTATTACATTAATGTGGTAGAGACAGGATGCTGGGTCATAAGAGAGGAAAACCCAAGCAAAGTCTGAAAGGATCCATGTGTAGCATCAGATGAGGGGTCACAAATTCTAACCTTTTACCCCAGCCATGAAAATGCCACCATATGCTCACAGTGTTTCTGCCCAGGGAAGCCCACTAGAGACTCATCATCCTTTTACTGGGGATGGGTCAAGTGGGCATTCTCCATCTACCATTTATCAAAATTCTGGGCTCCCAGCAGGAAAGTAGGTATTCAGGCTAAACCATTCTGTTGGCAGAAACAGTCAAGGCACAATGAGCCACTGTATCATTTAGGGGAAACCAGTGTAGGGAATTGTTTACTAGCCAAGTTCCCAGTTGCCAGCTAAGGGCCAGCCTTGCAAGCAGCCATCTAGAGTGGCAGTTTGGCCTGCCATGTTAACCTTTTTTGTTTACTATTCATTTATCTTTTTTGGTAAAATGTCTGTTTAAATTTTTGGCCCACTTTTCTAAATTTTTAAAAAATACATTAATACTGAGTTCTGCGAGTTCTTTCTGTATTCTTGAATCAAGTTCTTTATAAGATGTATGATTTATAAATATTTTTTTCCAATCTGTGGCTTTTCTTTTCATTCTCTTCACATTGTCTTTTTTTTCCCCCTTCAGTGTTATTTTTATTATGGTAAACTATACATGACATTATTTTCACCTTTTTTGTGTTGTACAATCCAGTGGCCTTAAGGACGCCATATCTCTCTAGTTGCAGAATATTTTCACCATCCCAAACACAAACTCTACACCCACCTAGCAATAGCTCCCCAGTCCCCTCTCCCAGCCCCCAGTATTATACTTTCTGACCTTATTAATTTGCCTACGCTGGAACAGACCATCAATTGCTCATATGCAAGTTCAAGTTGAAGCTGAAGACAATTAAAACAAGTCCATGGGAGCCAAAATATGACCTTGATTATATCCCACCTGAATTTAGAGACCGTATGAAGAATAAATTTGAGGCAATTAACACCAGTAACTGAATATCAGATTAACTGTGAGATGGCATCAAGAAACATCATCCATGAAAGCAAAAGGTCATTAAAAAGAGAGGAAAGGAAGAAAAGACTAAAATGGATGTCAGAAGAAACTGAAACTTGCTCTTGAATGGAGAGTTGCTAAAGCAAATGGAAAAAATGACAAGATAAAAGAGCTGAACCAAACAGTTCAAAGAGCAGCTCAAGAAGACAAAGTCAATTATTGTAATGAAATGTGCAAAAACCTAGAGTTAGAAAACCAAAAGGGAAGAACATGCTCAGTATTTCTCAAGCTGAAAGAACTGAAGAAAAAATTTAAGACTTGAGTTGCAATATTAAAAGATTCTATGCACAAAGTAGTGAATGATGCAGGAAACATCAAAAGAAGATGGAAGGAATACACAGAGTCACTGTACTAAAAAGAACTGGTCAAAAAACAAGGCTCCAGGAATTGGCAGAATACTCACTGAGATATTTAAACAAATGGATGCTGCACTGGAGACACTCACTGTTATGCCAAGAAATTTGGAAGACAGCCACCTGGCCAGATGACTGGAAGACAGCCATATTTGTACCCATTCCAAAGAAAGGTGATCCCACAGAATGTGGAAATTATTGAACAATATCATTAATATCACACAGAAGTAAAATTTTGCTGAAGATAATTCAAGAATGGTTGTAGCAGTATATTGACCAGGAACTTCCTAAAATGCAAGCCGGATTCAGAAGAGGACATGGAATGAGGGATACCATTGCTGATGTCAGATGGAGCTTGGCTGAAAGCAAAGAATACCAGAAAGATGTTACTTGTGTTTTATTGACTATGCAAAAACATTCAACTGGTGGATCATAACGAATTATGAATAACATTGAGAAGAATGAGAATCCTAGAACACTTACTTGTTTTCATGAGGAACCTGTACATGATCAGGAGGCTGTCATTTGAACGGAACAAGGGGACACTGTGTGGTTTAAAATCAGGAAGGGAATCTGTCAGCATTGTATCCTTTCACCATACTTACTGAATCTGTGTGCTGAGCAAATAACCAAGAAGCTGCACTATATAAACAAGAACACAGCATCAAGATTGGAGGAGGACTCATTAACAACCTGTGATATGCAGATGACACAACCTTGCCTGCTGAAAGTGAGGATAACTTGAAGTACTTACTGATGAGGATTAAAGACTGCAGTCTGCAGAATGGATTGTACCTCAACATACAGAAAGCAAAAATCCTCAATAAGCAGCATCACGATAAATGGAGAAAATTTTGAAGTTGTCAAAGATTTCATATTAGTTGGTTCCACAGTCAACGCCAATGGAAGCAGCAGTCAAGAAGTCAAGCATCGTCTTGCACTGGGCAACTCTGCTGCGAAAGACCACTTTTAAGTGCTGAAGAGCAATGATGTCTCTTTGAAGACTAAGGTGTGCCTAACCCCAAGCCATGGTATTTTCAGCTACCTCATATGCATGTGAATGGTGTACAATGAATAAGGAAGACTGAAGAAGAGTTGACGCCTTTGAATTGTGGTGTTGACCAAGAATACGGAAAGTGCCATGGACTGCCCGAAGAACTAACAAATCTGTCCTGGAAGAAGTGCAGCTGGAATGCTCTGTGGAAGTGAGAATGCCCAAACTTCATCTCACCTACTTTGGTCATGTTGTCAGAAGGGACCATTCTCTGGAGAAGAATGTCATGCTTGGTAAAGTGGAGGGTCAGCAAAAAAGGGGAAGGCCCTCAACAAGATGGATTGACACAGTGGCTGCAACAATGGGCTCAGGTAGAGCAAGGATCATGAGGCTGGTGCAGGACCAGGCAGTGTTTCGTTCTGTTGTGCACAGGGTCACTATAAGTCAGAGCTGACTCAAGGGCACCTAACAACAACAACAAGATATTTCATATAGATGGGATTGTACAGTATTTGTCCTTTTGTGTCTAGCTCATTTTAATTAACATAATGTTATAGAAATTGGCAGACCTATTTTATAATAGGTATGGAAATGAAAATATCCTAGGACATCTAAACCAGTTATGAATAACAGCAACATTGGAGAACTAATGATACCTCGTTATAAGAGTTGTTATAAAGCGACAGTAACCAGGACAGTGTGGTGTTGGTATGAACCTAGAGAAACAGATCAATGAAAGAAAAGAGAGTCTAGAAATAGACCCACACATATGCGACCATGGATTTTTTAGAGTACAAAGGCAATTCAATGGAGGAAGAATACACTTTTTAACATATAATGCTGGAAAATTGGATATTCATATCTAAAAAGTAAACTTCTATTCAAGGCCCACACTATATTCAAATATTTAACTCAAAAGAGATATAAAACTAGACGTATCATTTAAACTGTAAAACCTCTAGAGAAAATGGTATCTGGCTTTCACGATCCCTCTTGTTTTGTGGTGTTCCCTCACATGTTTTGTTTCTGGGAGCAAACTTTGGTTTAAAGTGACTAGGCCTTGTTGTTGTTGTTGTTAGGTGCTGTGGAGTTGGACCTGACTCATAGCAACCCCTCCTTGGGTTGCCAAGGCAGTATCACTACGGAAGTAGATTGCCCAACCTTCCTTCTGATGAGTGGGTGGTGGGTTTGAACCACCAGCCTTCGGGTTAGCAGTCAAATGCCTTATGCACTATGCCAAGAAAAACCTTGTGGGACAGTTCTACCATCTCACGGGGCCGCTGTGAGTCAGAATTGACTCTGTGGCACCCAACAGCTACTCAGGCAGCTTCATACCTGTTAGATGTAATGGTAAAACTATAAGGCACTATTTAGAATCTGACTGGAAGGCTTACCTAATGTTCACAGTGTTTTTTTAAAAATTTATTTATTAGGATACAGTGATTTATGAGAGACTTTCAGAGGAGTCTATGTTCACCGAGGAGACGTTAATGCATCTGGAATATTTTGCCACAGATGGTAAGTGTTAACCTTGTTGCCTTTGATAGCACTGTTCCTAAATGCTGGCAGTGTTGCCCTGGATGCATTGCTGGGCACACATGCAGGCAAGGGGATGCCTTTGTATGTGTGGTTTTGTAATGCTTTCTGTTTCCTCGAAGGTAAATGATTCCCCAAACTCTGCTGAGTTTTATGTTTTCATACATATTATTTTCTCTTTCTTCCTCTCTCACTTTAATAAACAGTAAATAAATAATCCCCCCATGTGGCCTGTAGCAGTCTGCAGCCCACCGTTGTGTTTCTGTATGCGATGTGTGATGTTTGTAACTGATTATGGAGCAGCTTGGCCCATGGTGTGAGGAAAAGGCAGGTTTTGCATGATATGTTGAGTATGTGCAAGCTAATCATTTCGTGCACATAACCCTCAGAAAACCATCATCCTTGATATGCTCCTCCTCTTCTCTTGTATGCCCTTGATGTTGACTTACCATGCATCATTTAAGGAAATGCAGTTGCATGAATGAGTGACACATGACAAAAGCATTCACTCATTTATTGACTGGAGCTTTGAGCAGCAAGGTGTCCCACTAGTGATACCATTCACACCATAGCCGACTTCCTACCATTGTCTGTAAGCTGCTGCTTCCACACACGTGTGTGTGTGTGTGTGTGTGTGTTTGGCCTAGAAGTGTGGATTCTTTGCAAGGTTGAGCTTTGGGACCTTTTTCTGTAATTTTAACATACATTGCTGTTGGCAAGGAGCTCTGGTGGCGTAGTGCTTGAGGCATTTGACTGCTAACCAGAAGACTGGCAGTTCAAACCCACCAACCACTCCTCAGAAGAAAGATGGGGCGATCTACTTCTGTAGTGATACCACCTCAGAAACCCAAGGAGGGGCCACTCGCTATAAGTCAGATCCGACTCGGCGACAGTGAGGTTTGTTTTTTTTTATTTGCTGTTGGCAAGCTACAATACGTAGAGACATAGAGGAATTGTGCTGTAACTGTGCCGTAGCAGAATCACAACTTCAGTAGAGGCCCTGCGGAAGAAATGCCTGGTGATGTGCTTCCGAAAAGTTGGTGTTGGAAACCCCGTGGAGTGCCGCGATAGGCTGACACGTGTGGCGTGCTGGGAGCAGAAGTTGACTCAGTGCTACCTGGTTTCTGTGTTTTTTGGGGAGAAGTAATTTCTAGGGAATCCTAAAGCATTTTCATATTTTAGAAGAGTTAGCTTCAAATATAAGAATACAGCCTGGTTTATTATTATTATTATTTTTGTAAACACGTTCCTTCAAAATGGGACTAAGATAGATTTTCTGAACATTTAGAGATTATCTGGCTAATAATTGGAAATATCTAATCCTCATTCAGTCTCTCATTCAATCAACAGCTAGTTAATTGACATCTTTTAAGTGCCACTGAGGAGCCCTGGTGGCACAGTGGTTAAGCGCTCAGCTGTTAATCAAAAGGTTGCGGTTGGAACCCACCAGCTACTCTGGGGGAGAAAGATGACCAGTCTGCTTCCATAAAGATGACAGGCCTAGAAACACTATGGAACAGTTCTATTCTGTCCTCTAGGGGCGCTGTGAGTCAGAATCCACTCCACAGCAATGGGTTTGGTTTGGGCTTTGCTTCTGAAAGACTGACAGCCCTGGAAACCCTCTGGTGCAGTTCCACTCTGTCCTCTAGGGGCGCTGTGAGTCAGAATCGACTCCACAGCAGTGGGTTTGGTTTGGGCTTTGCTTCTGTAAAGATTGACAGCCCTGAAAACCCTCTGGGGCAGTTCCACTCTGTCCTCTAGGGGCGCTGTGAGTCAGAATCAAATCCACAGCAATGGCCTTTTAGGTTAGAAAGTGTTCTCATGGCCTAGTGCATAAGGCATTTGACTGCTAACTAGAAGGTTGGCGGTTCAAACCCACCAACCACTCTGCAAAGGGAAAACTGGGCAATCTACTTCCGTGAAGATTTACTGCCTTGGAAACCCAAAGGGGGTCGCTTTGAGTCATAATTGACTTGATGGCAGTAAGCTTGGTTTGGTATTTATTTTTGGTGGCATAATGGTTAAGAGCCAGTCTGCTAACTAAAAGGTCAGCGGTTCGAACCTACCACCCTCTGCAAGACAGAAAAACCTGCTGATTTCTTCCTGCAAAGATTACAGCCTAGGAAACTCAATGGGGCAGTTCTACTCTGTCCTATAGGGTGAGTATGAGTCAGAAGTGACTGGGTGGAAATGGGTATTAAGTGCCATACAACATTCTCAGCCTCTGGGAAAGCAGTGGACAGAACATGGAAACTTAAGCTCATGGAATTTACTTATTGTTGTTATGTGTTGTCGAGTCAGACGTGACGCATAGCGACCCCTCCTTGGGTTTCCAAGGCATTATCACTACAGAAGTAGATTGCCCAACCTTCCTTCCGAGGAGTGGCTGGTGGGTTTGAACCACCAGCCTTCTGGTTAGCAGTCAAGTGCCTTAGGTACTATGCTACCAGAGCTCCTTTACTAGTAAATAAAATTCCAGGGGATGGTGATAAGTGCTATGAAGAAAAATGACACAGGAGAAGGGGCATGGGGAGTGATGAAGGTGCTCTTTATCTGGGGAGATAAGGTGGCATTGAGGCAGAGATTGAAGAAAGTGAAGGGGAGAGCCAAGTGGTTAGCTAGGAAGTTCTCAAGGTCAAAGGTAGAGAAGTCAAAGAGTCTGTGAGTAAGAGGACCTACAGCAAGGATGTCACAATTAGCAAGGGAAAGAGAGAGAGAGAAGGTAAAGAAATATTAGCAAGGTATTCCAGGCCAGATCAAAGAGAATCTTGAAGGACTTCACATTCATACAACTTCTAAAATGCTTGTGAATTTTATTTCCAAATGCATCTCTTGTCCCTGATCACCAGCAGCCTGACTCAGAGCTACCACATTCTTTATCGCAGGGCTGAGAACTCTGGTTATGGCTTATACTGATCTAACTGAGAAAGACTACAGGGAGTGGTTGGAGAAGTTTAAACAAGCTAGTACGGTTTTACAAGACCGAAGTCAAAGAATAGAAGAGTGCTACGAGACCATTGAAAAGGTAACATACCCTGTTGGTAGCCATAGGAAGACCGTCCACTCCTCAGTGTTTTCATATCTTGACATGGTTTTTAAAACACAGTTCAGTTTTGTTTTGTCTTGTTATTATTATTATTTTTACTTTTATTGTTGTTGTTATGTGCCATCGAGTCGGACCCGACTCATAGCGACCCCCTCCTTGGGTTTCTGTGGTGGTATCTCTATGGAAGTAGATTGCCCAACCTTCCTTCTGAGGAGTGGCTTGTGGGTTTGAACCGCTAGGCTTCTGCTTAGCAGTCATGTGCCTTAGGCAGTACGCTACCAGAGCTCCCATTTTTATTTTTATTGTGGTGGAAACATGCACACCAAGACAATCACCAATGTAACAACTCCCCCATTTACAGCTCAGGGACATTGATGATATTTTTCATGTGCCACCTTTATTACTACCCTTTTCCTAAATATTCCACCACCTAGGAGCTCTGGTGGTATAGCGCCTAAGGCATTTGACTGAAAACCAGAAGGCTGATGGTTCAAACCCACCAGCCACTCCTCAGAAGGAAGGTTGGGCAGTCTAATTCCCTATAGTGCTACTGCCTCAGAAACCCAAGGAGGGGTTGCTATGAGTCAGATCCAACTCAGTGGCAGTGCATTTTGTATTAGTATAAACTCAGTGCCCCCCTCCCAAAAAAACAAAAGCTTCTTGTCTTACTATTTTTCTTCATAAGTGTAATCTGTCCTATCACCCTGAAAATTCATAAAATAAGTCCTTACAAAATATCCCTAAGTATTTCTTCCTCTTCCAAGCCTATTCTAATCATTTCATTCTTGTTATCTTTTTTTGATAACTTTTTTCAAAGCAAAAGAATATTCTCATTATAAAACATAAGCTAGAAATAAATAATCATCACCTGTATTGTTGTGCTAATGACTAATTAAGTCCTGATAATGTAAGTTTCCAAGGAGCTCTGGTGGCACAGTGCCTAAGACATATGACTGCTAACTAGAAGTTTGGCAGTTCAAACCCACCAGCCACTCTGTAGAAGGAAGACTAGGCAATCTACTTCTGTAAAGATTTACCACCTTAGAAACCTAAAGGGGGTTGCTATGGAGTCAGAATAACCCAATGGTAGTGAGGTTTTTTGTTTTTGTTTTTGTTTTTTTTTTGGGGTACGTAGGCTTCAAGTCTCTTTCTTTGTATGTCTCTGTTGTATATGTAGTATTCCATGGTGTGTGTTTACCTCTCTCTCTCTCTCTCTCAGACACACAACGTTGTCCCATAAAAATTAGCTCATGCTTGTATACTGTTTGACTCATGAATTTCCCCATAATCAATTGGGAACATTCTTCCATTTCATTGAACGTTCTTACAGTTTGGCTCCTTGGAGTACTCCAGGGCACCCCCATGTATGAATGAGTGATTTGCTATTGTGCTTGGCAACCTGTGGGGGTTATTTTCCTATGGGATCTCCTGCAGCCTGGGTGCTCAAGGGAGTGACTGTGAATTGGCTTCAGCTGAGACCCCAAGGGTTTCACCGATCCCAGACCAATTTTTTTGTTAGTTTCCTGACTTGGAGTTCTTTTGTCATCTGGTTGCATGAACTTTTCATCTCATTTCTGTAGGCCCTTGAAAGAGAATAGATTTAGGCTGGGGATAGGGGTGGGGATAAGGTGATTCTTAAGGTCATTGGTCCCAGGACCTTTTCAAAACCATAAATTAGGAGATTTGGAATCTGGTCTAGCTTCATGCCAAAATGTATGAACACTCAACAGTCTCCTTCCTGGGCGATTATTCACGATCTGCTAACAAACCTCAGTGGAGAGAGCTTCACTGGGCCGTGTAATCCACCTCTTCCTTATGTTTCTAGTTTGGAACCGAAGTTGGACCGAAGTGAGTCAGTCCCTCCCCAGAGCATGATTAAGCCAAATCAGTTCACACACTCTGTGTTACCTGAGTGATGAGAAAGATAATTTATTACCATGCACATGGTAAGGAAACAGGGGCCAGTACCCAGATCTGACTTCCCAAGTGGGGGATGGGGTACAGATTTTGTAAAGTTCAGGAAAGGGGTCTCTACATATTCATATAAATTTCAGGAATTCGGGTGTGAATTAGCTGGAGATTGGCTGAAGTTTCGTTCACCTCGGTTTAGAGGGACAGTCAGTTTTTAACACAGTGAACTTCCCTACTGGATGAGTTACATCAACTTCCTGTCATCAGCTGATTGGGTCTTGGGCAGAGAAGGAGATGTTAGTTCCAAACAATTGGTTCCCATTTATCTCACTTTGCATGTCTGTGGGCCAAACCAGATCTGAGCTGATTTTAAAGGATTTCAAGTTGACCTTGGCCGGGTTTCTGAAAAACAGCTAAGGAGACAAGTTATCATCCATACTTATCTGTCACTAATCCCTTCTGTGGGAAATGGAGTTACAATTCAGCTCAGCTTCCAAACCTTCATTGGCCCTTTCCCAGCTGTCCCACAGGCCATGCATTGTCCTCGCACACCAAAAAGAAATCTGGAGAATTGAATAGTGGTTTCTGGGGATTGGAAGGCCATACAAATACTACCATTATGATTATTTTTTGGTTAAATGACTATATTATATTTAAAAATACAGAACTTGCCATTCCTACCCTTACACAACAAGAAAGAAATTAATAATATTATAAGAGGGATTTCCTACAGACAAATGCTTGAGAAGCATAGAAGGGCTGTGGCCTCAAGAATTAGGAAAAAACTAACCAAAAAATAAACCTTGCCAATAGTGAGTCAATTCCAATCATAGCAACCTCCACTGGGTTTACAAGGCTGTACATCTTTACAGAAGCAGACTGCCCCGTCATTCTTCCACAGAACAGCTGGTGGGTTCGAACCACCAACTCTATGGTTAGCAGCCAAAATGCCTTAACCACCACACCACCAGAGCACCTTAACAATTAGGACAGGAATCAGAAAATAACCGCACTGTAACTGAAAAGAAGACAAACCACAACAATATGCATGAAATTGTCTGTAAAGCCAATTTCACAGACTCAGCACTTAGTGGAAACATGAGACTAAATCTCTGTTAGAAAACAAAACAAGATGTTATTGAAGGGATAATTGCGTCTCATAAAATGGAGGAACCACAGCACCTTAAGAGAAGATGCAAGACAAATCACAAAGAAAAAGAAAATTAAAAAATAAATTAATTAAAAAGAGATGATGCCCTGTAGAAGAAACAGCTAGTGTTTATTTGGTAAATAACCAAAGGGAAACGTTTCACATGAAAGAGAAGTGCAGGGGATGGCAGGTAAATTTACAAGGAGTTGTCAGATCCCACAATTTCTTAATAACAGTTCTTAGCCACACATTAATTTTTTTGTTTCCTGATACAGTGTGACTAAGGCAGTATTTCTGAAGCACACCCTGTAGTCATTTTGATGTGAGGATCTTGTGATTGATTGTTGATCAAGTCAATTCTATTTGAAATCCTTGGAATGAACACTGATTGAAAAGAGAAGGTTGAGTCAACTCTAATCTGAACCCTCAGACATGTATACCATTGTTTACAAGACTAAGGGGAAGTGACTGTTCTCAGCTATATTCACCAGGTGATTCGAGGAACAGTTAAAATAGTGAGTTTAATAAACACTAAGCAATTCTTCATCCAGGTTAGAGATTCTGACTCTTATCTTTGGTATTGGAACAGTAACTTTGACAAGGAACAAAAATAAATAAGTAAATAAAAATTTAAAAGGCTGAATGGCTTGCTTTGGAAAGGTAGGTATGAAAATCTTAATTTAAAACAGAGTAAGATGGTGAAATAGGCAGACAAGCAACACAGACCCTCTTCAACACAGAAAAGAGATACCAATTAGCAGAGATACAGAAGATAATCCTGGAACCCTGAGCTTTGAAAGCAAGTACGCAGAAGTGGATTAGACACCAACTAGTGGAAAAACTTGAAAACAAGCAGTACAGAGATGAACAGAGCTATGGACTGTCAGCTACTCTGATGGGACCAACAGCCTGAGTATTTCCAAGTGGTATTGGAACTTGACAATTGATCTAAAGATCAGCCCTGGTTGCCAAGGGTTGCAGGGACAACTGCACTGGTGGCCTATGACTAGGAAGGGAAACAGCAAGGGGCAAGACAACTTGAGCTGTGTGCTATTGGCTGTCCAGAGGGAGCAGCCATTGTGATTGTTTACAGGCGGTGGCCATTTTAGATATTTAAAGTGACGAAGGACACAGTCATTTGGAATGTTTACAAGCGGTAAGTATTTGACCCAACAACAGCACAATATACATTCTTCTCCAGTGCACATGGAACATTTTCCATGATAGACCATATGTTAGGCCATAAAGCAAGCCTTAATAAATTTAAAAACACTGAAATACTGCAAAGCATCTTTTCAGATCGTAATGCTATCAAATTAGACACCAACAATAGGAAGATCAACAGAAAAAGAGTAAACACATGGAAACTGAACAACACCCTCCTAAGAAAGACTGGGTAAGAGAAGAAATAAAACTTGAAATTCAAAAATCCCTTGAATCAAACAAGAATGAAAATAAAACATACCAAAATCTTTGGGACATAGCAAAAGCAGTGATCAGAGGCCAATTTATAGCAATAACTGCACACATCAATAAAAGAAGAAAGAGCCAAAATCAACACTTTAAACCAACATCTCCAACAATTAGAAAAAGAACAGCAAGAACCCTGACAAGCCTACAGTCACCAGAAGGAAGGAAATAATCAAGATTTGAGCAGAAATCAATGAAACAGAAAATAGAAGGGCAATAGAAAAAGTCAGCAAGACCAGAAGTTGGTTTTTTGAAAAGATCAATAAAATTGACAAGGCACTGGCAAATTTAACAGAGGGAAAGAATACAAATAACACGAATAAGAAACGAAATGGGTGACATCACAACAGAACCAACTGAAATCAAAATAATATCAGGATACTATGAAGAACTGTACTCCAACAAATTCGAAAATCTGGAAGAAATGGACAGATTTCTAGATACACACCACTTACCTAAACTAACACAGACTGATGTGGAAAATTTGAACAGGTCCATGACAAAAAAAAGAAATTGAACAGGTCATTAAAAAATTACCAACAAGAAAAGTGCTGGCCCAGACAGTTTCACCAGAGACTTCTACTGAACATTCAGTGAAGAACTGACACCGTTCCTGCTCAAACTATTCCAATACATAGGAAAGGATGGAATCCTCCTTAAATCATTTTATGAAGCAAGTATAACCTTGATACCAAAACCAGGCAAAGACATCACTCA
>NW_006921679.1:9765483-9767365 GCF_000298275.1 Orycteropus afer afer | reverse complement strand
CAAGGAAGAGGTGAGTATCAGGAGGAAGTGGGAGGGGAGCTGTTGCATTGTGGTAAATTGTAGTCAGTGTCATGAGACAACGTGTGTGAACTGGTGTATGGAAAGTGAATTTGCTCTGTAAACTTTCACCCAAATCACACACAAAAAAACTTTGCTTCTCTATAGCTCGTTTGCTCCTTTTTCTTTTTTGTGCTTTATTGTTATATATGTTGCATCTATATATTTTACAAACCCAGCAATATACTGTCATAATTATTACTTTATAATTTATATAAAGAAACAGGAAGAAACAAGAAGTATATATTTATGAAGCCTGTATGTAACCCTTTAGTTTACTATTTCTGATTCTCTTCTTTTGTTGATTTATCATTTAATATTATTTCTTTACATCAATACAGCTTTACTCCCACCACGTTATTTTCACTATCATTGTCAAAAATATTTCATTTCTTTATGTTACAGGTCCCTGGGTGGTGCAAAAAGTTTGCCCCAAACTGCTAACCTAATGAGCCCTAGTGGCGTAGTGGTTAAGGCATTTGGCTGCTAACCAGAAGGTTGTTGGTTTAAGCCCACCAGCCACCAGTGGAAGAAAGATGAGGCAGCCTACTTCTGTAAAGATTTACAGCCTTGGAAACCCAGTGGTGCAGTTCTAATCTGTCCTCTAGGGGCACTATGAGTTCGAATTGACTCCAAGGTTGTGGGCTTGGTTTGGGCTTTGCTTTGTAAAGATTGACAGCCTTAGAGACACCATGGGACACTTTTACTCTTTCCTCTAGGGGCGCTGTGAGTCAGAATTGACTCCATGGCATTGGGTTTGGTTTGGGCTTTGCTTTCTGTAAAGATTGACAGCCTTGGAGACCCTGTGGGGCAGTTCCACTTTGTCCTCTAGGGGCACTGTGAGTCGGAATCAACTCCATGGCAATGGGTGTGGTTTGGGCTTTGCTTCTGTGAAGATTGACAGCCTTGGAAACCCTGTGGGGCAGTTCCACTCTGTCCTCTAGGGGTGCTGTGAGTTGGAAAGGACTCCAAGTTAGTGGGTTTTGTTTGGGCTTTGCTTCTGTAAAGATTGACAGCCTTGGAAACCTTGTGGGGCAAATTCAGTCTGTCCTCTAGGGGCGCTGTGAGTCAGAATCGACTCCACGGCAGTGGGTGTGGTTTGGGCTTTGCTTCTGTAAAGAGTGACAGCCTTGGAAACCCTGTGGGGCAGTTCCACTCTGTCCTCTAGGGGTGCTGTGAGTCAGAATGGACTCCACAGTAGTGGGTGTGGTTTGGGCTTTGTTTCTGTAAAGATTGACAGCCTTGGAGACCCTGTGGGGCAGTTCCACTCTGTCCTCTAGGGGCGCTGTGGTACAGAATCGACTCCACAGCAGTGGGTTTGGTTTTATTATGAACCTAAACGTTGGCAGTTTGAACACACCTAGTGGTGTGGAAGAAAGGCCTGACAATCTGCTCTGTCAGTATTACAGCCAAGAAAACCCTAGGGATCAGTCCTAGTCTGTAACACATGGGGTCACAGTGAGTCAGAATTGACTCCATGGCAGCCAGCTTTCTCAGTTCAAGACCAGTGTTTCATTCAGTTTCATTATTCTTAATTTCAAGGACTCATTAGCAATATATTGACAGCGGTATGAATAACACTGTTTAAGTTTTAAATGTGGAGTGAAAAGTTTACATTTTTATAAGTTCTAAAGAATAAAAGCAAGTTTGATTTGGTTTGATACTTTTGCTATAAGTTACAGGCTCAAAATATAATTATACTTATATAATTAACAATCAATAAGAATCGTTGTAAGAATAACAATATAAAAATCATTAACAACCTGAGATACGCAGATGATACAACTTTGCTTGCTGAAAGTGAGGATGACTTGAGGCACTTACT
>NW_006921679.1:9761187-9764803 GCF_000298275.1 Orycteropus afer afer | reverse complement strand
TGGGATTGCTATGAGTCAGAAACGACTTGATGGCACCTAACAACAATATATATATTGTTTAATTCAAATACATTTTAAATCAGGAGAAGAAATATTTACTTATTATGTCTCGTATAATTACATAATTACTTTAACCGTTGCTCTTTACTTTTGGTATGGTTTTGAATTACCACCTGGGGTCTCTTGATATCAGCTTGAAAGACTTCCTTTAGTATTTCTGGTATAGTAGGTCTGCTAGTAAAAAATTCTTTCAGTTTTTATCTTGAAGTGTCTGTATTTTCTGTATATTTTTGAAACGTAGTTCTTCTGGGCATAAGGATTATGGCTGGTAACTGTTCTTTTAGCCATTGAAATATGTTATCCCACTGCTTTCTGGCCTCCATTGCTTCTCATGAAAAGTCAGACATTATACTTATTGGGGTTCTCTGATACATGACAATTCTTTTGTTAAGATTTTGTCTTTCAGCATTTTATTGTGAGATATTTTGACAAGGCTTTTTGTGTTAATCCTACCTGGAGTCTGTTGAGCTCCTTGGATGTATAGATTATTGTTTTTTGGCAAATTTGGGAAGATCAGCCATTATATTTTTAAAATATGTTTCTGCTTGTTTTTCTCTCTCATTATATTTTCATTACATGTATGTTTGTGTAATTAATGGTATCACACATTTCTCGGAGGAGCTGCTCATTTCTCTTCACTGTTTTTTTTCTCAGGGTATTATTGCTCTGCATAAATTTTATCAATCTGTCTTCAAGGTCCTTTCTTCTGCCAGTTACAATCTACTGTTGAACACCTCTGCTGAATTTTTTATTTCAGTTGTTGGACTTTTCCACTCCAATGTTTGCATTTGGTTCTTTTTAAAAATAATTTCTTTCTCTTTATTTATTTCTATCTCAGCATATCTTCTTTTAGTGCAGGTTCTTTTGTTATTTGGATATTACATTGTTAAGTGGTCTTTGTTAAGTCTGACATCTGGTCTTTCTCCAGCAGGATTTTTTTTTTTTTAATTGCTGTTTTTCTGCTAATGGGTCATAATTTCCTGCTGCTTTTCATGTCTCATAATTTTTTTCTTGTTGTTGAAAAGTGGATATTTCAGATTATTATATATTGTACCAAGGAGTCCTATTGGTACCCTGTTGGCACAGTGGCACAGTCCAGCCACTCCATGGGAGAAAGGTGTGGCAGTTTGCGTCTATAAAAGTTTCTATGAAACTCTGTTGGGTAGTTCTGCTCTGTCCTGTAGGGTTGCTATGAGTCAGAATTGAGTCAATGGCAGTGGGTTTGGACTTACATATTGTGCCAACTCTGGATACCACGTTCACCCATGACATTTGTTGGTGTTTGTCTATTCATTTGTTTAGTGACTTGGCTGGACTATTTTAGTGAGATCTCTCTTCCTCATAATATGAAGCCTTTATGCTTCTCCTCAGAGAGTTCAGCCTTAGTCATACACACAGTCACCCTGAGATGACAGATGGCAGAGGTTTGTTTCACTTTCTCTTTCTCTTTTGTCTCTATTAAGCTGTCTACTTCTGCTAGTATAACACCTAGCTGTTAGATTCCACTAATTGCTGACTGATTGATACATAGTTTTTGACAATTCCCTCAAATTTAAATGGCCTCACTGTCTGATTCAATTAAATTTGGGCCCCTTTGTTTGGGTGGCTTTTGTGGCCAGTTTCTTGTTTTGACACCAGGAGGACTCTTCTTGGCTGTCTCTTTCCATGATTCTCTCAGCTGAAAGAGCTGGCCTATAGTTTAGTTTGTTCTCTCATGGAACTACCAGCCTTCTCTTAATTGCTTATATATATATATATATATATATATATATGACATACTCCATTGCTTTAAATAGCATGCTTTGGCTTGAACTTCCTTTCCCATACTTGATTTCAAATAATACCAATCCCTTTGGGGTGAACTTTGGAAATCTCTGCTTATCTGGCCTGATTCTACCCCTGAGAAAAATTTTGGATCCGACACTTTGGAGCTTGGGGCTGGATACAGTGGCCTGCTGATCCTGGAGTGGCATCTTGCTTTATGAGCAGGGGCCCTGTCCATGTGGAACCTCTACCCTCTGAGTGAAATGGGGTGAGGGCAATCAGGACCCCAGTATTCTTAATCTGCTATAATTGAGGTAGTGCTTCTTTCCTCTAAGGGAGACTGAGTGAAAGAAGGGAGTCCCCAACCACATCACAGTATTCACCTGAAATTTTATCTGTACAACATGGAGCTTATGTGAATGAGAAATGCCGACGGCTTTCCCCTCCTAAGGAGTATCCTTGCATAGGAAGCCCCATCTTCTTGCCTGGATTGGACCTTCTATCAGGCTGACCTGGAAGTGAGGGAAGAAGGGAGTGGGTTGTGGCTTAAGGGCATAGACTCTTATTTTCCTTAACAAGATTTAGTAGATTTTCCTGAATGAGCATGTCCTCATTCTGTGAGCTGTTAGGACAATTTCCCATGACTTTAAAGATGGTTGTATTTAAAAAAATAATTTTCAACAGTTGTGAGTGTTTTGCTGTGAAATGTATTCACAGAGCTCCTCATGCACCATTCTGGAAGTGGGTCTCTGGAAGAATTCTTTTTTTACTTCACTTTGCCCAATTTTCATTTTTGCTCTTTCTTTTTCTCACCCAGACGTCATCTGTAATATTCAAAATGAATTACTAATTTTTTAAAAATTAATTTTTAAAACTTTAAAAAATTAAAAGCAATTCACCAAACAGTCTACATTATTATCCTATTTTGTGTGTGGATTAAAAATAATATGGTAATATATCATATGTATATTTAACAGCTTTGTTGTTGTTGTTAGTACGTGCCATTGAGTCAGTTTCAACTCATAGTGACTTCATGTACAACGGAGAGAACTACTTACTGCTTGGTCCTGTGCCATCCTCCATCGTTGCCATATTTGAACTCATTGTTGCAGCCACTGTGTTAACGCATCTTGTTGAGAGTCTCCCCTTTTTCACTGACCCTCTAATCTTCCAAGCATGGTATCCTTCACCAGGGTCTGGTATCTTCTGGCAACATGATCAAAGTATGAAAGACAAAGTCTGGACATTCTCACTTCTAGGGAGCATTCCACTTGTTCTTCCTACAAGACAGATTTGTTCATTCTTCTAGCAGTCCATGGTACATTCAATATTCTTCACCAGTACCACAATTCATATGCCTCAGTTCTTCTCCAGTTTTCCTTACTCATTGTCCAGCTTTCACATGCATATGAGGCTGTTAAAAATACCATGGCTTGGGTAAGGTGCACTTTAATCTTCAAAGTGACATCTTTGTTCTTAAACACTTTGAAGAGGTCTTTTGCAGCAGATTTGCTCAATGCCATACATTACAGCTTTATGGAGATGTAATTAACATACCATAGAATTTACTTGTGTTTTTTTTTAACTATGAAAAAGCATTCGACTGTGAATCATAACAAATTATGGATAACATTGCAAAGAATGAGAATTCCAATCGAATCAGGAGTTCCGGCAAAATGGTGGACTAGGCAGAAGGACTGCATAGACCCTTTTCAACAAAGAAAAGGGAAACCAATTAACACAGACACAGAAGATAATCTTGGACCCCTGAGCCTTGAAGGGAAGGATACAG
>NW_006921679.1:9756436-9757676 GCF_000298275.1 Orycteropus afer afer | reverse complement strand
AAATACCATTTGACCCAGCCATCCCATTACTAGGTATATACCCTAGAGAAGTGAGATCCATGACAGGAACAGATATATGCACGCTGATTTTCATCGCAGCACTATTTACATTAGCCAAAACATGGAAACAACGTAGGTGTCCATCAACTGAGGAATGGATAACCAAACTATGGTACATACATACAAAGGAATACTATGCAACCCTAAAGAATAATATAGAATCTGCAAAACACCGCATAATGTGGATGAACTTGGAGGACATTATGCTGAGTGAAATAAGTTAAATCACAAAAGGACAAATACTGTATTAGTCCGTTATTGTAGAAGTTAAGGAAAGGTTTATCTCTTGGAGGAAATTTTCTTTGTTGGTTACCAGGGGTGGGAGGGGTGGGGAGATAGAGATAAATATTGACTTGGGTGAAGAGAAGGGCAATGTACCAAATGTGAGTGACCAATATGGCAGCATTGAGGATGAGAAAGACATAGAGAGGTGCATGGGAAGTACAGACAACAAATATGAACCCTTTTGCATATACAGTACTGAGTTGTCAGTGAAGGCAAACATGGGTACATGGACGGATAGATAGGAAAAAAAAAAGAGAATTCCAGAACACTTGATTCTGCTCATGAGGAACCTGCACATAGACCAAGACGCAGTCATTTGAACAGTACAAGGGGATATTGCATAATTTAAAATCAGGAAAGATGTGTGTCAACATACTTATTCAGTCTTCATGCTGAGCAACTAATCTGAGAAGCTGGACTATATGAAGAAGAACATGGCATCAGGACTGGAGGAAGATTCATTAATAATCTGCGATATACAGATGATGGGAGCTCTGGTAGTGTAGTGCTTAAAGCACCTGACTGCTAACCAGAAGCCTGGTGGTTCAAACCCACCAGCCACTCCTCAGAAGGAAGATGGGGCAATCTACTTCCATAGAGATACTGCCTTGGAAACCCAAGGAGGGGGTCACTGTGAGTCGGGTCCGACTCGACAACATATAACAACAGCAACAACATACAGATGACCCGACCTTGCTTGCTGAAAGTGAAGCACTTACTGATGAAAATCAGACTGTATGTACCCTTCAGTATGGAAGAATTGATGCATTTGAGTTATGGTGCTCGTGAAGAATATTGAATGTACCATGGACTTCCAGAAGAATGAGCAAATCTGTCTTGGAAGAAGTACAGGCAGATGCTCTTTAGAAGCGAGGATGGTGAGACTTGTTTTCAC
>NW_006921679.1:9751897-9756312 GCF_000298275.1 Orycteropus afer afer | reverse complement strand
AAAGGAAATGGATGGCCACAGTAGCTGCAATAGTGGGCTCAGACATAGTAACAACTGTGCAGACAGCATAGGACTGTGTAGTATATCATCCTGTTGTACGTGGATTGCTGTGAGTCAGGACTGACTCAGTGGTACCCAACAACAACAACACAGTTTACCCATTTGAAGTGCATAATAGTTCTTAGTGTGTTTACAGACTAGTGCAACCATCACAGCAATCAATTTTAGCACTTTTTTTTTTTTTAATCTGAAAAAAGCCTTGTACAGCAGTAGGTTGTTGGGTTTTGAGTACTTGTGATAGTTGGAGCTGGCTGTGTGTCAACTTGTCTGGACCACAATTCTGTGTGGTTTAAGCAGTTGTGATGTGGTTATTCCCACAATGGGATCAGATGAATATGTTTTGAGCAGCCAATCCATTGAAAGGGACTTTCCCTAGGGGTGTGGCCTGCTTCCAGTATATTTATGAACATCCTGGGGAAAGAGACATTCTTCTGTGGATCGGGATTCTGTTGTGCTGCCTACAACTGTCCATGAGCTAACAATCCACCATTCGGCCTGGAGACCTTGGATTCGTCATTCGTTGGCGTCAACAGCCGGTGTACTGCCTGCCAGCCTTGAGCTCCTCAGCCCCTGTAGCTGTGAGAGTTGGGAAGAGTCTCCAGCTTGACGTTTGATCCAAGAACTTTGGACTTGCCAGCTTCTATAAGTGTGTGAGCCATTTCCCAAGAAAAATTTATTTTTCTTTCTCTCTATATAAGCTTTACTGGTTTTGTTTCTCTAGAGAACCCAGTCTAACACAGTACCTTCTAGCTGTCACTCTCTTCATCCTCTCACTCACCTTGGCCCTAAGCAGTTACTAATTTCCTTTCTGTTTCTATAAATGTTTTCTGGATGTCTCATTTATGTGGAATCATAAAATACAGTCTTTTGTGACTAGATTTTTCACTTAGTGTAATGTTTTCAAGGTTTATCCATGTTGTAGCATATATCTGGATTTCATTCCTTTTTATACGTGAATAATATTCCATTGTGCCATGTTTTATCTCTCCATTCATCAGTTGGTAGACATTTCATTTGAGTTGTTTCCACCTTTTGACTGTTATGGATAACATTGCTATAAACTTCTGTGTACACATTTTGTAGGGGCATGGGCTTTCATTTATTTGGGTATATATCTACAGAGCATTATTACTGGGTCATAGGTATGTTTCACGATTTTAGGAACTGCCCAGCTGCTCTTCAAAGTGGCTGCACTCTTTTCCATTACCACCAACAGTGTATGTGGATGCGTGGATTGTGATTTCTCAACATCCTTGTCAACACTTCTTATTGTCTGGCTTTTTGACTCTAGATATCCTAGTGAAAAGTGACACCTCATCTCCTTCTAACGGAAGTGGTATCTCATCGTGGTTTTGATTTGCATTTCCCTGATGATGTCAGCCATCTTTTCATGCGCTATCTTTTCACGCACTTAATGGGTATTTGTATATGTTCTTTTGAAAAATCTCTATTCAGATCCTTTACTCATTTAAAAGCTGCATTATGTGTTTATGTTACTGATTTGCAAGACTTCTATCTGTGTTCTGAGTACAAGTTCTTTATCAGATACAGGATTTGCAGATATTTTCATCCATTGCATTGGTGTCTTTTCCCTTTCTTGATGGTGTCTTTTGAAGCAAAACGTTTCTAATATTGATAAAAATCATGTCATCCATGAATAGAGATGGTTTTACTCCTTTCTTTCTAGTTCTAGTTACAATCTGGATGCCTTTTTATTTCTTTCTCTTGACTAATTGCCCTGGCTAGAGCTTCCAGTACAGTATTAAATCAGGTGCTGAGAGTGAACATCCTTGTTTTGTCCTTGCCCTTAGGGGGAAACTGTCCATTCTTTCTCAGTCATGCATGATAGGAGTATTTTGTAGATGCCCTGTTATCAGGTTTGAGAAGTTCCCTTCTAGTCTTCATTATTAAGTGTTTTTATTACAAAATGGTTTTACACATTTTAAAAAATTCTTGTTTCATACCTGGAAACATCAATCATTACTGAAAATATTTATGCTAATGGTAGGAATCTTATATTAAAATACAAACTGTAAATATAGAAATAACATGAAAATAATATTTAAAAAAAACATAAAAATAGAATAATAGGAATAGGAAGATATCTAATGGGATTGTTTTGACTTAATTTTTAGCATTTCTAAAAATTTAACTTGTCGATAAGAACAGTAAAGACTTTTTTTGTTTGTTTTCATTTACAATTTATATATGATCATATTTCACATAAGCTATTCAAATACTAATTATCAGCACAGAATCAGCTTATTTCTTAGTTGTACTTTAAAAACTAATAATCGATTTTAAATACCCTGAAACATTTATATTGTATTGAACTTCTGGAAAAGAATATTATCAGACATCATCTGGTCTACCCCTTTGTGCTTTACATGTTGTTGTTTTGTGCCACAGAGTCAATTCCAACTCAAAGCAACCTCTCATGACAGATTAGAGCTGTCCCCCAGAACTTGCTAGGCTGTAATCTTTTTTTTTTTCCTTTTACTTTTACCTTTGGATTTTTTTTTTCTTTTGCACATGTGCTTTATTCTGTCATCCCATTTAGCTTATAGTGGGGACTGTTTGTTTTGTTTTCTTTCCTGTGTTCCTTGAGTAACTGTGAGCTCCCCATAGCCTTTCTAGATCCCCAATATCTAGCATGGCATCCTGGGCCCTAGTGCACATAAGAGGAAAGGTGCTCAAGTAAATGTAATGCCTTGTCTTTAAGGCAAAAGGCTTTGTTTTTTATTTTATTCTTAATTTTTTTATTTTAAGAAGTTTGTTTTACATTCAAAATTATATGTACATTTAGTTTCACTCCCCATTTACCATCCCCAACCAGTAATTCTGGTCATTGTTTGAGTTTTTGGATTTTGTTCCACATTTTGGCTCCCACTCTATCCAGGATCTCCAGATTTGATCGTTTCCTGAGTGGTTGACATTGGTAGCTGGGCACCATCCAGTTCTTCTGGTCTCAAGGGCCATCGTGTCCTAGGGCTGATTGCTTCCAAATGCCCTTGGTTTTTTGCACTCTTCTTTGCTTCCAATGATAGAAGACCATTAGCTGCATCTTAGATGGCCACTTGAAAGCTTTTAAGACCCCAGTCACTACTCACCAATGTAGGATGAGGAACAAAATTTTTACGTATTTTGTTGTGCCAATTGAGTTCTGGTATCCCCCAATACTATGGTCCTGAGTCAGTAGATCCATTGGATCTCTCTCCTACAGTGTCTGGCTGTCTGTGAGAGATTACTGTATGTCTGTCTTCTGTTGTTTCTGTAAGGATTAGAGGTATTTTGTATCACTGGTATCTGTGCAAGATTAGCCTCTGCTGAATCTATCCTTAGTCTAGAGTATTCTCCTGTTCACTGACCCCCATCTGATCTTCTCAGATGTTTATGCATTTATCTGTAGTCTGGTGGTTGGTTTAATGGTAATGCAGAATTGTGGATATACTGGTTGGTATTAGCATCTGTTGATACTAATATCATTGGTAAGGTGGAGGGTCGACGACAGAGGGGAAGGCCCTCAACGAGGTGGATTGACACGGTGTCAGTGGCGATGGGCCCAAGTACAGCAAGGATCATGGAGATGGCTCAGGATTGGGTGGTGTTTCATTCTGCTGTGCACAGGGTCGCTGTGAGTCGGAGACAACTCGATGGCACTTAACAACAACAACATTAGCATCTGTTGTCTATATCTGATGTGCACTGTTCGGTGTACTCCCTTTTCCTAATGCTATCATGGTGGTCATAGACTCTTTCTATACAATCCCTCCCCTTACTCATGTCAGTATGTGGGCCTCAACTAGCCCAAAATTAATCCCTCTCCTTACTGGTAATCTACAGAGAGAGTTCCCTTTCTCCAGCAAACCCTTCTCTGTCTTTTTCCAGTAATGGGCTCATACAGTACTTGTCCTTCTGTGATTGACTTATTTCACTAGCATAATGTCCTGCAGGCTCATCCATGTTGTGAGATGATTCGCGTGTCCCTCTTGGTTCTTTAATGGAGCTTGTATTCCATTGTGTGCATGCCCCATGATTGGGTCGTCCTGGATTGGCTGTAATATTTATGGGAGCAGATCACCAGGTCTTTTCTCTCACAGGATAGCTGATGAATTTGAAACATTGACCTTTCAGTTAGCAGCCAAGGGCTTAACCATTCCACCACCAAGGCTCCTTGTGCTTTGCACAGGCCTCATTATCTACAATTAGGCCGCTAGTTGAATCCCTCCAGTAATAGGAAAAAATTAACACTAGGAAAAAAACAGGAGCTCTGGTAGCATAGTGCCTAAGGCGCTTGACTGCTCACTAGAAGGCTGGCAGTTCAAACCCACCAGCCACTCCTTGGAAGGAAGGTT
>NW_006921679.1:9745510-9751169 GCF_000298275.1 Orycteropus afer afer | reverse complement strand
ATATATATATATATATATATATACATACACATACACATATGGGAGCTCTGGTAGCATAGTGCCTAAGGCACTTGACTGCTAACAAGAAGGTTGGCAGTTCAAACCCACCAGCCACTCCTCGGAAGGAAGGTTGAGCAATCTACTTCCATAGTGATACTGCCTCGGATACCCAAGGAGGGGTCACTATGAGTCGGGTCCAACTTGAGGGCACATAACAACAACATATGTGTGTGTGTGTGTGTGTGCTATAAAAACTCAATATTATAAAAGTGGCTGTTCTCATCATGTAATCTGTGTTTTAGTACAAAGTCGAAATGTATCAGATTTCCTGCAGGATTTTCACAGAACTTGACAAGTTTGTCCTAATATTCACATAAAAGTGGGAGAAACCTAAGAATTATCAAGATAATTGAAGAAAATTAAAAAGTGGCTTACTTGACTAACATCAGCATTTATAAAATAGTTATAATTAAAGTAATAATAATAATAATAACCAAACCTACTGCCATTGAGTTGATTCCAACTCATAGTTACCCCCATTGAATTTCCAAGGCGATAAATCTTTAAGGAAGTAGATTGCCTCATCTTCCTTCCATGGACTGGCTGGTGGATTTGAACCACCATCCTCCAGGTTAGCAGCCAAATGTCTTAGGCACTGCACCTCCAGAACTCCCTAATTAAAGTAAGATTTAATATTTATTGAGTATTTATAATCTGTAGGCATTATTCTAATCATTTAAATATGTTAACTCTCATAGTAATCCTAAGCGTAATCTTATTTTTCTCCCTTTAGAGATGAGAATATTGAGGAATTTTAAGTAATTTCAGTAACACAAAAGTGGTAGTTCTCCTCATGTAATCTATAATTTAATGCAAAGTAGAAATGCATCAAATAGTGCCTAAGGCATTTGACTGCTAACCAGAAGGCTGGCAGTTCAAACCCACCAGCCACTCCCCAGAAGGAGGGTTGGGCAATCTACTCCCGTGGAGATACTGCCTCGGAAACCCAAGGAGGGGTCGCTATGAGTTGGACATGACTCAACAGCAGTGAGTTGTTTTTTTATAATAAATTGTAGAGTTAAAGCATTAATCCCAGAGACGGTGATGTTAACCCTAATTCTGTACTCATGATACAGTGAAATATAGAGAAAGAAATACACCAGTGGAAAAGAATAGAAAATAAAGTATGGGTGTGTGTGCGTATGTGTGCTTGTGTGTACACATATATGGGATTTTGCAGAATAAACTATTAGATGGTGTATCTTTTGTCAAAATTTACTGTTATTATTCAACTTTGAAAATATTCTAACTTTGATAAGTAATAAAAAAAAATACCTCTTTTGGTAAACATTTAGGAATTTCTGCTGCTTGGAGCCACAGCCGTTGAGGATCACCTTCAAGCCCGTGTTCCAGAAACCATCACAGCTTTACTGAAAGCAAACATAAGAATTTGGGTCTTGACGGGAGATAAACAAGAAACTGCAGTTAACATAGGTAATCGACACAAAAAGCCTTGAAAAATTATATGGCTGTATACTAGGAGCTCTGGTGGCACAGTGGATAAGGCATTTGACTGCTAACCACAAGGTCAGCAATTCAAAGCCACCAGCCACTCCATGGAATGAAGATGGAGCAATCTACTCCTGTAAAGATGTACAGCCTTGGAAACCCAGTGGGGGTCACTGGGAGTCAGAATTGACTTGATGGCAGTGAGTATGCATATACTAAATACATTCTAGTATCAAGAATGTCTGGTTGACCTTTCTTAAAGTTATTGTTTTCTATGTCTTTGGAAAAATGGAATGCAAATGAACCTTCTCATCATAAAGCAAAGAATTTGAATACGTTAGACAAAGTAAACTTTCCTTGCATTCTTGAAGTACAGAGTGCAGAATAATATTAGTAATATGTGACTTGTTGTTCCTTCTCTCAAAACTTCAAATTATCTTTCTGGTGTTACGTATTGTTGTTGTTATGTGCCGTTGAGTCAGACCTGACTCATAGCAACCGCTCCTTGGGTTTCCAAGGCGATATCACTACGAAGCAGATTGCCCAACCTTCCTTCCAAGGAGTGGCTAATAGATTTGAACTGCCAGCCTTCTGGTTAGCAGTCAAGTACCAGAGCTCCCATCTTTATGGTATTTTCTCCAATTCTGAGTATATGCCTATCTTTGTGTTATATGTTTCCACTTATAAACATGTTGATTATTAGTGGTAATATCCAGTTGGTGCTTTTTTCTTTCAAGCTCTGATGCTACTTCTTTCTACCTTGATAGTTTTTTGCTTTTTTTTTTAAACAACTTCAATGTTTGATTATATTTTGTGTTGAAAAGAGCAAGAAAAGGAATTGAAAATCAGATGACTGGGCAACTTTTCATGGTGAGGAGATGGAACTACTATTCTTTAAATTGATTTTGTAGGCACCAGATACCTTTTGAATGTTGTTTTCATTCATTTGTTTTACATACATTCATTCAGTAAACCCAGAGTATTCACTATGTGCAGAAAATTCTAGTCGCTGGTAACAAATACTTATTTGAGTAAGAAAGTATCTGCCATCATAAAACTTGCATCCAAGTGGAGAAGGCAAAAATAAACAAGCAAATAAATATAGACTATAATATTACTAGGAGCTCTGCTAGCATAGTGCCTAAGGCACTTGACTGCTAACCAGAAGGCTGGCGGTTCAAACCCACCAGCCATTCCTTGGAAGGAAGGTTGGACAATCTAATTCCATAGTGATACTGCCTCAGAAACCCAAGGAGGGGTCGTTATGAGTTGGGTCCGACTCGATGGCACATATCACAATAATATTATTGTGATAAGTACTAAAAATAAAAACAAGGATATATATATAGAGAGAGAGGAGTACTTTTAGATAAAAGACCTGTTAAGGAGGTTGGATGTATTTGAACCAGAGACCCAAGTGGAAAGAGGGAGCAAACCCTGGAAGGATCGCTGGAGGCAGTACTCAGGCAGAGAAAATGTTGTTGCTGGTATGTTGACTTGGACTCGACTCATAGCGACCCCCACTTGGGTTTCTGAGGCAGAATCACTACGGAAGTAGATTGCCCAGCCTTCCTTCCAAGGAGTGGCTGGTGGATTTGAGCCACCAGCCTTCTGGTTAGCAGTCCAGTGCTTTAGGCACTATGTTACCAGAGCTCCTGGCAGAGAGAATAGCAAGCACAAAATGGAATATGCTTGTCACATTTGAGGAGCAATTGAGGAAGAGTATGACTACAACATGGTGAGCAAATGAAAGAATTGGTGGTGACAACTTGCCAGGCCATAGAAGGGAATGTTTAGGGTTTTCAGCAAAACAGTCCTGTGTTCTAATTTGTTTCAAAAATATGTGTTGGATACTGTGTTGAAACTAGACTAAATGGAGGCAGGAAGGCCAGTTAGAAGGCGTTGGTAGCAGGCTAGACAAGAGGTGACGGTGACTAGTCTCCTCCCGTGAATATTTACAGCCTTGGAAACCCACTGGGGGTCACTGTGTCACAACCACATGTACTTGGGTACTTGGGCCCAATGGAGAATGTGGAAAAGAAACTAATGTGGGGATATATGTTATGGGTTGAATGCCAGCACTTGTTGATGTGGATACAGTAAGTATAGGCAACTCTTTCGAAGAGTTCTGCTATTAAAAAAGCAGCCGAGAGTTGGGGTGGTAGCTGGAAAAGAACTTAGGTCAATAAAGAGTTGGTGTGATGGTTTGAAGTGTGTCCTCCTCAAAATACATGTTGTAAATCTTAACCTCCATGCATAATCCCATTTGGGAAGGAGTTGTCCTTGTTAATGTTAATGAGACTGGATTAGGGTAGGGTGTATTTTGAGTCAGTGTCTTACGAGACATAAAAGGAGCAGATTAAACAAGCAGAGATAAAGGAATATAGATACCACACCAAAGAGCCAAGGAGCAGGGGCCTTCCCCAGAGCCAAGAGAGAGGGCGCCTGTGCCCCTAGAGCCGACACTCGAAATTTGAACTTCTAGCCTCCTAACCTGTGAGAAAATAAATTTCTCTTCATTAAAGCTACCCACTTGTGATATTTCTGTTACAGCGGAACTAAATAAAACAGAATTTACTATTGGAAGTAGGGGGTGCTAGGCTAAAACATACCTGCAATGTAGATGTGGTTTTGGAATTGGGGAATGGGTGGAGGCTGGAAGAGTTTTAAGGTGTCTAATAGGGAGCTCTGGTAGTGTAGTGCCAAAGGCACTTGACTGCTATCAAGAAGGCTGGTGGTTCAAACCCACCAGTCACTCCTCGGAAGAAAGATGAGGGCAATCTACTTTCATAGTGATACTGCCTTGGAAACCCAGGGAGGGGTCGCTATGAGTCGGGTCTGACTCGATGGCACATAACAACAACAACAATAGTAAAAACCTAGATTGCCTTGAAGAGACTGTTGGTAGAATTAAGAACATCAAAAGCAATTCTGGTAAGGGCACAGGGGAAATGAAGAGAGCTATAAGGAAAGTCTCTATCGGATTGGAACTCTCAGATACTCCTGGTGGGATTGTAAAATGGTACAATCGCTGTGTAAAACAGTGTATGGCACTTCATTAAAAAGTTGCAAATGGAAATACCATTTGATCCAGAAATCCCCCTACTAGGGATTGCTAAAGAAGTGAGAACCAGGACACGAACACAAATATGCACACACATGTGCATTGCACCAGTATACACAATAGCACGGAGGTGGGAACAACCTAAGTGCCCATCAACAGATGAATGGATAACCAAACTGTGGTCCGTACACACAATGGAATACTATGCTACATTAAAGAATAATGAAGAACCTGCGAACCGAGGTTCCGGCAATATGGCGGACTAGGCAGAAAGACTACACAGACCCTCTTAAACAAAGAAAAGGGAAACCAATTAACACAGAAACAGAAGATAATCCTGGACCCCTGAGCATTGAAGGGAAAGATACAGAAGTGGACTAAACCCCAACTAGCAGAAGAATTGCATGAAAATACCAAAAAAGGAGACATACGGAGCTGTGGTCTGGCAGCGATCCTGAGCTATCCTGATGGCACAGACAGCTTGGAGATTCCCGAGTGCTGGTAGGACCTAAGAATTAACCTAAAAATCACCCTGCTAACCAGGAACTGTACGGAGGACTGTGCACAGTGGCTGGGGAACAAACGGAGAAGGTGAAGAGAAAGGTGGGCTGAACTGTGGACTTTTGCTGGTCCGGAGGGCGTCACCTTTTTGAAGGGTTAAAAAGCGGCTTGACTATTTTGGATATTTAGAGACAGTGCTCTCGTAGATTCCAGGGGCTTAAGAACACGTTCTACTTTCCAGCAATCCCAAGGACACTCGGGGCCTGCAAGACTGAAAAGGTACGACATTCTTTTTGTTACTCTTATACCCTACATCTGCTTGGTGAATGGAGGTGTGGCCATCTCCACTACCACCTACCTTCTGGGCCCACAAGAACTCCATCACAGTCTGTGTGCTCAGACAGAGCCTGGGTGCCCTGCCCTGTCCTCCACTGATTTTTTTCCTGTTTTCTCTTTTTTTATTTTTATTTTTTTTCTTTTTCATTTTCTTTTTTCTGGTGATTAGTTGCTTGTATTTGTCTGTTTTAAAATAACTAATGTTATTAATGCTTCTGTCCTTTTTATTATTATTCTTAATCTTCCCCT
>NW_006921679.1:9732699-9733297 GCF_000298275.1 Orycteropus afer afer | reverse complement strand
ACAGGATTACCAGCAGTAACCCAAGGCCTATTACTGCAAGGCCAGACATGCTGCCTCCCTCCAGCCTTTTCTCCAACCATTCCTCCCAAAGCACCACCACCTCTCTCCTGGGTTTGATAATTCGCTGCAGTGGCCCCCAGAGCTCACAGATTACGGGGTTTATTAGGGAAGCAACTGGCTACAATTCAAGTTCAGAAAAAAAAAAAAAATCGCTCAGTCTCTCTCCCAGCTCACCGTCTCTCAGCCAAGTCTCTCACAGTCTGTTTCCCAGGAGTTCTGGTCCCTCGGTGTCTCACTCAGTAATGCGTGTGTCTTGAGTCTCTTTCCCAGCAGCGCGTGTCTCTTCTAGCAGCACGTGTCTCTTGTAGCAGCACGTCTCTTGCAGGAGCACGTCCTTCCTGAGCCAGCAGTCAGAGAGCGAGTTCTGCCTCTAGGAGGCCTCCTTTTGAGCCCGGCAAGGTGGTCAAACTAGCCAATCATAGCATCGAACTCTCAGCACTTGAGAGAGAGAGTGGGAACCTCCCAGAACATTGTTTTGTGCCACTCCCAACAGAAATACTCCAGGTGGACAACTTCAGCAATCAGGAGCTCCTCAGTT
>NW_006921679.1:9722165-9731489 GCF_000298275.1 Orycteropus afer afer | reverse complement strand
AATTAGATTGCCCAACCTTCTTTCCGAGCAGTGGCTGGTGGGTTTGAACCACTAGCCTTCTGGTTAGCAGTCAAGTGCCTTAGGCACCACGCCACCTATATAGTGGTTGGAAATCAAAGGCGTCAGAGTTAGAGGAACCAAGGTTGGAGCCTGAGTCTTCTGCCTGTGTACTTAGGAGCATGTGCCTTTGTAGACTGCTCCAAATCTTGTAGTTTTCTTGTTAATGTTGTTGTTAGTTGCTGTCAAGGCAGTTCTGGATCATGGCAATTGCATGTGTGCAGAGAACTGCTCCGTAGGGTTTTCAGGGCTTTTGGAAGCAGACTGTCAGGCCTGTCTTCCAAGGCATCACTGTAGGGGTTTGAACTGCCAACCTCTTGGCTAGTAGTCTAACGCTTAAATGTTTGCACCATCCAGAGACTCTTCTCATTAATCAAGTGGAGGTGATCTTAATGCCTCTGGTGGTTGTGATGGTTAAATGAGATGCTGTATGTGAAGTTTGGGGGACAGAGTGAGGGCTGTATAAATGTTAGCTGCTTCATTTATGAATATGATGTCGGTCTTGGTTACCGTCTTCCCCCAGAACTCCAGTTGGCTAACCAGCTGCAGTTAGAAGAATAAATGTTATCTGGATAACTGGTTAAAAACACAAGCAAATACTATTTGGCTAAGGATATGGCAGTAATGACCTGTGGTGGCTAGTGTCTAAGGCACTTGACTGCTGACTAGAAGACTGGCAGTTCAAACCCACCAGCCACTCCTCGGAAGGAAGGTTGGGCAATCTACTTCCGTAGTGATAATGCCTCGGAAACCCAAGGAGGGGTCGCTGTGAGTCGGGTCCAACTCGACGGCACGTAACAACAACAACAACAACAACTAGGTAGACATACATCTCCAAACTTTCTGGCTAGCAGCTAAATGTGTTACCAATATACAGTTCTCTTTTGTTCTCAGCTTTTTTCCTTAGATTGTAGGATGCTTGTCACTTGTCTGTTGTAAATCTTTATCTGCATCCAATCTAATACCTTAAGCACTCAGTATTTGCATACTAATTTGAATTTTAATCATAATGTTTGAAAATATTTTAGGCTTTGCTTAAATACAGCCAGCAGTGACTATAACAACTGGAGGAGAGATGAAGGGCTTATAACGGGGGCAGCACCAAGACACATGGAAGAGGCTGGCTGTCTGTCCCCGACATTGGCCCCTGCACAAATATTAACATTGCAGTCTAACTGCTGGGACAGGAATTGCTAGGATTTAGACAATAAACTTGCCAGCAAATTATGACAAAATAAAGCATGTCAGGAAATTATTAGAATTTATTGAAAAGCTTTGAATCACTGGTTTTGAAAAAGTGCTGCAACGCAAAGCAGATGTCTGTGGCTTAGAAATAGAAATTAAATGTAAAGATCATTGCATTTTATGAAAAGAGCACTGTTTCCTGGTGAACCAATAATTAATGAAGACAGTTTTAAAATTAATTTTCCCTCTAACTAAAGACAATGACCTAGAATATCTAAGGAGCTCTGGTGGTGCATGATTAAGGCATTTGACTGCCAACCAGAAGGTTGGTGGTTCAAACCCACCAGCTGCTCTGCAGAAGGAAGACCTGGCAATATCTACAATTCATGCAGCTGCTTTCCGTCTCTCGTCCAAGCTCCGCAAATTCCAGGACATCTCAATGGAGACATTATAATTACATTGTGTAAGTTTAATTTCAAATCAAATCCCAACTTGCACAAAACTGACTTATATGAAGAGTTAAATATTTTTAGAAAAAATATGCCATGGGAATCATCAGTTCTAGTTGTCCTGAAATTTACATTTGAAAGATTTATCAGAAATTTATCCCAATATCATTATACCCACTGCCATGGAGTCGATTCTGACTCCACAGCACCCCTAGAGGACAGAGTGGAACTGCCCCAAAGGGCTTTGAAGGCTGTCAGTCTTGATGTAAGCAAAGCCTAAACCAAACCCACTGCTTTGAGTCTATTCCAATTAACAGTGCCCCTAAAGGACAGACTAGAACTGCCTCATAGGATTTCAAAGGTGTTACAGCAGCAGGCTGCTACATTATTTCTCCCACAGAGTGGCTGGTGCATTTGAATCTCCAGCCTTTCAGCTGGCAGCCGAGTGCTTTAACCATTGTGCCACCCAGGCTCTACTCTTAACAATTCCAGTAATAGTTACATAAGCAGAAAGATCCTTTTCAAAATAAAAAAATATCAAAAAAATGTTTATAATCTTCATTTGCCAAGAGTTTCTTATATGACTGTCAATTCTATTTCTTGAAGTTGCTAGAAGTATAAAATTTGATTATCTGATAAATGAATTTGCAGGAAAGTAAAGCAGAAGAATCTTATGCTCAGTTAAGATATTAAAATTATTTTGTTAACATTTTATAAAAGTATAATGACAAAAACATAATTTTTGTAATTCGTAAGTTTATTTTGTTATTCACGTATCATTCATGAAATTTTATATCTGGACCCACTAGGGCTAATCCTGTTTGCATTTCTTTCCCCTAATTTCCCAGCTTCCTGTTATATTTCATAAGAAGTTCCATTTTAAGAAAAACTTTTTATTTTAGTCCCTTTAATGGTACTTTTTGAGCAAGGGATCCCACATTTTCATGTCGTACTAAACAACAACAAAAAAACCCCACAGGCATTGAGTCAGTTCTGACCCATAGTGACCCCCACTGGGTTTCTGAGGCAGTAAATCTTTACGGAAGTAGATTGCCCCATCTTCCTTCTGCAGAGCAGCTGGTGAGTTTGAACCACCAACCTCCTGGTTAGCAGTCAGATGCCTTAGGTACTCAGAGCTCCTTTTATGTTGTACTAGAACTCAAAAATGATGTACCTGACCCTGGTTTTGATTATGTTGAGTGAGGTATCTACTGATTTTCAAATGAACATGCCAAGTACACCTTTGTTTTTATAATACAGCTCAAGTGGTCAGTGGAGAGTCTGGGCTGAAGACAGAAAATTGGTAGTCATCCTCAGATCCAAAAACCAGTTGCCATCAAGTTGACTATGACCCGTGGCAACCTTGTTTGTCAGAGCAACTGTGCTCCACAGAGATTGTAACAGCTGGTTGTTTGGATATAAATCACCAGGCCTTTCTTCTGAGATGCCTCTGGTGGACTTGAACCACCAACATTTTGTTTAGCAGGCAAGTGAGTTAATAGTTTGCACCAACCAGGGATTCCCATCAGCAGATAGATGATTCGTAAGTAGTGATTCAGGAGAAAGGAAGGAGAATTGCTAGAAAAATGTCCTTGAGTAGGTAAGAGGGGTTGGGATCATGGACTTAAGTGTCAAGGAGGTGTTGATCTCAGAAAACTGTACAAGAGACTATGAAGAGTTTATAGTAACTGGAGACAAAACCCCAAAAACCCACTGCCATTGAGTCAGTTTGACTCATAGCGACCCCCATTGGGTTTCCAAGGCTATGAGTCTTTACAGAAGTAGACTGCCTCATCTTCCTCCTGTGGAGCAGCTGGTGGGTTTGAACTGCCAAGCTTTTGGTTAGCAGTCGAATGCCTTAACCACTGCACCGCCAGAGCTCCTTAACAGGAGACAGGGTAGACTACGAACGTAGGAGCAGGTAGTTGTGCTGATGGAGTGCTTTGGTTACTTTGTGCTGCTCTAACAGAAAATACTGCAGGTGAATGACTTGAACAAACAGGAGTTTATTCTTGTACAGTTTTGGAGCATAGAAGTCCGAGTTCAAAGTGCCAGGCTCTAGGGGCTGGGTGAAAGACCTTCAACTTGGGCTTCAGCTCTGCCTCTTGGTCCCAGCTCCCTGAAGCTAGAGGCTTTCCTCACTCAGGCAGCTGCTGGCTGCTGAGGCTGACAAACCCAAGGTCGATAAATAAAAAGGCACAATCCCGATGTTACCAAACCACATGGCAGGCCATGGATTCAAGTCCATTAGGAGTCCCAAGATGGGCAGACAACATGGAAGGCTGCTGAATGGATGCTTGGCTGCATGTAGGGTTCAAGCGTGCCAGAAGCTACAGACCTTCTTCCAAGTTGCTTCTTATACACTGGAAGGAGACCACATCCCTATGGCAGCTACTCAGCTGCTCCAGTAGGTTCCACCATGGAGTTGATTACCAGTCTCATCATGGGGAATCACTCCATCCAGCTGCCCAGCCACCCCAAGCCAGGCCCAACCAAGTTGATGATGACCTTAACCACCACATGTAGGAGCTTTTGAAATTTCTCTTCTGATTGTTTCTGTTATTTTTTCCCCAAGGAAATAGGAATCAAGATATCAAGCTGAGAGGGAGGCTGAGGGAATGGTGTATTGAAAATCTGTGAGGAAAAGAGAAAGTATGAAATAATAGTGTAGGACAACAGAAGGGTTAGTGAACTAGTGGATCAAAAAAAAAACACGCTCACTGCCGTCGAGTCGGATCCGACTCACAGCGACCCCGCCTTGGGTTTCTGAGGCAGTATCACTACAGAAGTAGATTGCCCAACCTTCCTTTCAAGGAGTGGCTGGTGGATTTGAACCACCAACCTTCTGGTTAGCAGGCAAATACCTTAGGCACTACTCAACTAGTGGACAGCTACTGAAATAAACACACAATTGCACACATCACCACACACACCCTCTCCCTAGTGTACACATTAATTCTCAGAAACAGGAACTGAACCTATAAAGAAGAAGAAAAACACTTTCCTGACTTGCTCATTTGCATAGCTCTCCTTTTAAATCACTGCTTCACATTATTTTGCACCACAGCATTCTTTCCTTTCAGTTACACATTTTAAATGCATTTTATGCATTTCATTTTAGATGGTACCTCTTTGAACCTTCGAGAGCGAATGAAAGTGGCTTATCGCTGGACTGTTTGTTTGTTAGTGGTTGTTACCTTAGCTTCACAAAGGCTTCTTCCTTTACTTTTAAAATGACTGCTTATATAGAAACCGAAAACCAAACTTGCTGCCCTCAAGTCATTTCCATCTCATTGCGACCCCCATTGGGTTTCCGAGGCTGTAAATCTTTACAGAAATCGATCACCCTGTCTTCCTTCCACAGAATGGCTGGTGGGTTTAAACCACTGACCTTCCAGTAAGCAGTCAAGTGCTTTATCCACTATGCCACCAGAGCTCTTTTGTTTATATAAAGAATCCATGAGACTTTTTGGTAAAGTTTCATCTATCTCAGAGTACAGTTCTATTCTTCTAGTTACAGACATCATTTTGTGTTTGGGACCACCTGGGCTATGTCTGCTGCTTCACCCCCCCCCCCCCCCTGTCTAATTTATCAGTTTAATTTTTAAAATGGGGATGACTTGAAATTTTCACAATAAAATTATCCTTGAAGCATATAAATTCATTGTCACATTGACTGTTACTATGAGAATTGTATGACTATTTCTTTTCATTATCCCTAGGGTTTTATTCGTACACTAGGTATACCAAACCAAGCTTACTGCCACTGAGTTGATTCCAACTCATAGTGGCCCCCAGTGGGTTACTGAGGTGGTAAACATCTATGGAAGTAGATTGTCTCTTCCACAGAGCGGCTGGTGGGTTTGAACCACCAACCCTCTGGTTAGCAGTCAAATGCTTTAGGCACTATGCCACGAGAGCTCCTTACACTAGTTATAATACTGTTTATATAGCAGCTTGACACAATAACATTTGGCTTTCTCAAAGGTGATATTATTATAAAGCATGAATCTGAGCTCATGCCATGGAGAAATAGTAAAAATAAAAATCCACAGGTACTTAAAAATACGGACATCCTCTCAACGGTTTCCAATCAAGTATGTTTTTAAATAGTCACAAAACAGAGAGTATGATAAAACAAAGAAACAGCTCCTTTTTTTAAAAAAAAAAATAACCTTTTGATTGGCTTTGAATCTTTAAATATGACATTATGATTTCTTTCTCTCTAGCATATTCCTGCAAGCTGATATCAACTGAAATGCCCCGTATTCAACTGAGTGCACATTCGTTTGAAGTAAGTGGTTTTTCAACAATTATAATTAAGATGAATGTAACCCACTTTTATTTCTGATTGCCCCATCCCTAAAAATCTGCATGAGAGTGCCTTGAACTCACACTCTAGGTCCATTGAAAAGTCCAGGTCCAAGAATGTGTCAATTCTACTGGTACTACTCCTTTCTAGGCCATCTCTGGTTTCTGTTTCTCTTTGCCTCTACTGAATCCTTGAGCTCCACTTTGCCCTGAGGCTAGCACTTTTTCACTGTGCTGAGGTCACATCAAAACCAGGACCTAGATTTCATCCTTTATTTTAAAAAAGAAGGAAAAAAAAAAATCAAGCATTTGTTCATATTGTTGTTGTTAGGTGCCATCAAGTCAGCTTTGACTCATAGCGACCCCGTGTACAACAGAACGAAACACTGCCCAGTCCTGCACCAGCTTACCATTCTTGCTGCACCTGAGCCCATCGTTGCAGCCACTGTGTCAATCCATCTTATTGAGGGTCTTCCCCGTTCTCGCTGACCCTCCACTCTACCAAGCATGATGTCCATTTCCAGGGAATGGTCCCTTCTGACAACATGACCAAAGCAGGTGAGACGAAGTCTGGTCATTCCAGCTGCACTTCTTCCAGGACAGATTAGTTAGTTCTTCTGGTAGTCCGTGGTGCTTTCAGTATTCTTTGTCAACACCACAATTCAAAAGCATTAGTTTTCTTTGGTCTTCCTTATTAATTGTCCACCTTTCACATGCATATGAGGCAATTGAAAATACCATGGCTTGGGTTAAACTCACCTTAGTCTTCAGAGAGGCATCTTTGCTTTTCAGCACTGTAGAGAGGTCTTCTGAAGCAGATTTGCCCAGTGCAATACGTCATCTGATTTCTTGACTGCTGCTTCCATGGGTGTTGGTTGTGGAACCGAGTAATATGGAATCTTTGACAACTTCAGTCTTTCCTCCATTTATCGTGATGCTGCTTATTGGTCCCGTTGTGAGGATTTTTTTGTGTTCTTTATGTTGAGATGCAGTCCATACTGCAAACTGTAGTCTTTAATCTTTATTAGTAAGTGATTCAAGTCATCTTCACTTTCAGCAAGGAAAGTTGTGTCTCCTGCATAACCCAGGTTGTTTATGAGTCTTCCTCCAATCTTCTTCACATAGTCCAGCTTCTTGTATTATTTGCTCAACATACAGATTGAATACGTGTGGTGAAAGGACACAGTCCTGATTCACACTTCCTTCCTGATTTTAAACCATGCAGTATCCCTATGTTCTATTCAGACACCAGCCTCCTGGCTTATGTACAAGTTGAATTTAGAGACCACCTGAAGAATAGAATTGACACAGTGAATGCCAGTGACTAAAAAAACTAGACAAACTGTGGGATGACGTCAAGCATATCATACATAAAGAAAGCAAAAGGTCATTAAAAAGACAGGAAGGGAAAGAAAGACCAAATGGATGCCAGAAGAGACTCTCCAACTTGCCATTGAGCAGAGAGTAGCTAAAGCCAATGGAAGAAATGACAAGATAAAAGAGCTGAACAGAAGATTTCAAAGAACAGCTCGAGAGGGCAGAGTCAATCATTATAATGAAATCTGCAAAGATCAGGAGTTAGAAAACCAAAAGGGAAGAACACACTTGGCATTTCTCAAGTTGAAAGAACTGAAGAAATAATTCAGGCCTCAACTTGCAATGTTGAAAGATTTGTGCATATAGCAGTCTTTAGTGAAAGTGTGAGTAGATAGATGAAATTTACATTGTAACAATGAGAGAAATATGAGATCAAATATTCAATATCTCTGTCCTTAAAAGTTAAATGACAGCTTCTGGGAAGATAGCATCATGAACAGATCTAATATCCTGACCCTCCCCATATGAACAGCAAAAAAATAAATAAATAAATAAAAATCTGTACTCTACCCTGTAAGGACTCTGAAATAGTACACAAATGATGTCAGCAAGGAGATACATTTCAAAACAATACTGAAGCACATTTTCATTGGTAGCCCTCTTTTTCCACTGTCCTTGTCTCTCTCTTTCTCCAGTGCATCAGCCAGATGTCTGAAGAGGACCTCTAGTCACAGCCTCAGTCAACCCATGGTCCCCCTATGCACTAAGAAGGGCCTTGATATCTGGCAATGAAGTGAATAGACAGATACACTGGTAGACTATTCAGGGTGTGTATTCTGACCAGTGTGAGGGCAGCTGAAGGACTGAAACCTTGTTCTGACCTAAACCAGAGCTCTCACGCGGCAGGGGAGGGAGTGGAAGGCAAAGACTGAGGGCTGTGCCAGCCTGAGGGAAGGCAGAGCAGTGTGTATTCTCTGATAGCCTGGGGCTACCTAAAGGACTAAAACTTTGGCCTGACAAGAATCATAGCTGTCTCAGGGTGGACGACAAAGACTAATAGCTGTTGAGACTTCCGGTAAGATGGAGGAATAGGCAGACAAGCGACACAGATCCTCTTCAACAAAGAAAAGAAAAACCAATTGACAGAGATACAGAAGATAATCCTGGAGCCCTGAGCTTTGAAAGGAACTACACAGAAGTGGACTAGGCACCAACTAGTGGAAAAACCTGAACAAAAACAGGACCTAAGAACAGGCTCTGTTTGCCAGGGTTGGCATGGACATACAAGAAGTTGACAAAGGAAAGGAGATGGTGGTGAGTGTATAAGTGCTGTCAACTAGTGAATAGAGGAGCACAGCACAGTACCCTGCCTGTATAGATAACATACAAACAAAACAAAGAAAATGAAAATTGTGGGCAAGTCACTCCAACATATAATCACCACTTCAATATAAACACAAAAATGTCACAATGCCTCGGAGACAACAAAACATCACAGTCCACACAGAGAAGCAAGATAAAGCGAGAGAAACAAGGACCAGGATACAGACCCAAAACACATCCCTGAGGAAGACACAGCATTGGAGCTCCCTGGTAAAGAATTCAAAAGAATTATATTTAGGTATCTTGAAAGGATTGAGAGACAGACCAAGGAAAACACAGACAAAAGCCTAGAAGAGCTTTGGAAGAAAATATAAGAACAAAATGACAAAACAAGTGAAAAATTAGAAATGATTCTAAATCTACAGATAGAAATCCAGAAGATTAATACTAAATATTCAGAAATAGATAACACATTGAAAAGGCAAAGGAGTAGAATTGATATAGTAGAAGACAGAATTAATGAAATTGAAGACAAATACCTGAATATTTCTTTGGAAAGGGATCAATCAGAAAAAAGATCAAAACAGGAGTTCCGGCAAGATGGCGGACTAGGCAGAAAGACTGCACAGACCCTCTTCAACAAAGAAAAGGGAAACTAATTAACACAGACACAGAAGATAAT
>NW_006921679.1:9718170-9718884 GCF_000298275.1 Orycteropus afer afer | reverse complement strand
ATCAAAACAAAATGAAGAAAGCCTAAGGTTCATGTGGGATACCATCAAAAGGAATAACCTATGTGTCATTGGAATTCCAGAACAGGAGGAGGAAAATGAAGCCACTGAGAAAATTGTCCAAGATCTGTTGGAGGAGAACTTCCCTGATACGATGAAAGATGAGAATATATCCATTCAGGAAGTCCAACAAACCCCAAACAGGATAGACTCCAAAAGAAAATCACCAAGACGTATCATCATCAAACTCACCAAAACCAAAAACAAAAAAAGAATCATGAGAGCAGCATGGGAAAAATGAAAAGTTACCTACAAGGGTCAACCAATAACACTGAGCTTGGATTTTTCAAGAGAAACCATGCAGGCAAGAAAACAGTGGGGTGGTATATATAAAACACTGAAAGAAAAAAATTCCAACCAAGAATTATGTTCCCAGTAAAACTGTCCTTCAAATATGATGGTGAAGTTAGGACATTTCCAGATAAGCAGAAATTAAGGAAATTTGTTAAAATCAAATAAAAAGCTTACAAGAGATGCTAAAGGGGGCCCTTTGGACAGAGAAGCAACAACAGCCAACAACTGACCATTAACACACATGATGATATAACCCAGAAACCAACCCAGCTATCGAACTATCCAAAGTAAATAAGCCTACTAGATTGTAAACAGGGAACCAGAGACACCAACCGATAAATGAGGACAACTACAAACCAAAAA
>NW_006921679.1:9715979-9717104 GCF_000298275.1 Orycteropus afer afer | reverse complement strand
TGTCACTTTAGTTTTGTGTATTTCACTGTACATAAATTATATTTCAGTATTTCAATAAAATGCATTTTAAAAAATAAATAATTAAAAAACAAGACTAATAGCTGTTGTTACCTCTCAAGAGTTTCTTGCAGAAATTGGCACTTTCTTAATCACTGTTCAAGTAGGAGAATTGAGAGTACTAATATAATGTAATATTCTAATGTTCAGTTTCAATTAAAAAAAACAAAGGCCAGGCACATACACACAAAAAAAACTGGAAATGATGGCCCATTCAAAAGAACAAGACAAATGAAGACAAATTATGTTTATGGAAGCCCAGATAATGAACAAATTAGAGGAATATACCATATTTTTATGTATAATGCACATAGTGTGCATAGGAAACTAATGTGCAAGAGGGTTGTGCAGTTTGCAAAAAAGCATATAACACATGCATTATTTGCATAAAAATATAATAATAGAACAACATTAAACATACTCAAGGAACTAAAGGAAAACAGACAAAGAACTAAAAGCACTCAGGAAAACAATACATGAATGAGAAGAGAATATAAAGAAACACACTAAAAAGAAAAGTACACAAATACTAGAACTGAATGATACAATGACTGACATGAAAAACTCATTGGCAGGACTTAACAGCTGATTTGAGCTAGTAGAAGAAAGCATCAACAAAATAGAGTATAAGGTAATGAAAACTATGGCATCTGAGGAGCAGTGAAAGAGAATGCTGAGAAGAGTAGATGCAGAGTAATAGGGGTGACGAGGAGCAGTAAGGGAGAGGCAGCACAACAAGAGCAAGGGCAAAGGACGTCACTGAGAGGTGTACAACAGTAAAACAGCAAAGCTGAATACTGATATGTACATAGCCCTGCAGTAACAGTAGTAACAACATCTGTGAGTAGATACATAGGTAGACATGCAAGCTAAACAAATGGAGGAAGGGGAATGAGAGTATATCCACGAGTGTGTACAGGTTTGGTAGAGGACGTTTCTACATATGTATTTGTTTATGCAGTAAATGGGAGCTCTGGTAGCATAGTGCCTCAGGCACTTGACTGCTAACCAGAAGCTGGCAGTTCAAACCCACCAGCCACTCCTCAGAAGGAAGGTTGGGCAATCTAC
>NW_006921679.1:9678517-9715879 GCF_000298275.1 Orycteropus afer afer | reverse complement strand
TACTTCCGTAGTGATACTGCCTCGGAAACCCAAGGAGGGGTCGCTATGAGTCAAGTCAAGTCAATGGCAGTGAATTTGGTTTGGGCTTTGCTTCCAGTAGGTGTGGTTTGGGCTTTGCTTCTGTGAAGATTGACAGCCTTGGAAACCCAAGGAGGGGTCGCTATGAGTCGGGTCCGACTCGATGGCACATAACAACAACAACATGCAGTAAATACATCCAAGGACATTGTAGCGTGTATAGGAAGCAAACGTATGAAAGGTCATAGCTGTAACCAAATACCTTGAGGGAATTACTCATTGGACTTGGGGACTTAGGGCCACAGTCTTGGGAGACAACTAGATCAATTAGTATAACATAGTCCACAAAGACAACGCTCTACATTCTACTTTGGTGAGTAGTGACTGGTGTCTTAAAAGCTTTCAAGCAACCATCTAGGATGCAGCTGTTGCTCTCACCTCATCTGGAGCAAAGAAGACTGAAGAAATTCAAAGACTCAAGGAAACAATTATTCCAAAGGACTAATGAACCATGTGAATGAACTCCAGCTTTCACTACCCAGAGACCAGAAAAACTAGATAGTGCCTGGCTACCTCCCCAGCTGCTCTGATCAGATCACAATAGAATGTCCTGGCCTGAGGGGGACAAAAAAAAATGTAGAATAAAATTCAAAAACATACAAAAGACCAGGATTATTGGTGTGATAGAGACTAGTGGAATCTCTGAGACTGTGGCTTTTACATACCCTTTAAGCCTGGAACTGAACTCATGTCCAGGGATACTCTTCCAGCTAAACGTTAGGCCTATAAAGAGAATAATAACACCAGTAAGGAATATACTCCTCAAGACCAAAGAGGAAGTTTTGGGGCAGGAAAGAAGGAGGGAAAGAAATGGGGAACCCAAGGGAAAATGGGGAAGAGTGCTGTTATATGAGGGAATTGCAAGCTGTCATGAAACAAAATGTATAAATTTTTCAGTGGAAAACTAATATGTTCTTCAATTTCATCTAAACTACAATTTAAAAAAAGAGAGAGAATGCTCAAGACTGCAAAACTGCCTAATGGAAATGTGGGATACTATCAACTGAGCTAAGATATACATCATAGGAATCCCAGAAGGAGATGGAAGAGCAAATGGGACAGAAAGAATATTTGAAGAAATAATAGCTTAAAATTTTCTGAATCTGATAAAGGACATGAATCTGAAAATTCAAGAATGTCAGCAAGCTCCAAGTAGGATAAGCTCAAAGAGATCCCCAATGAGACACAAAATCTAAAAATAAAGAGAATCTTGAAAGCAACAAAGGAGAAGCTAATTGTCACATACAAATGGTCCCCAATAAGATTAAATGCCAGTTCTCCTCAGAAAACTTAAAGGCCAGAAGACAGTGGAATTAGATTTTTTAAAGAGCTGAAAGAAAAGCACTGTCAACGAAGAATAGCATATCTGGCAAAATGTCCTTAAAGAATGGGGGCAAAAGTAAGATGTTCCCAGGTAAAGAAAAGTTGAGGGAGTTTGTCACCACTAGACCTTCCCTAACAAGAAATGATAAAGGGAGTCCTTCAGATGGAAAAGAAAGAACACTAGAGTATAATTCAAATCAATACATAGAAAAAAAAGATCTCCATTAATGGGGATTTCATGAGCTAGTATAAGGACCACTTTTAAGGTATTTTGGGTTAGTAATTTTAGTTGTTATGGTCTTCACAGTTTATAATGACAAATGCATATATGTATGTTACAGGCCACATGATACATAAAATATAGTAGGTGAGAGGGGTCCAAATGGAACAGGAATAGAGTTTTTGTATGTTACTGAAGTTAAATTGATACCAGTTAAAACCAAGTGTGATAAATGTAAAATGTTAAATGTAATTCTTATACTAATCTTGAAGAAAATAACTAAAAATACATATATAAGGAAAGCAGAAGGGACTATAAATGGCTTATTATAAAATACCAACAAAACAGAAATATTGGCAATAGTTGGAGGACAGGAGGGACAAAGAAGGTTTAAAATATATAAAAACCAAGTAACAAAATGGCAGAAATAAGTCCTTCTTAAGTAGTAAATACCAGGAATGCAAATGTATTAAATGCATCAATCAAAGGCAGAGAGCAGCAGAAAGATTTAAAAGTATGATCCAACTTTATGCATTCATCCTACAAGAGATGCATCTTGGGCGCAAAGACACAAAAATGTTGAAAGTGAAAGGATGGAAAACATAATCCATGCAAATAGTAACCGAAAGAGAACTGGGCTGGTGACTTTAATGTCGGACAAAATAAACTTTAAGTCAGAATCTGTTATAAGAGACAAAGAAAGGTGATAAAAGGGTCAATTCACCAAGATGATATAACAATTATAAATATGTATGCCTCTCATGTCAGATCCCCAAAATATGTGAAGCAAACTCTGACAGAACTGAAGGGAGAAACAGACAGTTCTACAGTAATAGTTTCAGAATTTAATACAGTTGGTCCCCCACTTAAGACAGGACTCCATTCCAGTGACTCTGTCCTGAGTCAGTTCTGATGTAAGTTGAATAACCTCTTTTTTTCTTTCTTCCCATAATTATTGCCTTTTATTACCAGTATCTTTATAAAGCTGGTCTTTATTTGTCTTTAAGGGTTGACATAAGAATGATAACATCAGCAAATTACCTATTTTGTTTTCTCATTATTAATTGCCTTTTATTACCAATATCTTTATAAATCTGATCTTTATTTGTCTTTAGGAGTTGAAACGAGAATGATAACATCAGCAAATTACATGCTGCAACATTGTATGTACTATAGATTACTAACAATAAGATGTACAAAAAAAAAGATGGTCATAAATGCAGTTCATTGTAACTTGAATACATCATAAGTCAGGGACTATCTATATACCATTTTCAGTAATGGACAAAACATTTGGAAAGATCAATAAAGATATAGAGGAACTAAACAATTCTATAAACCAACTAGACCTAACAAACATATAGAATAGTCCACCCAGCAGAACACAATATGCATTTGTTTCTAGGGCACATGAATCATTCACCAGGATAGACCTTATTTTAGGTCACAAACCAAGTCTCAATACAATAATATACAAAGTGTCTTATCCTATCACAATGGAATGAAACTAGAAATTAGTAATAGAAGGAAAACTGGAAAATACACAAATATGAGGAAATTAAACAACATACTATTTAAAAAAAAAAACAGTATGTCAAAGAAGAAATCAAGAGAGAAATAAGAAAATAATTAGAGTTGAATTAAAATGAATACACAATATCAGAAGACTTACAGGATACAGACAAGGCAGGGCTCAGAGGAAAATTAATAGTGGTAAATACCAGAAATACCAAACTCACTGCCGTTGAGTCATTTCTGACTCATAGTGACCCCTCCTTGGGTTTCCGAGGCCGTATTTCTACAGTGGTAAATGTTGTTGTTGTTATGTACTGTCGAGTCAGACCCGACTCATAATGACCCCTCCTTGGGTTTCCAAGGCAATATCACTACGGAAGTAGATTGCCCAACCTTCCTTCTGAGGATTGACTGGTGGGTTTGAACCTCCAGCCTTCTGGTTAGCAGTCAAGTGCCTTAGGTGCTACGCTACCAGAGCGCCTGCAGTGGTAAACAGCTATGTTAAAAAAGAAGAAAGGTCTCAGATCAATAACCTAGCCCTACAACTTGAGGAGCTAGAACAAGAGAAAGCCAAGCCCAAAGCTAACAGAAGGAAGGAGAAAAAAAAAAAAAAAAAAAAGAGCAGAGCCAGATGAAATAGTGAATAGAAGAACAATAGAGATTATCAGTAAAACCAGAGATTGGTTTTTTGAAAGGATTAATAAAATTGACAAAACTTTTGCTAGAAAAAAAGCACAAAAAGAGAAGAGCCAAACACCCAAAATTTGATATATAAGTAGAGACATTACAACTGAGCCTACAGAAATTAAAAAAAGATTTTAAGTGAATACTAGGAACAACCATAGGAGCTCTGGTAGTGCCTAAGGCACTTGACTGCTAACTAGAAGACTGGTGGTTCAAACCCACCAGCCACTCCTCGGAAGGAAGATGGGGCAATCTACTTCCGTAGAAATATTGCCTCAGAAACCCAAGGAGGGGTCACTATGAGTTGGCCAACTTGATGCACATAACAACGACAGGAACAACCATATGTCAACAAATTAGATAAGAAATCAGAAGAGAACAAATCTCTAGAAACATACCAACTTCCTGTTGTTCTTAGTTGCCATCCAGTCTTTTCTGACTCATGGCAAACCCGTGTGCACAGAGGAGAACTGCTTCATAGGGCTTTCCAGGCTGCGACCTTTCAGAAGCAGATTGCCAGGCCTGTTTCCACAGAGCCTCTGGGTGGCTTTGAACCAGCAGCCTTTTGGCTGGTAGTCTAGTGCTTAATCATTTGCACCACTCAGGGCCTCTTCATAAACTTTCTACATAAGTTGAGAGGTGAATCTCTAAACTATATTTTCTCTCTTAGAAACCCTGGCCCTCAGTTGTGCAGATGTTCCCTCCATTGTTCTGGTCTTGTCTTTTAAATATTTTCAAAAAATTCTCTAGAATTTCTATTTTTCTCTTAGTACCCTTCCATAATCTCCAATATTGATGTACGTTAATTCTTACTTACACGGTCTTTAAAAAACAGCTTTACTGAGCTATAATTTCCATATAATACAACTCACCCATTTAAAGTTTACAGTTCAGTTTCTTTTAGTGTATCCAGAGTTGTGTAACCATCATCACAATCTAATTTTAGAACATTTTTATCATCTCTGAAAGAAACCTTGCTTCCTTTAGCCAACACTTCTCTGTACCCACCTCACCCCCTAATCCTACCCTAGCTCTAAGCAACCACTAATCTCCTTTGCTAGGAGCTCTGGTAGCATAGTGCCTAAGGCACTTGACTGCTAACCAGAAGGCTGGTGGTTCAAACAATCTCCTTTCTAGCTCTATGATGTTGTTGTTATTACGTGCCATCGAGTTGGACCCGACTCATAGTGACCCCTCCTTGGGTTTCCGAGGCAGTATCACTACAGAAGTAGATTGCCCCATCTAGTTTTGCCTAATCAATTCATATAAATCGAATCATATAATATTTGGCCTTTTGTGTGTCTGGCTTCTTTCACTCAACATAACATCTTTGAGGTCCATCTGTGTTGTAGCATGCCTCAGTACTTCATTCCTTTTTGTGGTTGAATGCTGGTCCATTGTATGGATCTACCACATTTTGTTTATCTGTTTGTCAGTTGATGAACACTGGGGTTCTTTCCACCCTTAGAAACAAACAAACAAACTCACTGCCGTTGAGTCAGTTCCGACTCATGGTGACCCCTCCTTGGGTTTCCGAGGCAATATCTCTATGGAAGTAGATTGCCCAGTCTTCCTTCTGAGGAGTGGCTGGTGGGTTTGAACCACCTGCCTTCTGAAAATACTTTTGCTCTTAACATGAGTGTTTCATGTACTTTGTCTCATGTACTGTAGACATGTTATCAGGAGAGACCAGTCCCTTGGGGATGTAGAGGGTTGGCAAAAAAGAGAAAGACCTTTAGTGAGATGGATTGACACAGTGGCTGCAACAATGAGCTCAAGCATAGCAGAATTGTGAGGATGGCTTAGGCCTGAGAATTGTTTCATTCTTCTGTCATGGGGTCACTATGAGTCAGAACCACCTTGACGGAACCTAACAACAACAATAAAAATGGGTGTTCCGGACATACGCTATTGTTTCTCTTGGATTCTACACGGAGGAGTGAATTTACTCAGTCATATGATAACTCAATGTTTAATCAGTTTAGGAACTGACAGACTATTGTCCAAAGTAGCTGGTCTATTGTACATTCCCAATAATAGTGTACGAGGGTTCACATTTCTCCACATTCTCACCAACACTTGTTTTCTTTTTTTTTTATTATAGCCCTCTTTCTGGTTTTGGTTTGCTTTTCCCTGATGACGAACACTCTCCCACATCTTTTCGTATCACTGATACACTTTTATAATCCCATCTCAGTGATGTTTTCGAAGAGAATAAGGCCAACAGATAGCTAATCCACCATCTTGATTCTGAAGTCTTTTCACGTCTATTAGAAATGAGGAAAATGAAGAGATTTTTTTCCCCCTTCTCTCTTTTAGGCAGCACAACAAGCAATTAATCAGAACTGTGATGATCTCGGAACCTTGCTAGGTCAAGAAAACGACCTGGCTCTAATTATTGATGGTGAAACATTGAAGTATGTCTTCCCCTTTGAAATTAAGAGGAACTTCATAAATTTGGCCCTCTCATGTAAAGCAGTATTATGTTGTAGGTAAGAACATAGTCATTGTTGTACTTTTCCTGCTATATTTAATACTGCTTAGGTCAAGAAAATATCACCTTGGCAATAGAATATAAGTTTTGCCAGAGGCAGAAGTTCCTTGCTGGGAAAATACGTGATTAAGCGGAAGTAAAAAGGCTTAAATTTAATTGCCAAAAATTGCTAGAAAGCAGTTTCTAATTTTAATGGTGATTTGTTTATTGACCTATGACAAAGTGAAAGAAGTCTTCAGCAAGAATACAGGCCCTCATTTTATTTTTGGTGGGGGGAAAATCTGGAAAAAAAAAAAATCCTCTGATACCTAGTTGTTGTTAGGGGCCATCGAGTTGGCTCCGACTCATAGTGACCCTGTACAACAGCACAGACCACTGCCCGGTCGTGCACTGTCCTCTCAGTCCTTGCTGCACTTGAACCCATCATTGCAGGCCCCATGTCAGTCCATCTCATTGAGGGCCTTCTCCTTTTTTGCTGACCCTCCACTTTGCCAAACATGATAACCTTCTCCAGGGAATGGTCCCTTCTGACAACATGACCAAAGGAGGTGAGATGAAGTCTGGCCATTCTTGCTTCCAAAGAACATTCCGGCTGCACTTCTTCCAGGACAGATTTGGTCATTCTTCTGGCAGAGTATTTTCAGTATTCTTCACCAACAATGCAACTCAAAAGCATCCACTGATACTGGAGAAGAATGAAATTATAGATATTTGTACGCATCAAAAATTTGATTTGTAAAAAGCAGGTAATCTACAATGAAGATAATATACAAAAATTCTGGAATTGAGAAACTATTAATATACAGGAGTTTCTCCTCAAGATGTTAAAATGGAACAACTACTAAAACATGAGGAGCTTAGGTAGCGTAGTGCCTAAGGCACTTGACTGCTAATCAGAAAGCTGGTAGTTCAAACCCACCAGCCACTCCTCGGAAGGAAGGTTGGGCAATCTATTTCTGTAATGATAATGCCTTGGAAACCCAAGGAGGGGTTGCTATGAGTTGGGTCCGACTCGACCGCACATAACAACAACAGCTAAAACATATTTATACCTCAGACTTCTAAGTATTCTTATGAGCATGCTCTCCAATCCATGAAGCAGAGAAAACGTCAAATCTCTTTCTTAGTTAGATGTCCCTTTGCTCTTCATCAGTTTAAAAACATAGCAACTTCCGTGTTTATTGGACTCCGACTCGTCATGTTTTCAATACAGTCTTCAGGACTCTGTGACTTAGTCTTCTGTCAGAACTCTTTGAGTTGCAAATGTTATAAAGCTGAATTCAAATCCATCTTCCAAAATTCGGCTCACTGCCGTTGAGTCGATTTGACTCATAGCAACCCCTCCTTGGGTTTCCGAGACAGTATCTCTACGGAAGTAGACTGCCTAATTTTCTTTTTGGGGAGTGGTTGGTGTGTTTGAACTGCCAGCCTTCTGGTTAGCAGTCAAATACCTTAGGCACTACGCCACCAGATCCGCCTTAGTCCCAGCAATTCCATTCCTGGTATATACCCAAAAGAACTGAAAGATTCATAGCAGCATTATTCACAATATTCAAAAGGTGGAAATGACCCTAGAGTCCATTTACAAAGGAATAAGAGGAAATAAATGTCCTTCGGAACTGAAAGGAGAGAGTCCTGCAGCGCTGGATGCCTCTAGGGGAGCAGTGACTTGCAGGAGAGACACACCAGCTGGGGAAGACATTACAAAGAGAAACCAGAATACTCCTGTGACCTCACACTCCTCCCTCCTTCTAGTGTCTTCTGGGGCTCCTTGTTGGCCAAACACAACCATGATACTAACTCTCAATTATCTTGGGTTGTTGGGTGCTGTTGAGTCAGTTCAGACTGGTAGCGACTCCACGTGACAGTAGAACTGCCTCCTAGGGTCACCTACACTGTAATCTTTACAGGAGCAGATCTCCAGGGTTTTCTCCCACAAAGCCACTGGGTGGGTTCAACTCCCCATCCTGACCATTAGCAGCCAATGACTTAACCACTGCACAGTAATCTAGGTTTTGGTATTTCAGTACCTTATATTCTTACCAACCTACTAACTCTGTAAGTTTAAATGTCTGCATTAAATGAACAGTAAAAGTGAATGAATATAAAATTGAAATCCATCACTGAACTATATTCTGAACCGATGAAAACAATTTGGTGTGCAGTTAGCTGAAATCTTTAAGGAGCTCTGGTGGCATAGTGGGTAAGACATTTGGCTGCTAACTAGAAGGGTGGAAGTTCAAACTCACCAGTTGCACCATGAGAGGAAGATGAGGCAATCTGCTTCCCTGAAAATTTACAGACTTGGAAACCCAGTGGGGTTGCTATGAGTTAGAATCAACTTAATGGTGGTGTTGTTGTTATGTGCCATTGAGTCGGCCCCGACTAATAATGTAGTGGGATATTTTTTAGCTGAAATGTTTAGCTTAAAGAAAGTATGGTGGCACAGATGGAAAACAGACTGTCTCTGAATTTCTTCATGGCTTTAAAATTTTGTGATTTCATTTATTATTTTTCTATACATCCTACTAACATTTTATTAAAGGGTTTTAGTCTATGTCCATGAAAGGTATTTGTCTGGTTTTATTTCTTTCATTGTATTTGACAGGCTTTGGTACCAGGATCATTCTGGTCTTATAACATGAATCAAGAAGTATTTTTTTTTAATCTTCTATTTTTAAAAAATTATTTCTATAGCATTGGTATTATTTTTTCCTGAAATGTTTCATAAAATTCACTGTTGAACCCATCTGGGGTTAGTATTTTCTTTGTGGGGAGGTTTTTTTAATTAATAATTCAATTTCTTTAGCACGTAGTTTGAAGTTTTTGATTCAGTTTTGGTTACTTGTGTGTCTTTCAATTTGTCCATTGTCCACAGTTCTCAAATCTGTTGGCATAAAGTTTTTCACTATTACTTCAATTCATCTAATCCATGACGATGTTCCTTCTTTCCTTCCTCATGTTGGTAATTCGTATTCTGTCTTTCTCTCTCTCTGGTTTTCTCTCTTGTGCTCCTTGATCAATCTAGCTAGGGTTTTACCAATTTTGCTAATTTTTCCATAGGGCCGAGTAATTGCCATTTAAATGTGGCTAAGACACTTGACTGCTAATGAGAAGGCTGGCGGTTCAAATTCACCAGCCACTCCTTGGAAGGAAGGTTGGGCAATCTACTTCCATAGTAATACCACCTCGGAAACACAAGCAGGGGTCTCTATGAGTCAGGTCCAAGTCAACAGCACATAACAACAACAACACATGTAGAGTGTAGTAGGGAGCTCTGGTGGTACAGTGCCAAAGGCAATTGACTCCTAACCAGAAGGGTGATGGTTCAAATCCAGCAGGTACTCCGTGGAAAGAGATGGGGTCATCTACTTCCGTAAAGATTTTCCCCCTCAGAAACCCAATGGAGGTGGCTATGAGTTGGAATCAAGTCAATGGCAGTGGATTTGTTTTTTGGGGGGGCATGTAGAGTCCATCACTTGTCTGTCAGTTTGTTGTACTTGTGGTGGCTTGAGTGTTGTTACAATGTTAGAATGTATGCCACCGGTATTTCAAATACCAAGAGTCACCTGTGGTGGACTGGTTTCAGTAGTGCTTCCAGACTGGGAAGAAAAGCCTAGCAGTCTGTTTCTGACAGGGAGCTGATGAAAGCTCTGTGGATCAGAAAAAGATATTATCTGATATAGTGCTGGAAGGTGGGCCCCCTAGATGGGAAGGCACTCAAAATACGTGGTGGCCACAGCTGTGGACTTGAGCAGAGCAACAATTGTGAAGACGGTGCAGGACTGGGCAGCGTTTGTTCTGTTGTATGTGGGTCACATGAGTCAGAGCTAACTCAGTGGTAGTCAACAACAACAGCCTGTACAGACTTTAGAACAACGTGAGGCAAAATGAAAGGTCATTGTTTCTGTGTTCTTTTTAGATTATCTCCCCTCCAGAAGGCTGAAATCGTGGAAATGGTCAAGAGTCATGTAAGCGCAATTACCCTCGCTGTGGGCGATGGGGCCAACGATGTGGGGATGATCCAGTGTGCCCACGTGGGCGTGGGCATCAGTGGAAACGAGGGCATGCAGGCCACCAACAACTCGGACTATGCCATCGCCCAGGTCAGAGCCGGGTGAGCAGCTGGGCAGGCAGGCTTTGATGGAGGCCTCCCCTCCACCCTGACGTTTTGTATGAGCCTGTCAGCACATTTGGAATTCTCTCTAGTTTTCTCTTAAACACTTTTGACATAAAGATTTTCTTGGCCAAACTGCTGCCACCAAGAATCTATATATTAAAAAAAAAAAAAAAAATCCACTGCCTTTGAGTCGATTCTGACTCATAGCAACCCCCATTGGGTTTCCAAGGTTGTAAATCTTTACAGAAGTAGATTGCCTCATCTTCCTCCTGCAGAGCAGCTGGTAGGTTTGAACTGCCGATCTTCTGGTTAGCAGCCATAAGCCTTATCCACTGTGCTACCAAGAATCTATAGCCCTGCTAATAGTAATCTCTAAATCTCCAATCTCTCCAAATATTTACCATGTGTTTTGCTTTGTGGTGTCTCTTGATAAACAGTTTTTTAAGACATGTAGTCTCTCCATTTCCTTTTTTTTTTTTTAAGGAGGCTCTGTCTCTTGTCAGGCATTTAAGACGAGTAAGTGGTCCAGTGATTTATAGCCCTGTGTGTATATCATGTGTGTACATCATGTGTATGACCGTGGCAATTGCCAGGCACAGCTGCCATGAACTGATTCTGGGAACAGCTGCCATCCTTTGGTCATCCTAAAATCAGGAGCCAAGCAAGTTGCTCACCAAAGCAGTGTTATCTTTTATTCATTTGTAAAGTGATAGCTCCTAAACCAAGAAATGGTCCCTAAATAGCATTCCTTTTCCATCTTTCCTGGGCAAAATTTCCATCATCTTAAAGGAAATTCCCATTAATACACCTGTTTCTTAATCGACAAATAGAGACAGGCTCATGATCTGGGGGACTGGAGATGTCCATTAGATTTGTCATCCCAATCATTACTGAAGGAAACCTTGTTGTTGAATCGACTCCAATTCACGGTGTCCCCATGACTGTCAGAGTAGAGCTGTGCTATGTAGAATATTCAATGGCTGACTTTCCAGAGACAGATTGCCACACCTTACTACTAAGGCATCTCTGGGTGACTTGAACCACCAACCTTTTGGGTAGCAGCTCAGAGCTTAATTGTTGGCACCAACCAGGGACTCCTGCCATCATGGAGGGGAGGCAAAACAATAAACAGTAATAATAATAATAACAATAAAGTATATCTTATGTTAAACCAAAAACCAAAAGCAAACTCACTGCCATCAAGTTGATTCCACTCATAGCGCCCCTCCTTGGGTTTCTGAGGTGGTACCATTATGGAAGTAGGTTGCTCAATCTTCCTTCTGAGGAGTGGCTAGTGGGTTTGAACTGCCAGCCTTCTGGTTGGCAGTCAAATCCCTTAGGCACTACGCTACCAGAGCTCCCTACTTATGTTGTTGTTATGTGCTGTTGAGTCGGCCCCGACTCATAGCGACCCCTCCTTGGGTTTCCGAGGCGGTATCACTATGGAAGTAGATTGCCCAACCTGCCTTCCAAGGAGTGGCTGGTGGGTTTAAACCACCAGCCTTCTGGTTAGCAGTCAAATGCCTTAGGCACTATGCCACCAGAGCTCCTAGTTACTTCAGCAGACCCAGAAAGATTACTGAGTGGGCCTGAGTTTTTTGTTTCTCCTATGATGTCCCTTTCACTAAATAATCCTATCCTTTCTCATGACCAAGCTCCTAAATGTGTATCAGATAAAATGCACAGGACAACTAAAAAAATGAAGCACCATTTGTTGTTGTTACGTGCTGTTGAGTTAGACCCAACTCATAGCGACCCTTCCTTGGGTTTCCGAGGCAGTATCACTACAGAAGTAGATTGCCCAATCTTCCTTCTGAGGAGTGGCTGGTGGATTTGAACCGCCAGCCTTCTGGTTAGCAGTCAAGTGCTTTAGGCACTATGCTACCAGAGCTCCTGAAGCACCATTTAGGAGCATAAAAGCTATGATCTGTGTTTGTTTGCACTTTCAGAGAAGATAATTATATGAGCTTTCCACAGTTCCCTTGGAGTGGGCTGCCGTGTCAGTTGTCTGCAGAATTAGTTTTGTTCTGCTTGCCTTCTGTGTTGTACTCCATACATTGGGACCTGCTGAGGGTTGAAATACTGAGAAAATGCCATTTTGTGTGTTTTTGTCACTAAAGAGTAGCGTACTTTGAACTTGAATCAATTGTTGTTTCTGTCTTTTAGTTTAGTTACTTGGAGAAGCTTCTGTTGGTTCATGGATCTTGGAACTATATTCGAGTGACCAAATGCATATTGTACTGTTTCTACAAGAACATGGTGTTATATGTTATTGAGGTAAGAAAGGACATGAACTTTCTTTCATTGAGGTTCTCTGATCTTCTTTGACATCAGACCTGGTAATATGAGAGTTTTTCATACATTTCTGTTACATGTTCCTGCTTTAAGTTTTTGCTCACATACAGGTGGTCTAGTAGATCAGGCTATGACGTCATGATGGCATATTGATGTGCTCTGTGGTAAGAATAGCCTGGTGGGAATTGGGGTCCATCTCTGCCTGCCCTCGATCCTTCCAGTGATTAAATACCCCAGAAAGATCTGAGCCCTTTTAGCTATTGTTGTTGTTTTTAGTTACTGTCAAGTGGGCACTGACTCATGGCAACCTTAAGGATAACAGAACAAAACCCTCCCTGGTCCTCCACCATCTTCATGGTCATTGGTGAGTTTGAGTCCATTGTTGGAGCTATTGTGTCAGTCCATCTCACTGAGGGTTTCCCTCATTTTCATTGGCTCCCTGCTCTACCAATCAGGACGTCTTTTTCTAGCAATTGGTCTTTCCTGAGGATGTGCTCAAAGTGAGCAAGACAGAGTCTAACCCACCTGTGGTAGTTCAGTCTGTGTGTCATCTTGGCTGGGCTGGTTGAGTGACTGGGCAGTTGATGTAGTATTCCCCATGATGACACTGGTAATCAACTCCATGGTGGAATCTACTGTGAGCAGCTCAGTAGCTGCCTTAGGGATGTGGTCTGCTTCCTGTATACAAGAAGTCTTGGGGAATGGTCTCTAGCTAATGACTCACCTGAACCCTGCATGTAGCCGTGTCATTGTTCAGCAGCCTGCCATGTTCTGCTGACCTTGGGACTTTCAATGGAATTAAATTGGTGACCTGCCATGTGGTTTGGTAACATCAGGACTGTGCGTTTTTACTTGTCAATCTTGGGTTTGTCAGTCTCAGCAGCCAGCAGCTGTCTGAGTGAAGAAACGCCTACAGCTCCAGTGGGCTGGGAGCAGGAGGCAGAGCTGAACCTCAAGGTTGAGGGGCTTTCACTCAGTCCCTAGAGCCTGGCACTTTGAACTTGGACTTAAAGCCGCCAAACTGTAAGAGAATAAACTCCTGTTTGTTAAGGCCATCCTATTTGTGGTATGTTCCTGTCAGAGCAGCACTAGGGAACCAGAACACCCACCTCACTTCTCAAAAGCATTTCCATTTTATTTCTTCTAAGACTGATGTGTTTGTTCTTCTAAAGTCCCGGTATTCGGTATCTTTAGCCAACACCAGAGTTCAAACACATCAATTCGTCTGTCTTCTTTTTTCATTGTTCCGCTTTTGCATGCATGTGAAGCAATTGAGAAGACCGTGATTGGATCAGGCATGCCTTAGTCATCAAAGTATCATCTTTGCTTTTTTGAACTTGTAGCTGTACTCCTGTTGTTGTTGTTGTTGTTGTTATGTGCCATTGAGTCGGACCCGACTCATAGCGACCCCTCCTTGGGTTTCCGAGGCAATATCACTGTGGAAGTAGATTGCCCCATTTTCCTTCTGAGGAGTGGCTGTATTTCTACTGAATGAAAAATGTTCATCACAAGGCTATGACAGTTTCTTATTTTTTCAGATGCCTTTTCTTTTGTATCTCTTGATAATACTTAGCATTGGTGGTTAAAGAGACTGAAAACAAACAAACATTTTATCTGTATTGTTTCTACACCAAAAAATTTTTTTAAAAAAAATTTGCTGCTGAGACCCTGCTCCTGTTTCCAGGGAAAGTAGACTTGACATGCCTTTCTTTTAAGGCATCTCTAAAAAAAGAAAGAAAAAAAAAAAAACCCAAACTCACTGTAGTCAAGTTGTGTCCGACTCATAGCGACTCCTCCTTGGGTTTCTAAGGCGGTATCTCTACAGAAATAGATTGCCCAGTCTTCCTTCCAAGGAGTGGCTGGTGGGTTTGAACTGCCAGCCTTCTGGTTAGCAGTGAAAAGCCTTAAGCACTATGCTGCCAGAGCTCCCATCAAAGAATGTTTCCTTCCATATATAAACCTTTCTTTGACTTTTTACAATAATGGACTCCTTCTGTGATGGGCTTATTTCACTCAGCATAGTGTCACCTAAGTTCATCCAATTATGAGGTGATTCATAGGTTCTTCATTTTCCATCAATGTTGAATAGTATTCTTGTGTGAGTGTGCCATAGTTTGGTTGTCCATTGATCTGTTGATGGGCGGAGATTTAGTCTCTTACAGTTTAGGAGGCTAGAAGTCTGAATACAGAATGATGGCCCTAGAGGCTGGGTGGAGGATCCTCGACCTTGGGTTCAGCTCTGCCTTCCCGGCCCAGTGGAGCAAGCTGGAGGCTTCTCCTGACAAATGAAGCTGCAAGGGGTGAAGGATCAGCAGGCAACACAGCAGGTCACTGGTTCAGGTCCAGGAACTGGAGACGATGACGGGCCAAAAGCAGGATCCAAAATGAGCAGAAAGCTGGAGACCTTTCCCCAAGCTTTTCCATGTATATAGGAAGCAGGCCACACCTCAAACGCAACTCCCCTTCAAATAATTAGCTGCTGACAGCACATTCCACCATGGAGGTGATTACATCACATCCAGTCTCATCTTGGCAAATAACTACTTCCAGTTGCCAAGCCACTCAGTCATGGCCCAGCCAAGTTGACACGCAAGTTCAACTACCGCAGGCACTTAGGTTGGTTCCATCTCTTTGCTGTTGTGACTAGTGCTGCAATGAACATGGGTGTGCATGTATCTGTTTCTGTCCCAGCTCTCACTTCTTTAGAATATATACCTAATAATGGGATTGCTGGATCAAATGGTATTTATATTTCATAACTTTTTAACGAAGCACCATACCCTCTTCCACAGTGGTTGTACCATTTTACAGTCCCACCAGCAGTGTATGAGAGTTCCTAACTCTCCACAATCTTGCCAGCATTTGTTGATTTCTGTCTTGTTGAACTTTACTGTTATTGGCTGGGGTAAGATGATATCTCCTGGTTGTTTTGATTTGCATCTCTCTAGTGGATAATGATCACAAGTATTTCTTCATGTGTCTGTTGGCTGCCTGAATATCTTCTTTAGTGAAGTGTCTGTTCATATCCTTTGCCCATTTTTAATTGAATTGTCTTTTTTATATTAAGATATTGAAGTTTTCTATAAATTTTAGAAGTAAGTCTCTTGTCAGATGCATTGTTGCCAAATATTTTTTCCAGCCTGTAGGTTCTCTTATTTGAAGTCTTTTGATGGGCATAAGCATTTAATGTTTAAAAGGTCCCAGTAATCTAGTTTATCTTCTGATGTTTGTGCATTTTCAATTATGTTTGATAGTCTATTTATGACATAGACTAGGACCTCTAAGTTTGCCCTTATTTTTTCCTTGATAAACTTTATGGTTTTAGGTTTTACATTTAGGTCTTTGATCCATCTTGAGTTAGATTTTGTGTATAGTGTGAGGTATAGATCTTGTTTCATTTTTCTGCAAATGGATATCCAGGTTTGCAAGCACTGTTTGTTAAAAAGACTATCTCTTTCCCATTTGATGGGTTTCAGCCCTTTGTCAGAGACCAGTTGTCCATAGGTTGATGGATCTATTTCTGGGTTCTCAATTCTGTTCCACCAGTCTATGTGTCTGTCATTGTACCAATACAAGGCTATTTTGACTACTGTGGCTGTATGGTAGCTTTTGAGATTGGGGAGTGTGAAACCTCCTCTTTTGTTCTTCTTCAGTAGTATTTTACTTATAGGTAAATATTGTATTGCCTTGCCATATAAAATTAGTGCTTGGTTTTTCCATGTCCTTAAAGAATGATGGTGGAAGCTAAATCAGGATTACATTAAATTTGTAGATTGATTTAGGTAGTAATGACAATTTCACAATGTTTAGTCTAACTCTGGTATGTTCTTCCGTTTATGTAGATTTCTTATAGTTTCTAGAAGGTCTGGTGGCATAGTGCCTAAGCACTTGACTGCTAACAGAAGGCTGGTGTTTCAAACCCACCAGCCACTCCTTGGAAGGAAGGCTGGGCAATCTACTTCCATAGTGATACTGCCTCGGAAACTCAAGGAGGGGTCATTATGAGTCAGATTGACTCGATAGCAGTGAGTTTGGTTTTTTTTCAGTCTTACAGTTTCTTGTGGTAGTGTTTTGTAGTTTTCTTTGTATAAGTCTTTTATGTCCCTGCTAAGATTTATTCCTAAGTATTTTATCTTCCTAATTAGCTATTGTAGATGGTATTGTTTTCCTTATTTCTTTCTCAGAGATCTCATTGTTGGTGTAGAGGAATTCAAATTATTTTTGTATGTTGATCTTGTATCCTGCCACTTTGCTGAATCCTTCTCTTAGTTCCAGTAATTTTCTTGCTGAGTCTCTGGGACTTTCTATGTATAGGATCATATCATCTGCAAATAGGGATAGTTTTACTTCTTCTTTGCCAATTTGGATGACTTTTATTTCCCTTTCTTGCCTTATTGCCCTGGCTAGGACCTCTAATACAATGTTGAATAGAGGAAGTGATAGAGGGCATCCTGTCTAGTTCATGTTCGCAAGGCAAATGGTTTCAGTCTCTCTCCATTGAGAATAATGTTGGCTGTTGGTTTTGCATATATGCCCTTTATTTTGTTGAGGAATTTCCTTTCTATTCTTATTTTGCTGACTGTTCTTATCAGGAATTGATGTTGGATTTTATCAGATGCCTTTTCTGCATCTACTGATGTGATCATGTGGTTCTTTCCCTTTGTTTTATTTATGTAATGGATTGCCTCAATTGTTTTCCTAATGTTGAACCATCCTTGTGTACCTGCTATGAATTCTACTTGGTCATGATGTATTAATTTTTTGATATAATTCCGGATTTTGTTGAAGATTTTTGTGTCTATATCCATGAGGAATATTGGTCTGTAATTTTCCTTATTAGTGATGTCTTTGCCTGGTTTTGGTATCAGGGTTATATTTATACTTGCTTCATAAAATGAATTTGGCAGCAGTGTTCCATCCTTTTCTATGTTTTAGAATAGTTTTAGTAGGATTGGTTTCAGCTCTTTCCTGAATATTTGTTAGAATTCTCCAGTGAAGTCATCAGGGCCAGGACTTTTTTTATTGGTAGTTTTTTATGACCTGTTCAATTTCTTCTTTTGTTTTGGGTCTGTTCAAATTTTGTACCTCCATCTCTGCTAGTTTAGGTAAGTAGAAGGTTTCTAGAAATCTGTCCATTTTTTCTAGGTTTTCAAATTTATTGGAGTACAGTTCTTCATAGTATCCTGATACTATCTTTTTTATTTGGATTGGATCTGTTGTGATGTCACCCATTTCAATTCTTATTCATGTTATTTGTATTTTCTTCTTTTTTTCCTTTGTTAAATTTGCCAGTGGTTTGTTAATTTTGTTAATCTTTTCAAAGAACCAACTTCTGAACATGTTGATTTTTTGTATTGTATTTCTGTTTCATTTATTTCTGCTTGACTCTTTAGTATTTCTTTTCTTCTGGTGACTGTAGGGTTTGTTTGTTTGCTGCTCTTTTTTCTAATTGTTAGAGATGTTGAATTAAGGTGTTATTTTGGCTCTTTCTTCTTTTGTGTTGTATGCATTTAATGATCTAAATTGCCCTCTGATCACTGCTTTTGCTGTGTCCCAAAGATTTTGCTGTGTTTTGTTTTCATTCTCATTTGATTCAAGGAATTTATAATTCCATTTTTTATTTCTTCTATTACCCAGTAGTTTTTAAGGAGGGTGTTACTCAGTTTCCATGCATTTGCTTTTATTCCCTTGATCTTCCTTTGGTTGATTTCTGATTTTATAGCATAGTGATCTGAGAAGGTGCTTTTAACTTTATTAAGGCTTGCTTTGTGGCCTAACATATGGTGTGTTATGGAGAATGTTCCATGTGCACTGGAAAGGAATGTATACTGTGCCACTGTTGGGTGATGTGTTGTGTGTATGTTTATAAGGTCAAGTTGGTTGATTATATTGTTTAGTCCTTCTGTGTCTTTGTTGAGTTTCTTTCTAGTTGTTCTTCCCTTTACTGAAAGTTGTACATTAAATTCTCTGATTAGTATTGTGGAGTTGTCTGTTTCTCTTTTCAATTCTGTTAAAGTTTGATGCACATAGGGCACTTTCATTGGGTGTGTAAATGCTTATGGTTATGTCCTCTTGTTCAAATGCTTAATTGTTACATCATTTCCTTCCTTGTCTTTTATGGTGGTTTTTGTCTTAAAGTCTATTTTATCATAAATTAATATTGCCACTCCTGCTCTTTTTTGATTGCCATTAACCTGATATATTTTTTTTTCCAAACTTTATTTTTCAGTCTGTTTTTGTGTTTGTATCTTAGATGTGTTTCTTGTAGGTAGCATATTGTTGGGCCATGCTTTTTTACCCATTTTGCAACTCTCTGTGTCTTGATTGGTGCATTTAATACATTTACATTCAGTGTAATTATCAACAAATATGAATTTATTGCTGTCATTTTGTTATGTGTTTTTTTTTTTTTGTGGTGTTGCTGATTTTTTTGTTTCATGTAATTTTGTTTGCCAAGCTCATTTTTTTAATGAATATTTTTCTTATTTCTTTCATTGGTGTTGTTTTAGTATTAGCTAAATATTTGTGCCTTTTCTCTTTTTCATTTTGATGAGAAAGCTTACTAATTTTCTTTAAGGTTTCCCTGCACTTTGTTATTTTCTTCCCAAGTTTAAAACGTCCATTCTATCTTGAAATTGTTTTGACTTCCTGTCCGTTTGGAAATTCTGTAACCACACTATTTATTGCCGCTTTTTGCTTTGTAATTGTCCTCATTTACCAATTGATGTCTCTAGCTCCCTGTTTACAATCTTGTAAGTTTATTTTACTCTGAATACATCTTTTTCAACTTGGTTTCTGGGTTGTCATGTGTGTTAATCATAGGCTGTTTTTTGTTGTTGTTTATTCTCTGTCCAGAGGATCCCCTTTAGCATCTCATGTAAGGTTGGTCTGGTTTCTAGAAATTCTCTTAATTTCTGTTTATCTGGAAATGTCCTAATTTCGCCCTCATACTTGAGGGACAGTTTTTCAGGGTACGTAATTGTTGGTTAGGAGCTCTGGTGGCATAGTGCCTAAGGCATTTGACTGCTAACCAGAAGGGTGGTGTTTCAAACCCGCCATCTGCTCCTCAGAAGGAAGATTGGACAATCTACTTCCGTAGTGATTTTGCCCTGGAAACCCAAGGAGGGGGTCTCTATGAGTCAGATCCAACTTGACAGCAGTGAGTTTGTTTTTTTTTTTTAATTGTTGGTTGGCAATTTTTTTCTCTCAGGATTTTATATCTGTCATCCCATTGCATTCTTGTCTGCATGGGTTCTGCCCAGAAATCTGAGCTTAGTCTTACTGGCTGCCTTTGTAGGTAAATTTTCATTTTTCTGAGCTTTTTTCAAGATTCTGTCTTTATCTTTGGTTTTGAAAAGTTAGATAATGATATGTCTTGTTGGTTTTCTTTTGGGGTGTATTCTGTTTGGGGTTCTTTATGCTTTTTGAATGCATATTGTCTTATCTTCCATTATATTAGGGATGTTCTCTTCCAACAAATCTAACAAATTGTCAGCAATTTTCTTTGGTTTTATATGTTTCTTCCTGTTCTGGAATTCTGATCTCAGGTAAGTGATTTCTCTTGATGGTATCACCGTATATCTTAGGCTTTCTTCATTTTTTTTTTTTTTTTTCTTAATCTTTTTTTCTGATCATTCCCTTTACCAAGTACTGTTGAGGATTTTTTTTTTTTTTCCTTTCTTTTTTTTTAATTGTGATTTGGGTGAAGGTTTACAGAGCAAATTTACTTTCCATACAGTGGTTCACATATACTTTGTCTCATGTCATTGACCACAGTTTACCACAATGCAACAGCTCCTGTCCCACTTCCTCCTCATAGTTACCTCTTCCCAGTGTCCATCCCTCCATGCACTCCTGCCCCTTGAGCTGTCTCCCTGTGCATAAGCAACCCTTCTTTCTCCCATGGTTGTTCTCTCCAAGAGTGTATCTACTTGAGGTAAATGTTCAACTCATATACCTGTATTTTGTTTGGCTGGAAACCACAGGTGTGGGTTCAATTCAAGAGAGATTTGTTTTAATCTCACTAATTCATTGATTCAGTTTTACTCCCTCTCCTGTTCAGTGTGTTATCTGGTTTTAAAATTTTAGTATTATTTTTCTGGATTTCTATTTGCTGTTTTTGTATAGTTTCTAATTTGTCATTTATTTTTTCGTTGTGTTATTGCATTGTTTTTCTAAGTCCTTCTAGAGTTCTGTCTGCGTTTTCCTTAATTTTGTTGGTATTTTCCTCGATTTTATCAGTGTTCTGCTTTGACCTGTCTCTCAATCCATTGAACTCTCTCTCTCTCACTGCCATCAAGTCAGATCTGACTCATAGCGACCCCTCCTTGGGTTTCTGAGTAGTATCACTACGGAAGTAGATTGCCCAATCTTCCTTCCAAGGAGTGGCTGGTGGGCTTGAACCACCAGCCTTCTGGTTAGCAGTCAAATGTAATTCTTTTGAATTCCTTATCTGGTAGTTCCAATGCCACTTATTCCTCTGTGTGGTTTTCTGGTTCCTTGTTTGTAGTAGTATATCTTACTTCTTTTGTATTTACTGGGATTGTCAGTTATCTTTGGGACACTGTCATGTCATTGTATTTGTGTTTAATTGATGATTGTATGTTTGTGTGATTGATCCAGGTTATTATTATTATTTATATATCTGAGCAAGCAGGCCTTATGTGCTGCTCTGTTCATTAGTTTTGCAGCACTTAGGCACTCATGACTTGTCTCTTAGTGAGTGTGACAGAAGATGAAAATTTATGCTTTGATCTCTGTTAGCTTTTCCAGTAAAGCAATTGAGGGAAGGTTGAACTGGTACTGGCTACTGTCTGTCATTGATCAGTTGATGCAGAAGCAGATGGTCATGCTTGCATAATGGGTGGAGCTTCAGGAGGTACAGATGTGGTTGGGTCATGTGGGCATCATTGCTGTCTTCTGCCAGGTGGGACAATAAAAAAAGAAAGAACAGAAAATAACAACACACCAGAAATGAAAGCGGGAACAAAAGATACAAATAGCATAAACAAACATCCACCACCACCACCACAAAAAGAAAAAATAAATAAATGAGAAGAAAAAAGGATAAGAGGACAGGGAGAGAAAGGACAAAAAGGAGGGGTAAAAATGAAAGAGCAAGATAAAAGAATAGTGAGAAAAATAAGAAAAATAGAAAAAGAAAACAAAGGATTGGGGGGGGGGAGAACAAGGAAATAGAAAACAAGAACCAGGGAAAGGAAAAAAAAAAAAAAAAACTATGAAAATAGAAGACCAAAAGAATAATTGAAATAAAAAATACTAGGGGAGGGGGCTAGAACACCTGGATGATATTTCTGCTGGTGAAGCTAGTGGCAGGAAGTATGGTACCTGGTTCCAAAAGGGGTTCTTGCTGACCCAAAGGACAGCCGGGGTCAGGGCACCTGGTCCCAGGATGGTTCCTTCTGTTCCAAAATGTGAGTGGGTGTAGGGTGCCTAGTCCCAGAAGAAATTCTTGTCATCTTACAGGGTGACTGTGGCTATGTCACCTGGTCCCAAAAAACATTTCTGCCATCCCAAAAGGTGGCTGGATGTAGGGTACCTGATCCCAAAAGAAATTCTTAGTGGCCCATAAGGCAACTAGGAGCAATGTACTTATTCCAGAAGGAATTCCTCTTGGCCCAAGAAGCAGCTTGGGGCAGGGCATCTAGTCCCAGAAAAAATTTTTGCTGTCCCAAAAGGAAGCTTGTCACAAGGCCCTTGTTCCCAGAAGTTCCTACCATCACAAAAGGTGGCTGGGTACAGGGTACCTGGTACCATAGAAAGTTTCTGCTGGCCTAAAAGGTGGCTGGCAGCAGGGTGGCTGGTCCTGGAAGTAGTTTTTGCCTACTCAGAAGGCAACTGTTGGAAGAGCGCCTGATCCCAGATAAATTCCTGCTGGCCCACAGTACGTCTGGGGGCAGGGTGCCTGGACCCAGAGAAGTTCCTGCCGGCCCAAACAGTGGCTGGGAGTAAGGCACCTGGTTCCTGAAGTAGTTTCTGCTACCCCAAAATGCAGCTGGGGACAGGGTGTCTGGTTCCAGAAAAAGTTCCTGCTGTCCCAAAAGGCAGCAGGGCAGAGGGCCCCTGTTCCCAGAAAAAGTTCCTAGCATCCCAAAATGTGGCTAATTATAGGGTGCCTTGTCCCAGACAAAGTTCCTGCCAACTGAAAAGGTGGTTGGGAGCAGGGTGGCTTGTCCCACAACTAGTTCCTATCTACCCAGAAAGCAACTGGGACAGGGACAGGATGCCTGATCCCAGATAGAGTTCCTACTGGCCCAAAAGGTGTCTGGGTGAAGGGCATCTGGACTCAGAAAAAGGACCTACTAATTCAAAAGGCAACTGGGAGCAAGGCATCTGGTTTCCGAGGGAGTTCTTGCTAACCCAAAAAGGAGCTGGGCACAGGGTCCCTGTTCCCAGAAGAAGTTCTGCCATCTTCAAAAGACAGCTGAGTGTAGAAAAAGTTCTTATTGGCCCAAAAGGTAGTTGGGAGCAGGGTGCCAATTTCCAGAACCAGTTCATGCCTGCCCAGAAAGCACCTGGTGGCAGGGCACCCAGTACAGGATGGAATTCCTGCTGGTCCAGGTGGCTAGGGGTGGGGGAGGCCACACCTCAATTCACTGGAAAGGTGTGGGGTTGTTGTTGTTGTTTGCCATGGAGTCAGACCTGACTCATAGCGACCCCTCCTTGGGTTTTCGAGGCAGTATCACTATGGAAGTAGATTGCCCAACCTTCCTTCTGAGGAGTGGGGTACAAGGGGAAAAAAGGGAATACCACACCTTTCTGGTTGCATCTACCAGTGTGGTTGCCCATGCAGTCCTAGGCAAGTGGAGTTGATTGTCAGGTTGATGCCCTGATTGGAACCAAAAACCAAATGACCAAACTCATTGCCATTGAGTCGGATCTGACTCATAGCAACCCCTACTTGGGTTTTCCAAGGCAGTATCACTACAGAAGTAGATTGCCCAGTCTTCCTTCTGAGGAGTGGCTGGTGGCTTGCAGATATTCAAAATGGCCATACCATTAGACCACTCAACAGTCCACAGCTCCATTTGTTTCCTTATTCACTGTTTTCAGTTTCTTCTACTAGTTGGCATTTACTCCATTTCTTTCTCCTTCAAAGCTCAGGGCTCCAGGACTATCTATTTCAGTGGTTTTCTCATTTCTTTGTTACAGAAGGTCTGCGTAGTGTGTCTACCTATTCCACCATCTTGCCAGAAGTCTCCTTGGTCCTTTGCCTTTACATATAAATTTTAGAACAACTGTATCTATGTCTGCAAAACACCTCCTGGGGTTTATATAGAAATGAATATTGAATCTAGAGAATAATTTGGGGAGAATTGGCATCTTTACTATGTTGATTCTTTCATTCCATGAACATGGTATAACTCTTCATTTATTTAAGTCATCTCTGATTTCTTTCATCAACATTTTTTCATTTTCAGCATATGGATCCTATACATGCTGTTTTAGATTTATACCTAAGTAGTTCATGTTCCTTGGAGTGATTGTAAATAGTATTGTGTTAATTTCATTGTCTTTACGTTCATTGTTCATACATGGCAATGTATGATTTTTGTATATTGATTTTTTTTTTTTTTGGTGAAAAGTTACACACCAAAACATCTGCCAACACACACAGACTTCCACATCAAAGACACTCATTACATTTTTCATGTTATGCCACCATTATCACTTTTCCATAACATTCTACCACCATTCACATGAACCCAATACCCTTTGTGCAAAAATTCCCTTTCCTCCTCCTTCCCACCCCAATAACCATGAATAATCTTTGATTTCTATATATTTGTTTACCTCATATAATTGAGATCATATGGTATTTGTTAATTTGTGATTGACTTAGTTTACTCTGCATGTTCTCAAGGTTCATCCATGCAATGGCATGCATCAGGACTTCATTTTTCTTTATGTTGTTGTTGTTGTTATGTGCCATCGAGTCGGACCTGACTCATAGCAACCCCTCCTTGGGTTTCCGAGGCAGTATCACTCCAGAAGTAGATTGCCCCATCTTCCTTCTGAGGAGTGGCTGGTGGGTTTGAACCACCAGCCTTCTGGTTAGCAGTCAAATGCATTAGGCACTGCGCTACCAGACTCCGTTTATGAATGAGTAATATTCTGTTACATGTATGTACCATATTTTGTTTATCTAGTCATCTTTAGATGGACATTTTGGTTGTTTCCACCTTTTGGCTACTGTGAAAAGTGTATAATGAACATGGATGTACAGTTTTTTGTTTTCGTAACTGCCTACACTTCTTTTGTGTATCTACCTAGGATTGGAATTGCAAGGAGCTCTGGTAGCATAGTCCCTAAGGCACTTGACTGCTAACCAGAAAGAAGACTGGTGGTTCAAACCCACCAGCCACTCCTCAGAAGGAAGATGGGGCAATCTACTTCCCTAGTGATACTGCCTCGGAAACCAAAGGGGAGGGATCACTATGAGTCAGGTCCAACTCAATGGCACATAACAACAACAATAACATAGTAATTCTATGTTCAACTTTCTGAGGAACTGTAAAATTGTTTTCCACAGTGGCTATGCCATTTTACATTCTTACCAGCAATGGATGAAGGTTCCAGTTTCTCCACAGCTTGGCCAGCAATTGTTTTCCTTTTTGTTTGTTTTCTCATTGCCATTCTAATGGGGGGTGAAGTGGTATCTTATTGTCATTTTGTGCATGTTGATTTTGTATCCTACAAATTTGCTGAACTCACGTAGTAGTTCTAGGAGTTTTTATTATAGATCTATGTAGACAGTCATGCCATCTGCAAATAAGTTTTGCTTTTTCCTTCCAATGTCTATGTCTTTTATTTCTTGTTCTTGTCTTTTTGTGCTGGTTAGAACTTTTTGTACTATGTTTAATAAGAGTCTTAAAAATCTTTCACCATTAAATATGATGTTTTGTATCATCCCTTTTGTAAATGTTCTTTGTCAGATTGAAGAAATTCTCCTCTGTTCCTAGTTTACTGAGAGCTTTTAATCGTGAATTGTTGTTGGATGTTATCAAATGCTTTTTCACTGTCAAATGATAGGATCATATATGATTTTTTGTTGTTGTTGCTTTTTTAGCTTGTTGTTATAGGTTACATTGATTTTCAAATATGGAACCAGCTTTACATCCCTGGAATGAACCCACTTGGCTGTGATGGATAATTCTTTTTATATACATTTATGGATTTGATTTGATAATATTTTGCTGAGAATTCTTACATGTATTATGCATTTTGGGCATATTTCAGTGTGGGAACATATGCTATTAATTACAGGGGGAAAAAAAAACACTGCCATCAAGTTGATTCCAACTCATAGCAACCCCCATTGGATTACCAAGGTGGTAAATCTTTATGGAAGTAGATTGCCTCATCTATTAATTACAGAAGTGCATCAGTAATTTTTAGTATCAGTAATGTGTAGCATTTGTAACTTACAATTTCTGAAAGAACAGCTATGTGGCTTTCTCAGTAATTACTCTGTAGCAGCCGAAGGTTCCATGTCCTATGTCTCTTCTTTTCAGTCTGTGCATATATTTAGGTCAACATTGATGCAAAGCTTTGTTCTCTTTCAGCTTTGGTTCGCCTTTTTTAATGGATTTTCCGGGCAGATTATCTTTGATCGTTGGTGCATCAGCTTGTACAATGTGGTAAGCACCCTGCACCTCTATCTGAAATGTGTACAACTTCAGTGATGTTCCTTGGCTGTTTATATCTGGAAAGTGTATAAGTCAGTCATCTCTGTACATAGCAGGCAGCACACATGCATCTTCAAGGTCTTTGTTGTTGCAACAAATCATACAGGAGTCAAACTTTCCACTTGTGTTTCAAATCACAGCCGTTCATTCTAGGGTAACTACATGCAACGTGCTCTATGTGTTTTGACAATATATCTGAACCCTCTTCACTGTATGTCTGTGCAATGTTTACATGCTTTTCAAGCAAGTGAAAATTGCTGAGCTTTACCTAAACTCACTCTGTTTAATAAATATAATTCTGATGTATCTATTCCTATATATGTGAGAGCTTATAATGTGTTTTGGTGTCCTTTTAAATTTCCTGGCAGAAAATGGGTCCTTCTGAAAGTATATTACCCTTTACAGTCTAAGTCTATGCTATATTGACTGTTGATCCCAAGTCCAAGAGTAAATACTATTTTCCATTGTAATGGAGTTAAGAAATAAACATACGGAGTTTCATGCTCTTAGGTAAAATATTTTGAATTCAAAAACTGGGTATAAATTAAGGCTTGTAAGGCTACATGGCTTATTAGCCGTATTTGCATTTTTGTTTCATTTTACTTTAGATTTGTTACCATTCTACTTTAAGGGTTGGAAATCAGGGAATCAGAGTTAGGTCCTCAAAGACTGTAATGCAAGCCCTCTCCTGCACTGTATCACCACAGTTATGACGCGTTCTGTATGCGCTGTGCCCTAACACCTACAACTCTGTGTTCCAGAAGCTTAAATTCTGAAACTGAAAACACAGGTCGAAGTCATGGGACAGAAGTCATAGAGTATCCAATAATATGAAAATGCCTGGTGCTTTGAAAATGCACAGTGTGTATAGATGCCAGTGCTAGACTGATTTGGTTAGAGTCCTGCATCAAAGAGGCTCCAGTCATCTATAGAGCATCTTCTACCAGGTTTTTGGTCACAGATGACAGTACTGACCAACTTTCTTCAAAGTTTCATAGTAGACTGGAGCAGAGATGGCATAGTCTCTTGTCTGTGTTAGAAGAATCACTATGAATGCATATGCTATAGATATTAATCAATACAATATTATTTTTTATATATATGTTAAGGGAAGCACAGACACTATTGTTGTTGTTGTTTTACTAGCAGCATATGGAGCTATCCAAAACCAAAACCAAACTCACTGCCATCAAGTAGATTCTGACTCATAGCAGCCCCCACTGGGTTTCCAAGGCTGTAAATCTTTACAGAAGCAGACTGCTTCCTGTTTCTTAAGTAGAGCAGCTGATGGGTTGGAACCACCAACCTTCTGGTTAGCAGCCAAATGCCTTAACCATGACAGCACCAGAACTCCTTAAATTGGGCTATAGTGGGAAAAAAATTATCGACCAATTTAGGATAAAATTATTAATATCTATTGACTTACTCCGTTTCATCCTGTTACATGTGCATTTTATGGATAGCAAATCACTGAGGCCGGGGACCTTTCCAATAGTTACTGGCAGTGCCAGTGACTGACTTGAAGGAGGGCTGGGGTAGAGAAAGGCATAGACGCTCCGGAGATCTGCAGAGGGCTCCCCTGAGCCTTTGGCTGAGGGCTGATCCGTGCATGCATGAGAAACATCAGTTCAAAGCTGAGGCAAGAACCACCAGGAAGTAGCAGGCTGAGAAGTTCTTGGAGCTCTTTCAAGGGTTCAAGATTGTATTCCCACTAGCTAGAGTGGGAAGACTTCCTATTACACAGGACATTAGGTAAATTCCTTCTATGGGACACACTTTTAATAATAAAGATAAATTAGTCCCATAACAAAACAACTTTAGAGCCTTCATAAGAAAACTTAAAAGCAAGCCTCCAAAAGATGCACCTTATTTGCAAGTTATCTGCATAGCAGAACACAGCCATGCCGTATTTAATGTTCAGCATCTGATAAAACTAAGTGTGCAAAGAAACAGGAGAATAAGATCCATAATCAGGTAACCAACATAAGAACAGACCCAGAAATTATAAAGATGATGAAATGAGTAGAAAAGAAGCTTCAAGCAGCTGTTGTAAATGTGATAAACATGGCCAACGATATAAAGGAAACCATGAACATAATGAGAAGAGAAATGAAAGATGTAGAAAATAACCAAATGGAACCTTGTGATATAAAAAATACAATACGTGAGATGAAAATTTTTCTAGATCATCTTAAAAGTAGATATGAAACTTCAGAAAAATGCCCATTAAATATGAATACGTATCAATAGAGAAGCACAGAAAGAGAGAAAAATGAAAAGAACCTCATTTTGCTCTGGGAAAATGCCAAGCATTATAATATTCACATCCTTAGCATTTCAAAAGAAAGATGAGGGAGAAAAAGATACAGTTGAAAATGTTAGATTTTTGATGAAAACTGTAAACCCACAGTACTAAGGATCTCAACAAGGTCTAAGAAGAATAAACCTAAAAGAGAAATAGACACACATGCTCTTTATAATCAAATTGCTGACAAGTCTGAGAAGAAAGAAATACTAGATACAGAAGACAAAGGTAAGAAGGAAAATAGACTTCTCATTGGAAATCATAGCGTCCGGAAGACAGTGGAATGACATCTTTAATGTTCTGAAAGAAAACAGACAAACACATAATTGTCTCAGAATTCTGTATCCAGCACAGATATCTTGCTGATATTAAGGACAAATGAAAACCAATTCAAACCAGGAAAACTACGAGAATTCATCTCCAGAAGACCTCCAGTGCCTAAAATGTTCAAAGAAGTCCTTCAAGCAAAACAAAACATACAGGTAGTCTCCAACTAGTAATGTATTCAGGTTTTGAGAAGCCACACTTATGACCCTCTGGGTGTTGTTTGTATATACTACATACAGTGTTGTAGCGCATAATTTGCTGATATTCTCATTCTCGGGTGTTCACTGACAGTTCAAAGATTGGATTTATAAAAATACTGATAGTAGGAGGCAAGAATAATGAAAACTAAAAAAAAATGAGTATGGTAAAAGTCATATGTCAACTTGGCTGGGAATGGTTTTGAGTGGCTGGGCAGCTGTTGTTGTTGTTGTTGTGTCCCGTCAAGTTGGACCCAACTCATAGTGACCCCTCCTTGGGTTTCCACAGTGGTATCACTAAGGATGAGATTGCCTAGCCTTCCTTCCAGGGAATGGCTGGTGGGTTTGAACCTCCAGCCTTCTGGTTAGCGGTCAAGTGCCTTAGGCACTTTGCTACAAGGCTGGGCAGCTGGTGGTAGTTATTCCCCATGATGGACTGGCAGTCAGCTTCATGGTGGAATCTGCCACAAGCAGCTGAGTAGCTGCCTTAGAGATGTGGTCTACTTCCTGTGTATTAGAAGAAACTTTGGGAATGCTCTGTAGCTTTCGGCACGCTTGAATCCAGCATGGAGCCGAATTATTGTTCAGCAGCCTGCCATGTTGTCTGCCCATCTTGGGACTCTCAATGGACTTGAATCAATGGCCTGCTGTGTTGTTTGGTAATATCGGGACTGTCCTTTTTTACTTCTTGTCCTTGGATTTGTCCACCTCAGCAGCCTGAGTGAAGAGACACCTCCAGCTCCAGTGGGCCAGGAGCAAGAGGCAGAGCTGAAGCCCAAGGTCGAGGGGCTTTCACCCATCCCCTAGAGCTTGCCACATTGAACTTGGACTTCTAGCCTCCAAAACTGTAAGAGAATCAACTCCTGTTTGTTAAAGCCATCCCATATGTGGTATATTCCTGTCAGAGCAGCACTAGGTAACCAAAACAATGAGGCACTCAGTTTACATCAGAACCAACTTATACAGGAGTTGTTAGAATAGGACCCTTATCAGTCAGGGACTAGTTATATATCAGGAAGAAATTGATATTTACCCAAAGAAATTAAGACCACCAGAAATGTTAATTATGTGGACAAATTTAAGAGGCTTTTCTCCCCATTTTCAGTCTCTGTAACAGATGCTTATCTGGTTAAAGCAAAAATAACACTGTGTTATGTGATCTATAATTTATATAGAATTAAAATGTATGACAACTATAGTACAAAGAATGTGAGGGGAAAAGTTAAGTATGTTTTTGTAAAGTTCCTGAATGTTGTAGAAATGATACAATATTTGAATTTTGTAATACTTTACATGCTGATACTATAAACCTTAAAGCCCAGCTAGAAACTACAACAGAAAGATATAGCTAGCCAACCAATAGTAGAGATGAAATAGAACTTAAAAAATACTCAAGGTAAAAGAGAAAAATAGATGCAACAAATAGCAAACAAATAAGATGGTGGCTTTAACCCAGTAAATGATAATGATGTTGAATACAAGGGACATAAACGCTCTTATGAAAAGCAGAGATTGTCAGATTTAATTAAAAATTCAAGACATAATTATATGATTTCTACAAGAAACCTACTGTAAATATATGACACAGATACATCAAAAGAAAAAGGATGGAAGATTTACCTTATAAACACCAATCAAAAGAATGCTGCAATGGCTAAATTAATAGCATTAATAGTAGATTTCAGAATAAAAAATTTGACTAGGGATAAAGAGGGGCAGGTCCTCATTATAAAGGAGTCAATTTATTATGAACACATTATAATTCTAAATATATAAGCACTTATTAAAAGGGCTTGTAAATATATAGAGCAAAATCGTGGATATTAAGTTGGAGATTTGAGCAGTCCTCTGCAGAGTTGATAAAAACTGTAAATAAACAATCAGAATAGATATATTAGATTTGGACAAAATTATCCACCATCTTCACTAATTCACTCTTATAGAAAACTCTACCTTTAGACAGCAGAATGTATGTTCCTTTCAAGGGCATAGACCACATGCTGAGCCATAGAAAGACTCAATAAATTCAAAATGATTGAAATCCTACCGAACATGTTCTCTGACTACAGTGAATTTAAATTAGAAATCAGTAACAGTAATTGTGATGCTTAAGGTTACATGTCAACTTGGCTAGGCCATGATTCTCAGTGGTTTGGCAGATATTATGTAATCATCCTCCAATCAGTTGAATGGAGAATTTCCTTGGCCTGCATCCAATATATATGGATGTTTTGGCAAAGCTCACTCTTTCAATCCTGTATCCAACTTGTTATCCTCTGGCCTCTGGTTCTTGGGTGTTAGCTAGCAGCCTACTTCCTGACCTGCCAATTTTAGGTTACCATCTCCTGCAACCATGTGAATCAGGAGAAGCCTCAGCCTAATGCCTAACCAATGGATTGGAGACTTGCCAGCCTCCATAACTATGTGAGCTTTTTCCTTGAAATAAATCTTTCTTTATATATTTGTAGATACACACTTCACTGCTTTTGCTTCTCTAGAGAACCCCGCCTAGAGCACTGCCTGGGGCACTGCCTGAAGCAAATGCCTTACAAGACATTGACAAATATTCCCAAGACCTACCCCACCATACGTTTTTTGCTTCTAAACCAATAAGCCCCAGTGAGTCTCAAGAGGTGAAATATCAGAATAGTCTGACTGATATCATGGTGTTGTCTACTTAGTCATGGTTTCCCTAGGAGTAAAAGTGATGGGCAATATACTAAATATTTACTTGATCTGTATAAGCAGAAGAATTCTAGGTTAAGTGAGTGTCAGTCTAAGTTGAATTGGCAGAATAGAGTCATGGATTGAGCCAGTTCACAAACTTACAACCTCTTGAATGAAGGGGAGACTGAGTTTTGAGGAAAGACCCCATGACATTGCCAAACATTTATACTGTTAATCTTTCTCTCAGCCTTCCTTAAAGGGATCTGTGACCTTCTATGAGAGTGACCGTTGACTGGGGAAAAGGAAATCATCGCATTTTGGCTCTGAATTCTAGGAAACTTAAAACATCACTGTGGCCTACTAGTCAGACTAGAGGCATATGGTGGTCAGGCTACTAATGGAGTCTTATCTCAGATCTGTCTCACTGTGAGTTCAGTGGGTCTCGGAACCCAACCTGTAATGATTTCCCCAGTTCCAGGATGCATAATTGTCATAGACATACTCAGCCACTGGCAGAACCGCTACATTGGAACACCCACATGTGGGGTAAGGGCTGTCAGGGTAGAAAAAGCCAAGTGGAAGCCATTAGTACTGCCCTTACCTAGGAAAATAGTAAACCAAAAGCAGTACTCCATTCCTGAAGGGATTGCAGAGATTATTGCCACCATCAAGGACTTGAAGAATCTCTTAGTCATCTAGTGATGATTGAAGAGAAATACCACAAGTAGGTGGCTTTGACAAACAGAAATGAATTTTCTCACAATTTAGAAGACTAGAAGTCTGAATTCAGAGCATTGGCTCTAGAGGAAGTCTCTTCTGTGGAGGCTGGTCTCTCCAGCTTCTACATCTGCAAAAAGGACAAGGAGGCCACATATTCTGACCTCCTAGAACCCCACAAGAGGAAGGCAGTATCACCATCAATAGTCCAAGGCCTGTTACTGCAAGGCCAGACATGCTGCCTCCCTCCAGCCCTTTCAACCAACCGTTCCTCCCAAAGCACCCACCTCTCTCCTGAGTTTGATAATTCACTGCAGTGGCCACACAGAACTCACAGATTATGAGGTTTATTAGGGAAGCACCAGGCTACAATTCAAGTTCAGGAAAAATGCTCAGTCTCTCTCCCCAGCCTGCCGTCTCTCAGCCAAGTCTCTCACAGTCTCTCCCCCAGCAGTGCATGTCCCTTGGTGTCTTACTCAGCAATGCATGTCTCTTGCATCTCTTTCCCAGCAGCACGTGTCTCTTTCAGAAGCACATGTCTCTTTCAGCAGCACGTCTTCATCAACCAGAGAGAGTTCTGCCTCTAGTAGGCCTCTTTTTGAGCCTGGCAGAGTGGCCAAACTAGCCAGTCACAGCATCAGAACTCTAAGTACCTGAGAGAGAGTGGGAACCTCCCAGAACATTGTTATGTGCCACTCCCAACAGAAATACTCCAGGTGGACAATTTTAGCAATCAGGAGCTCCTCAGTTGCTCATAGCAAATCCCACCACTGAGTTTACAGTGACTTATGGGTAGAAAAGCCATACTAAGTAATTTACTATACTGCAACATCCTAGTTCCTTGCAAATATCCATGGGTCTTGGCATTTATCTTACTGCATTTCTGCTTCTTTTGCTTGCTTGTTTAGTCTCTTTCATATCTCAAAAGAGATTGACTGAAAACATACCCGACACTAATCCTGTCTCATTAACATAACAAAACAACCCATTCCCAAATGGGATTATAAACACAGGCAGGGAGGTTAGGAATTACTACACACATTTCTTGGAGACACAGTTCAATCCATAACAGTGGTGATTCCCACCACAACCCCATTCAACCTGCTTATTCCTCCTGTGCAAAAAACATAGATTTTGAAGAATTAGACTGGATTATTATAATTTCAGTGTCATCAGGTGGTGACTCCAATTGCAGCTGCTTTTCTGGATGTGGTTTCATTGCTTGAGCAAATTAATACATCTTATGGTACCTGGTATGCAGCTCTTGAGCTGGCCAGTAACATTTTCTCAATTCCAGTTACAAAGGATCACCAGAACCAGATTGTCTTCACCTGGCAAGGCCAGCAATACACTTCACTGTCCTACCTCATGGGTATATCAACTCTACAATGCAATTTCATAATTCAGTCTGCAAGAATCTTGACTGCCTTTCCCTCCTGTAATATCTCACACTGGTCCATATCATTGATGATATTATGCTGATTGGATTTAGTAAAGAAGGTGTATCAATGAGTCTAGACATTAGTAGGACATTTATGTACTGTTGTTGTTATGTGCCATTGAGTCATCTTCAACTGATAGTGACCTTATGTACAACAGAACAAAACACTGCCCAGTCCTGTGCCAGGCACACAATCCCTACTATACTTGAGCCCATTGCTGCAGCCACCATGTAAATACATGTTGTTGAGGGCCTTCCCCTCTTTAGTTGACCCTCCACTTTACCAAGCATGGCATCCTTCTCCACAGAATGATCCCCTCTGATAACATGACCAAAGTAGGTGAGATGAAGTCTGGCCATTCTCACTTCCAAAAGCATTCCACTGCACTTATTCCAGGATAGATTTGTTAGTTCTTTTACCAGTCTTTCAACATTCTTTGCCAACACCACAACTCAAAAGCATCAACTCTTCTTTGGTCTTCCTTATTCACATGCGTATGAGGCGACTGAAAATACCATGGCTTGGGTTAGGTGCATCTTCATCTTCAAGGAGACATCTTTGCTCTTCAGCATTTGAAAGAGGTCTTTTGCAAAAGATTTTCCCAATTCAGTGTGTTTTTTGATGTCTTCACTGCTGCTTCCATTGGTGTCAATTGTAGAACCAAGTAATAGGAAGTCTTTGACAACTTCAATCTTTTCTCTGTTTATCGTGATGCTGCTTATTGGGCCAGTTGCGAGAATTTTTGTTTTCTTTGTATTGAAGTGTAATCTGTACTGCAGTGTATAGTCTTTAATCTTCATCAGTAAGTGCTCCAAGTCATCCTCACTTTGAGCAAGCAAAGTTGTGTTGTCTGCATATCTCAGTTTGTTAATGAGCCTTCCTCCAATCCTAATGCCACATTCTTCTTCATATAGTCCAGCTTCTCAGATTATTTGCTCAGCAAACAGATTGAATAGGTATGGTGAAAGGATATGACCCTAACACACTCCCTTCCTGGTTTTAAACCATGCAATGTCCCCTTGTTCTGTTCAAATGACTGCCTCCTGGTACAGGTTCCTCATGAGTACAATTAAGTGTTTGGAATTCCCATTCTTCTCAATGTTATCCACAATTTGTTATGATCCACACAATCTAATGCCTTTGCATACTCGATAAAACAGAAGTAAACATCTTTCTGGTATTCTTTGTTTTGGGCCAAGATCCATCTGACATCAGCTATGATATCCCTCACTCCATGTCCCTTTCTGAATCCACTTGCATTTCTGGAAGGTCTCTGTGAATATACTGCTGCAACCATTTTTGAATCATTTTCAGTAAGATTTTACTTGTGTGTGATATCAGTGATATTGTTTGATAATTTCCACATTCTGTTGGATCACCTTTCTTTGAGTGAGTACAAATATGGATCTCTTCCAGTGCGTTGGTCAGGTAACTGTCTTCAAATCTCTTGGCATAGATAAGTGAGTGCCTCCAGCACAGCATCCATTTGTTGAAACATATCAATGGGTATTCCATCAATTCCTGGAGCCTTGCATTTAGCTAATTCCTTTAGTGCAGTTTCATCTTCTTCCTTCAGTACCATTGGTTCTTGATCATGTGCCACCTCCTGAAATGGATGATCACCTACCTATTCTTTTTGGAATAGTGACTTTCTGTATTCCTTCCATCTTTTGATATTTCCTGCATCATTCAACATATTGCCCATGGAATCTTTCAATATGGCAATTTGGGGCTTAACTTCTTTCCTCGGTTCTTTCAGCTTGAGAAATGCCAAGCGCGTTCTTCCCTCTTGGTTTTCTAACTTCAGGTCTTTGCATATTTCATTCTTACAATTGTCTTCTAAAGCTTCTCTTTGAAATCTTCTGTTCAGCTCTTTTATCCTGTTGATTCTTCCATTTGCCTTAGCTACTCTCTGTTCAGGGGCAAGTTTCAGAGTCTCTTCTGACATCCATTTTGGTATTTTCTTCCTTTCTTGTCATTTTAATGACCATTTGCTTTCTTCATGAATGGTGTTCTTGCTGTCACCCCACAACTCCTCAGGTTTTGGGTCATTGGTGTTCAGTGCATCAAATCTGTTCTTTAGATGGTCTCTAAATTCAGGAGGGATATAATCAAGGTCATATTTTGGCTCTCGTGGACTTGTTTTAATTGTCTTCAGATTCAACGTGAACTTGCATATGAGCAGTTGATCTGTTCCACAGTCAGCTCCTGGCCTTTTTTTTTGGTTGAAGATACTGAACTTCTCCATTGCCTCCTGCCACAAATGTTGTCAGTCTGATTCCCGTGTATCCCGTCTGGTGAAGTCCATGTGTATGGCTGCTGTTTGTGCTGTTGAAAAAAGGTATTTGCCATGAGTAAGTCATTGGTCTTGCAAAATTCTATCATGTGATCTCCAGCGTCTATCACCAAGGCAATATTTTCCAACTACTGGTGATTCTTCTTTGTTTCTAACTTTTTTCCAATCACCAGTGATAATTGACACATCTTGATTGCGTGTTCAATCAATTTCAGACTTCAGAAGTTGGTGAAATTCTTCAGTTTCCTCATCTTTGGCTTTGGTGATTAGTGTGTAAATTTTAATAATAGTAGTATTAACTGGTCTTCTTCATAGCCATATGGATATTATCCTATCACTGACAGCATTGTAGTTCAGTATAGATCTTGACACATTCTTTGTGATGATGAATACCATGCCATTCTTCTTCAGTTCCTTCCCAGCATAGTAGATCATATGGTTGTCAGATTCAAAATAGCCAAAACCAGTCCATTTCCAGTTACTAATGCCTAAGATATCGATCTTTATGCATTCCATTTCATTTTTGACAACTTCCAATTTTCCTAGATTCATACTTAGTACATTCCATGTGCTGATTATTAATAGATGTTTGCAGCTGTTTCTTCTCATCTTGAGACATGCCACATCAGCAAATGGGGGTCCCAAAAGCTTTAGTCTGTCCTCATCATTAAGGTGGGCTCTACTCTAAGGAGGCAGCTCTTCTCCAGTCATATTTTGAGTGCCTTCTGACCTTAGGGGCTCATCTTCTCGCACTATATCACAGTGTTTCAGGGATATTCATAAAGTTCTACAGTAATATATCAGACATTGTTTCACATCAGGTTTTCACTGGCCAAGTCTTTGAGAAGTGGATGGCCTCTTCCTTCTCCTGGGTCTGTCTTAATCTGGAAGCGTTGCTGAAACTTGTCCACCATGGGTAACCCTGCTAGCATTTGAAATACTGGTGGCATAGCCTCCACCCTCACAGCAACAC
>NW_006921679.1:9664496-9678417 GCF_000298275.1 Orycteropus afer afer | reverse complement strand
AGGTACTATCTCTATGGAAATAGATTGCCCAATCTTCCTTCTGAGGAGTGGCTGGTGGGTTTGAACCACCAGCCTTCTGTTTAGCAGTCAAATGCCTTAGGCACTATGCCACCAGAACTCCCTTATCTCCCTTAGCTGTTCCAAACTGCTTTGCTCATTTCCTGGCCATACTTTTATTATGTGCTAAAGGGTGGGAGCTCTGGTAGCGTAGTGCCTAAGGCACTTGACTGCTAACTAGAAGGTTGGCGGTTCAAACCCACCAGCCACTCCTCGGAAAGAAGATGGGGCAATTTACTTCCATAGTGATACTGCCTCGGAAACCCAAGGAGGGGTTACTATGAGTTGGGTCCAACTCAATGCCACATAGCAACAACAACAAAAACAACAACAAAGGGTGGGAAATTAATGTAACAAAACTTCAGGCACCTTCCACCTCAGTGAAATTTCTAAGGTTTCAGTGGTATGGGCATGTCTAGATATTCCTTCTAAAGTGAAGGAGAAGTTTTTAAATCTGGCTCCTCCTACAACTAAAAAGGAAGTACAATGCCTGGTGAGCTTCATTGGATTTTGGAGGCAACATATCCCATATTTGGGTACACTAACTTGGTCAATTTTATCAAGTGACTAAAAAAGCCGGTAGTTTTGAGTAGGGCCCAAAACAAGAGAAGGTTATGCAGTAGGTTCGGGCTGCTGTGTAAGCTGCTCTGCTACTTAGGCCATGTGATCTGCCTGAGCCAATGGTTCTTGAACTGTCAGTGGCAGGTAGAGATGCTTTGGAATATTAGGCAGGTCCCTACTGGAATCATAGTGCAGACACTTCAGACTTTGGAGCAAAACTCTGCCATCCTCTGCAGATAACTATTCTCCTCTTGAGAAACAGCTTTTGCCTTGCTACTGGGCCTTAATAGAGACCGAATGCTTCACCATATCTCAGCAAGTCATCATGTGGCCTGAGCTACTCATCATGAACCGCGTGTTGCTTGACCCACAGAGTCATAAACTCAGGCATGCACAGCTGAGCTTTATCATTAAATGGAAGTGTTATATATGAGATCGACCTTGAGCAGGATTTGAAGGCACAAGTAAATTATGGGAGGACGTGGCTTAAATGCCCATAGTCCCAACCTCTATCGTAGTTACCTCCTTTCTTCCAGTCTGCCCCTGTGCCTTCATGGGGAGTTTCTTATGATAAGCTGAGGAAGAGAAAACTCATCCCTGTTTTATATATGGTTCTGTGTGATATGCAGGCACCACTCAGACCTGGACAGCAGCAGCACCGTAGCCCCTTTCTGTGACCTCCCTGAAGGGCAGTGTGAATGGAAATCCTCCCAGTGGGCAGAACTTCAACCACTACACTTGATTGTTCATTTTGCCCAGTAGGAGAGATGGCTAGATGTACAATTATATGCTGATTAATGGGCTGTGGCTAATGATTTGTGTGGATGGTTAGGGACTTGGAAGGAACAGGATTTGAACATTGGTGACAAGAAGGTATGGGGAAAAGGTATGTGGTTAGACTTCTCTGAATGAGCCAAAGAAGAGAAGATATTTGTGTCTCTTGTGAATGCTCACTAGAGGGTGATCTTGGCAGAGGAGTATTTTAACAATCAAATGGATAGGATGATGCATTCTGTGGATACAAGTTATCCTTTTTTCCCCAGCCACTCCTGTCATTGCTCAATGGTCTCATGAATAAAGTGGCCATGGTGGCAGGGACAGAGGTTATGCATGGGCCCAGCAACCCTGATTTCCACTTATCAAGGCCACTTGGCTACAGCCATTGCTGAGTTCCCAGTTTTCAGCAGCAGAAACCAACACTGAGTCCATGATATGGCATAATTCCTAGGGATGATCAGACAGCAACCTGGTGGCAGATTGATTACATTGGACCACCTCCATCATGGAAAGGAGAGTGTTTGTTCTTACTGGGATAGACACTGTGGTTACAGACTTGCCTTCCCTCCTGCAATGCTTCTGCCAAAACTACCATCTGTGGACCTATAGAATGCCTTATTCACCATCATGGTATCACACACAGCATTGCCTCAGGAAGAAGAACTCACTTTATAGTAAATGAAATGTGCAGTGGGCCCACACTCATGGAATTCACTATTCTTTTTTGTTCTCCGTCATCCTGAAGTAGCTGGCTTGATAGAATGATGGAATGTCTTTCTAAAGACACAATTACAGTACCAGCTAGGTAGCAATACCTTGCAGAGTTGGGGCAGTGTTATGGAGGAAGTTGTATATGCACTAAACAAGCAATCAATATATGGTGCTGTTTCTCCAGTAGCCAGGATTCACAGGTCCAGGAACCAAGAGGTGGAAATGGGAATGTCACTGCTCACTTTACCCTTAGTGACTCACTTGCAAAATTTCTGCTTCCTGAACTTGCAGGTTGCAAGTTTTGCTAACCAAGAGATCAGTGATTCAAACCCACCAGCCACTCTGCATTAGAAAGAGGGGCAGTCTGCTTCTGTAAAGATTTGCAGCATTGGAAATCATATGGAATAGATTCTACTCTGTCCTATAATGTCACTATGAGTCAGAGTCTACTTGATAACAATGGGTTTGGTTTTGGTTTGGTATATGTGGTATGTGTGTAATATCCTTGTTTTCTTCCTTCCCTTATTCCATTACTTATTACAAAATATAAGATGTAAATGGGCCTCATGGGTTTTTGGTTGTACTCACATTGTATCATGTTAGGTGCAAGTATGACTTCATAATTGTCTTGATTTAGAGATTATGTGTGGTATAAGAAGATGTGTACAGGTACCAGGTTGAGAAGGGGTTGACTGTGATGGTTAAGGTTGTGTGTTGATTTGGCAAGGCTATGATTCTCTGTGGTTTATTATGTAATTATTCTCCATTTTGTGATCTTGTGTGAGCAGCCAGTCAGTTGAAAGGGGCGCTTCCTTGGGAATGTGACCTGCATCCAGTATATATGGATGTTCTGGCAAAACTCACTTTCTTTTGATTCTCCATCCAACTAATCACCCTCTGACCTCTGGCTCTTGGTTGCACATTTTGGATTCCTCAGCCCCTACAACCATGTGAGTCAGGAGAAGCCTCCAGCCTGATGCTTGACCCATGTTTTTGGCACTTGCTAGTCTCCACAGTTAGAAAATCAAAAGGGAAGAACACACTCAGCATTTCTCAAGCTGAAAGAAATAAAGAAAAAATTCAAGCCTTGAGTTGCAATACTGAAGGATTCTATGGGCAAAATATTGAATGATGCAGGAAGCATCAAAAGAAAATGGAAGGTACACCCCTCCAGCACACACAGCCTTGGGCTCTGAAACCCAGCTTGCTTGGAGCTTGGAGGGCCGGGGGTCTGTGAATGTTTCCTGCATCTGGAAAAAGAATAGGTTACTCAGGCAGGAACTCTGACTACATGGAGTGTGTGGGAACGCTTTCTCACAGTTAAGCTGGTTCGTGGAAATGGTGGGCCCTGTTTAGATTTCCTTTTTCTTCTCTTGTAGTTTGGGCTGCAGCCTTAGCTCTCTGTCTCAATGGGAAGGAGTGGTTTCCCCCACCGCATGTTGTTTTGCCTTTGGCAGCCTTGAGACTTGTCTGTGGAGCTTTTGCTTGGTGCTGGTTCTTCCTCACACCCCAACCAGCCACGGGGTACAGGGTACAAAGCATCCTTTGTACATTTAAACATGTAAATAATTATCGCAAAACAAAAGTATTTATTTCTATCTGAGGTTCTTTTTAAAATGCTCCCGTTGATCCCTGTGCAGGACCTTGAGCTCCTCGATACCCTTCAACCTGTTTGTTTTCTTATTTAAGACTATTTATTGACGACCCAACCAATGTACCCACGGCTGCTGCATAGGGCAGTCATTAGCAGAAATTGTGTATAAATAGAGAAAATGAAAAGCGTTTTGACTTTGCAATAAAAGAAGACATTTGGTTCTTGAAAAAAAAAAAAAAGAAAAGAAAATGGAAGGAATACACAGAGTCACTGGACCAAAAAGAGTTGGTCAATGTACAGCTTTGTCAGGAGATGGCATATGATCAAGTACCAGTGGTATTGAAAGCAGAGGTTCAAGCTGCACTGAGGAAATTTGTGAAAAACAAGGCTCTGGGAACGATGGAATACCCACTAACATATTTCAAAAGACAGATGCAGCGCTGGAGGCACTTACTCGTTTATGCCAAGAAATTTGGAAAATAGCTACCTGGTTAACTGACTGGGAAGATCCATGTTTATGCCCATTCCAAAGAAGGATGATCCAACAAAAATGTGGAAACTATCAAACAATATCATTACTATCACACACAACCAAATTTCACTGAAGATAATTAAAAAATGGTTGCAGTAGTATATTGACAGGAAGTCACAGAAATTCAAGGTGGATTCAGAACAGGACATTGAACAAAGGATATCATTGCTGATGTCAGATGGATCTTGGCTGAGAGCAAAGAATGTAAGAAAGATGTTTATCTGTATTTCATTGACTATATAAAGGCATTCAACTGTGGAGAGCGTAACAAATTATGGGTAATATTGCAAAGAATGGGACTTCTAGAATACTTAATTATGCTCGTAAGAAACCTGTACTTAGACTGTCATTTGAACAGAACAAGGGGATACTTCATGGTTTAAAATCAGGAAGGGTGTGCATCAAGGTTGTATCCTTTCACTATTCTTATTCAATCTGTATGCTGAGCAAATAATCTGGGAAGCTGGTTATATTAAGACCAGGATTGGAGGAAGACTCGTTAACAACCTGTGTCATACAGATGACACAGTCTTGCTTGCTGAGAGTGAAGACTTGCAGCACTTATTGATGAAGATCAAAGTCTACAGCCTTCAGTCCAGATTACACCTCAATATAAAGAAAACAAAAACCCTCACAACTGGACCAATAAGAAACATCATGATAAATGGAGAAAAGGTTGAAGTTGTCAGGAAATTCATTTTACTTGGATCCATGATCAACACCCATGGAATCAGCAGGAAATCAGACAGTGGGAAAATCCTGCTACAAAAGACCTCTTTAAAGTGTTGAGTAAAGATTTATTTGACTTTGAAGACTAAGGTGTGCCTAACCCAAGCTATGGTATTTTCATTTGCCTCATGAAAGTGTGAAAGCTGGACAATGAATAAGGAAGACTGAAGAAGAGTTGATGCTTTAGAATTGTGGTGTTGGCAAAGAATACTGAAAATACCATGGACAGCCAGAAGAATGAACAAATCTGTCCTGGAAGAAGTGCAGCCAGAATGCTCCTTGGAAATGAGAACGACTTCATCTCACCTACTTTGGTCATGTTTTCAGAAGGGACCATTTCCTGGAGGACGATATCATGCTTAGTAAAGTAGAGGGTCAATGGAAAAGAAGAAGATCCTCAATGAGATGGATTGACACGGTGGCTGCAACAATGGGCTCAAGTATGGCAAGGATGGTGAGGATGGGGCAGGACAGGGAAGTGTTTCATTCTGTTGTACACAGGGTCGCTATGAGTCAGACCAGATTTGCCAGCATCTAACAACAACTGTATCCACAACTGTGTAAGTTGTTCCCCTGAAATAAATACATCTCTCTCCCTCTCTCCCCCTGTATATACATGCTTCACTGGTTTTCTTCTTCTAGAGAACCTAGCCTAAGATAGTAATATATTCACAAGGTACCTGAAATGTATTTGAAAATGAATGAACATACTTCTAACTACAGTATGACTCATGGAGAAATCAGAAAATATTTTGAACAGAACAAAAATGAAAACACAGCTTTTGAAACTGCAAAGTGTGCAAACCTAGTCCCCCCCCCTTTTTTTTAAATGCTTTTGAGTTTTGTTCCACATTATTCTCCTACTCTATCCAGGATCTTGTACATAGACCCCCTCCAGCTGGTTCACAGTGATAGCCAGGCACCATCTAGTTCTTCTGGTCTCATAGTCATATAGGCTGAGGATTGCATGGTGTACCAGTCGCTTGTACTAATTGTTTCCATGAGTGTTTGGTTTTCTTCATTCTTCTTTGCTCTGGATGAGGAGAGACCCATCGTTGCATCTAGATGGCCACTTGGAAGCTTTTAATATCCCAGTCGCTATTTGCCAAAGTAGGCTGTGGAACAGAATTTTATGTAGTAAGTTATGCCGTTTGAGTTTGCAGTCCCCTGTGATTATGGTCCTGAGCTCAAAGGTCGAACTACTTGCTCCCTCTGGGTGGCTGATTGTGGCCAAGAAGTGACTACAACAAAAAGGTTAATTAAGTTTTTATGCAGACTGATCAAAGAAACAATTAAAAAATAAAAAATGAAGATGGAGGAATAGGCAGACACGTGACACAGACCCTCTTCAACAAAGAAAAGAAAAACCAATGGACAGAGATACAGAAGATAATCCTGGAGCCCTGAGCTTTGAAAGGAACTATACAAAAGTGGATTAGGCACCAACTACTGGAAAAACAATGAAAACAATGAGTACAGAGACAGTAGCTACGGACTATCAGCTACTCTGACAGGATCAACAGCCTGAATATTTCCAAGTGGTGTTGGGACCTGAGAATTGACCTAAAGATCAGCCCCGGTTACCAAGGGCTGCAGGGATGACTGCAATGGTGGCCTATAACTAGGAAGGGAAACAGCAAGGAGGGAGACAACCTGAGTTGTTGACTTTCCATTCTCTGGAGGGTGCCATTTTGATTGTTTACATACGGCAGCCATTTTGGATATTTAAAGTGACTGAGGCTGCAGCCATTTTGAGTGTTTATAAGAAGCAGCCATTTTGGATATTTAATGTGACCGAGGGCACAGCCATTTTGAATGCTTACAAGCACCGGCCATTTTGGATATTTAAAGTGACCGAGGGTACAGCCATTTTGAATCTTTATAAGTGGCAACCATTTTGGATTTTAAAGTGATAGCATTCTCATTCAGATTCCATGGACCTAAGAATAGGCTGTTTGCGGGGTCAACAGGGACATACGAGAGGCTGACAACAGGAAAGGAGACAGGTGGTGAATGTATAAGTGCTGTCAACTAGTGAATAGAGGAGCACAGCAGAGTACCCTGCTTGCATAGATAACATATAAACAAAACAAAGCAAATGAAAATCATGGGCTAGTCACTCCAACATACAATCACCAATTAAATATAAAAACAAAGATGTCACAATGCCTTGGAGACAACAGAGCATCGCAGTCCACACAAAGAAGCAAGATAAAGCAGGAGAAACAAGGGACCAGGATACAGACCCAAAACACAGCCCTGAGGAAGACACAGCATTGGAACTCCCTGATAAGGAATTCAAGAGAATTATATTTAGGTATCTTCAGCGAATTGAGAGACAGATCAAGGAAGACACTGCAAAATTGAGGAAAACACAGAGAAAACCCTACAACAATTTCAAAAGACAAGACACGAACAAAATGACAGAATAAATGAAAAATTAGAAATGATACAAAATCTATACACAGAAATCCAGAAAATTAATACTAAGTTTTCAGAAATAGATAAGACATTGAATGGGCAGAGAAGCAGAATTGAATCAATGGAAGACAGAATTAGGGAGATTGAAGGCAAATACCTGAATCCTTCTTTGTGTTGTTGTTATTTGCCGTCGAGTCGGCCCCGACTCATAGCGACCCCTCCTTGGGTTTCCGAGGCAGTACCACTACGGAAGTAGATTGCCCTATCTTCCTTCTCAGGAGTGGCTGGTGGCTTAGCCACTAGGCTACCAGAGCTCCCGCACAAATATTTAGCAAGTACTAAAACGATAGCAACGAAGGAAGTGATAACACGATTCATAAACACAACAAGCTCAGCATAGAAAATTATATGGAACAAAGAAATCAACACCATGAAAAAGCACATAACAAAAATGAGAGCAACAAATCCATATTTGCCAATAATTAAATATCTGGCAAGGAACTTTTCTCTAAGATTTACAGAAAACTCCAATGCCTCAATGCCAAAGGAATTAACAATCCAATTGAAAAATGGGCAGAAGACATGAATAGACACTTCACCAACGAGGATATTCAGGTGGCCAGCTAACACATGAACAGATGCTCACAATCATTGGCCATCAGAGAGATGCAAATCAAAACAACAATGAGATACTATCTCACCCCAGCACTGATGGCAAGGTTCAATGAGACAGAAAATAACAAATGCTGGTGGGGATGTGGAGAGATTGGGATGGGACTTTCATACACTGCTGGTGGGACTGTGAAGTGATACAACCACTGTGGAAAGCAATATGGTGATTCCTTAGAAAGTTGGAATTGGAGATACCATTTGACCCAGCAATCCCATTACTAGGTATATATCCTAGAAGGGTGAAACCGAGGACAGGGACAGATATATGCACACCTATATTCATCACAGCACTATAGCAAAAAGATGGAAACAATAGCAAATAGCAAAAAGATGGAAACAACCTATGTGCCCATCAGCAGAAAAGTGGATGACCAAACTATGGTACATACATATGATGGAATGCTATACAGCACTTAAGAGTAATGTAGAGTCTGAAAAACACCACATAATGTGGATGAACTTGGAGGACATTATGCTGAGTGACATACATCAGTCACAGAAGGACAAATATATAGTATTAGTTTGTTGCTGTGGAGGGTAAAGGAAAGGTTTATATATGGAGGAAAACTTGCTTTGTTGGTTGCCAGGGGTGGGAGGAAAAAAAATGCATTGACCCATGTCATTTTAGTTTTGTGTATTTTACTGTACATAAATTATATTTCAATAAAATGCATTTTAAAAAAAGGTACAAATTACTAATATCAGGAATGAAAAAGGGGTCATCACTCCTTATCTTACAGATAATAAATGAATAGTAAGAAAATATTATGAAGTATTTTTATGACATAACATTTTATCTTGAATGAGAAGGATGAATTCTTGGATGAAATGGACAATATATAAAATGAAACATATTCTTGACAACTCAGGGATTATCCCAGAAATAAAAGTTTGGTTTACTATTGAAAATTCAGTGAGTTAGCTGTATGTAATCCACATGTCAATGGGCTGAAAAGGAAGAACCCTATTATCATCTCATTGTTGTTGCTGTCGTTGATGGGTGCTGGGGGGTCAATTCTGACTCATAGTGACCTTATGTATAACAGAATGCAACATTGCCTGGACCTGTGACATCCTTGCAGTAAGTAGTATGTATGTTTGAGCCCACTGTTGCAGTCACAGTGTTAATCCATCTCATTGAGGGTCCGGTCCCTTCTAATAACGTCCAAAGTACGTGAGATGAAGTCTCACCATCCTTGCTTTCTGGCTGTACTTACTCCAAGACAGATTAGTTTGTTGTTCTGGCAGTCTATGGTATGCACAGTATTCTTCACCAACACTATAATTCAAAGGTATCAATTCTTCCAGACTCTTCCATTGCCCAGCTTTTGCATGCATATTAGGCAATTGAAAATACCGTGGCTTGAACAAGGCACACCTTGGTCCTCAAAGTGACATTTTTGCTTTTTAACACTTCCAAGAGGCCCTTTGCAGCAGATTTTCCTAATGCAATATGTCATTTGATTTTTCATGGCTGTTTCCATTTCAGAAGAGGATGTGGAATGAGGGATATCATAGCTGATAGATGAATATCGGTTTAAAGCTGAAAATACCAGAAATATGTTTACTTTTGTTTTATTGACTATCTATGCAAGGGCATTCGAGTGTGTGGATCATAACAAATTGTGGATAACATTGAGAAGGATGGGAATTCCAGAATACTTAATTGTGCTCATGTGGAATCTATACATAGACCAGAAGGCAGTTATTCAAACAGAACAGGGGCATACTGTATTGTTTAAAATCAGGAGAGGTGTGTGTCAGGGTTGTATCTTTTCACCATACCTATTCAATTTGTATAATTGACACCATCTGAGAAGCTAGAGTATATGAAGAAGAACATGGCATCAGGATTGGAAGAAAACTCATTAAAAACCTGCGATAAGCAGATGAGACAACCTTGCTTACTCCAAGTGAAGAGGACTTGAAGCATTTACTGATGAAGATCCATGACTACAGCCTTTAGTATGGATTATACCTCAACATAAAGAAAGCAAAAATCAGTGCAACTAGACCCGTAAACAACATTATTATAAATGGAGAAAATATTAAGTTGTCAAAGATAGTCTCAATAGGTATAGTAAATGCATTTGAGAGAATTTATTGCCCATTTCTAATGAGCACTAGGAAAGTGCTTCTACAATAAAACCACCTACAAATAACATCACACTTAATGGTGACACAGTAAATGTGTTCCCACTAAGATCTGGAAGAAGAATGTCTTCACAATGTCACTCTCACCACTTGTATACAGTACTGTACTGGAGGTCCTACCCAGTGCAATAAGAAAAGAAAATACTGGATTGGAAAGGAATACATAAAGCTTTCTTTAGTTGATGTCAACATCATGTATGCACACAATTCTAAGGAGTCTTCAGAGGTTATATGTTGTGTTACAGCATCATAATAAAGACCCCTCATTTGTTCATCGTGCCTTGTATTCATACCTGTTGGCTAGTCCACTCATGCTGACCGTGAGTTTGGCCATATTCCTTGATTGGGCCAATGAGACAATAGCAAACGTGATGCAAGTCAAGACTTGAAAAATGCTTGCTCGTGGAAGCTTGCCCCACTCTTGCTGCTCTTTGGAATGCTGAGATTCCATAGGAAAACAAACCACACAGAGTAGATATATGAAGATATGTACCAATTCAGGTAAGTTTCAAAAGTCTTGTATCTAAGACGTTTTTGTCACAGCACTTCCCATTCCTCAGTAGGCATAGTTCATGTGCTCCCATCTTCCTGCTCTTGGTTTTACTCTTCTTCCCTCTTTATCCCTTCCCTCCCTCTCCTTTTCTTTCCTCCTCTCCCCTTTCTTACTTATCTCATAATGTGATGCCTACTGTTACAAGGCTCCTCCTTGACATGGTCCAGAGCTCTTTAACAGAGGTCTGTTTCTTTTAATGTGGTTCTTGGCATAATGTTTGTTCAATAAATACTCAACAAATAAATCAGTGGGAACCATGTTTTTGTTTCTAATGATAATAACCAAAATGAATTAGTGTAATTGTTTTCATTTAGTCTAACATATACTTAACAGTATTTACTGAGTGCCTATTATGTGGTTGGTGGCTAACCCACAGGTTAAGGGTTAGAACACACTCAGTGGCTCCATGGATGAAAAGCCTGGCAAGTTGATTCTGTAAAGATTTGTTGTTGTTATGTGCTGTCAAGTTGGACCCGACTCATAGTGACCCCTCCTTGGGTTTCTGAGGCAGTATCACTATGGAAGTAGATTGCCCAACCTTCCTTCTGAGGAGTGGCTGGTGGGTTTGAACCGCCAGCCTTCTGGTTAGCAGTCTAGTGCCTTAGGCACTACGCTGACCAAGATAACCCTGTGGAGCAGTTCTACTTTGTGAGGCATGGGGTCGCTATTAGCTCACTGTCAGCAGCTAACAGCAGCAACATCATATGCCAGGTACTGGAAAGTGAACTAGCTATAAAAGATCTGGTTCACAGGAAAGAGACAGATGTCCATAGGGTCAGATTTATTGGCCAGTATTATGCCTTTTCTGTAGAAACCGAGATGTTTGCTGTTGCTGCTGTTAGATGCCATGGAGTTGGTTCCGAATCATGGCAACCCTGTGTCCAACCGAATGAAACACTGCCAGGTCCTGCACCATCATCCCAATCTTGGCCATGCTCGAGCCCATCATCACAGCCACTGTCAGTCCATCTCGTTGAAGGTCTTCCCCTCTTTCACTCACCCTCCACTTTACCCGGCATGATGTCCTTCTCCTGAGACTTGTCTCTTCTGATAACATGACCAAAGTACATGAAAGGAAGTGTGGCCATTCTCGCTTTTAAGGAATATTCTGGCTATACTTTTCCAAGACAGATTCTGGCTATACTTTTTCCAAGACAGATTTGTTCGTTCTTCTGGCAGTCCGTGGTATTTTCAATATTCTAGCTGCTTTATTTACTCATTTTGTACTCACTAAATGCAGCAAAATGAAATGCTGTAATTAATTGAATCCAAGATAGGATCAATCAGAAAAATTAAACCATGATTTGGTAGATTGGTTTGAATCTATGTGACTCAGTAATTTAAGACTCACCAGAAGTTGCAAAAATGGTTGAGAGTTTCCTTCACCCAGCTTCCCCTGACGATGATATTTCTCTGGTAGCATAGTGCCTAAGGCACTTGACAGGTTTGAACCACCAGCCACTCCTCAGAAGGAAGGTTGAGCAATCTACTTCTGTAGTGATACTGCCTCAGAAACCCAAGGAGGGGTCACTATGAGTCGGGTCCAACTCGAAGGCACATAACAACAACAACAACAGTACATTGTCAGAGCCAAGAAATCCACATTAGGACAATATTATTAACTCAGGGAGCAGATTAAAAGCTCTTCTTGAAATCAATTCTTATCTTCTATACAGATTTTCACTTCGCTGCCACCTTTTACTCTGGGAATCTTTGAACAGTGCTGCAGTCAGAAGAGCTTGCTCAAGTACCCACAGCTCTACTCCATTTCTCAGGATGAGACCATTTTCAGCACAAAGGTAAACAGAACGTTATTTCAGGTCTTTCATCTCAAGCTGACTCCAAGTGTAATTTGGTCTCTCCCCTTTCTGATACTTTAGGAAAAATAATTTTAAAAATACAAGAAGTAAAGCCCTGTGCCATGTTCCTTCTGGTTTATCTTATACGAAGAATAGAGTTTCAGTAATTTGCAAATTTTCTATGGCTGACTTATTGCTACAGTAGCAGAGTTGAGTAGAAGTAGCAGAGATCACATGGACCTTTACAGGAAATTTTCACTGACTCATGGTTTATGGTATTTCATCAAATTTGGAGTATTTTCAGTCATTACTTCTTCAATTTTTCTTTTTTTCCCTGACTACCCTCTCTTCTATTCTGTACTTCCAATTACATTGGGAGCTCTGGTGGTGTAGTGCCTAAGGCATTTAACTGCTAACCAGAAGACTGGCTGGCGGTTCAAACCCACCAGCCACTCCTTGGAAGGCAAACTGGACAATCTACTTCCATAGAGATACCACCTCAGAAACCCATATATATTAAATTGGTTGAACTTGTCCAAAACTTCATCAAAGCTATGTTTTGTTTTGTTTTTTTTATAATGATTTTTAAATTTCCCTTCCCACCTCTTTTATTTTGGGTAGTTTTAATTGCTTTGTCTTCAGGTTTACTTCTGAAAGATTTCTTTAGGCATTAGTTTTTTTTTCTTATGTAATATCTAATCTACCATAAATTCCATTCAGCATATTTTTTACTTCAGGCATGGTAGTTTCATCTCTAAAATTTTCTCTTTGGATAGTTTTTATGTCTTCCATACCTGTACTTAACTTTTTGAACATACGATTTCAGTTATGGTAACTATTTCAACAACATCCCTGCCCACTAATGCTAATATCTGTGTCAGTTTGTGGTTGAATTTAATGGATTTAATGGATTTATTTACCTCTTCATTTTGAGTTATTTTCCTCCTTCTTTACATGCCTGATGACTGTTGATTGAATACTTGATGTTACTAATTTTGCCTTGTGAAGTGCTGGCCATATTTGTGTCCCTACAGATATTCTTTAGTTTTTCTCTGGGATACAAGTAAGTTACTTGGAAACAGTTTGATCCTTTGGGATCTGGCTTTAAGATTCCTTAGGGAGCAATGGAGCATTAAGTCTAGGGGTAATTACTCTCCACTATTGAGATGTTTCAACAAACTAATGTGGCGCTGGAGGCACTCACTCGGCTATGCCAAGTAATTTGGAAGACAGCTACCTGGCCAACTGACTGGAAGAGATCCATATTTGTACCTATTCCAAAGAAAGGTGATCCCACAGATTGTGGAAATTATAGAACAATATCATTAATGTCGCACGCAAGTAAGATCTGACTGAAGATA
>NW_006921679.1:9660142-9664126 GCF_000298275.1 Orycteropus afer afer | reverse complement strand
AGAAAAATGTGGCATCAGGATTGGAGGAAGAATCATTAACAACCTGAGATACACTGATGATACAACTTTGCTTGCTGAAAGTGAAGATGACTTGAAGCACTTACTGATAAAGATTAAAGACTGCAGCAGTCTGAAGTATGGATTACACCTCAACATAAAGAAAACGAAAATCCTCACAACTGGACCAGTAAGCAGAATTATGATAAATGGAGAAAAGATAGAAGTTGCCAAAGATTTCATTTTACTTGGTTCTACAATCAACACCAATGGAAGCAGCAGTCAAGACGTCAGCTGACATATTACATTGGGCAAATCTGTTGCAAAAGACCTCTTTCAGGACCGACTAGTTGAACCTGCTGGCTCAGGACCATAATCAGAGGGGAAGTGAAGCTCAGTTGTCATAACATACTGCACAAAACATTGTTCCACCTCCTACTTTGGCGAGTAGCGACTGGGATCTTAAAAGCTTGCAAGCAGCCATCTAGATACAACGTTGGGTCTCTCCTCTTCCAGAGCAAAGAAGAATGAAGAAAACCAAAGATTCATGGAAACAATTAGTCCTAGCGACTGGTACACCATCTGATCCGCAGCCTATACGCCTATGAGAACAGAAGAACTAGATGGTTGCCCAGCTACCACTGTTAGCCACTCAGAGGGTGATCTATATAGGAGATCCTGGATAGAGAGGGAGAACAATGTGGAACAAAACTGAAAATCATTTGGAGGCAAAAAAAAAAAAAAAAAAGGATGGTTGGGACCAAGTTTGCTGGTCTGATAGAGCCTGATGGAATCACTGAGACTATGGTCCCTAGCTGCCCTTCAGGTCTGGAACTGAACCCACACCTGTGGCTTCCAGCCAAACAAAAGACAGGCATATGAGTTGAACATTTACCTAAGGTGGATACACTCCTTGGAGAGAACAATCATGGGAGAAAGAAGGGCTGCTTATGCACAGGGAGACAGCTCAGAGGGCAGGAGTGCCTGGAGGGATGGACACAGGGAAGAGGTAGCTATCGGGAGGAAATGGAAAGGGAGCTGTTGCATTGTGGTAAATTGTGGTCAATGTCATGAGCAAAGTGTATGTGAACTGCTGTATGGAAAGTGAATTCGCTCTGTAAATTTTCACTGAAATCACAATTTAAAAAAAAAAAAAAAGGCCTCTTTCAAGTACTGAAAAACAAAGATATCTCCTTGAAGACTAAGATGCACCTAACCCAAGCCATCGTATTTTCAGTTGCCTCGTATGCATGTGAGAGCTGGACAATGAATAAGGAAGACTGAAGAAGTATTGATGCATTTGAGTTGTGGTGTTGGCAAAGAATGCTGAAAATACCATGGACTGTTGAAAGAACTAACAAATCTATCCTGGAAGAAGTGCAGCCAGAATGCTCCTTGGAAGCGAGAATGGCCAGACTTCGTCTCACAGAAGGGGCCATTCCCTGGAGAAGGATATCATGCTTGGTGAAGTAGAGGGTCAATGAAAAAGGGGAAGGCCCTCAATGAGATGGACTGACACAGTGGCTGCAGTGATGGGCTCAGGTACAGCAGGGATTGTGAGGCTGGCACAGGACCGGGCAGTGCTTTGTTCTGTTGTACTGTACGCAGGGTCACTGAGTCAGAGACGACTCAACGGCACCAAACAACTATCCAATGTCCCATGAATCTTGATATTTTCCAATCTGCCATTAGCTTTGTTTTTCAATCAGTTTGTTATATTTTTTCCTAAGAACTGCCTTACTCCAGGATAACACTGGGTCACAGGCCAGGTATGGTTTTCTCACATCCTTTTCTTCTATAGTCCTTTATCTGTAAGCCTTCCTGACAAGCATAAAAATAGCTTGTATATTTAGAATTGAAAGAACAAAGAATTTTTTTGTATTGTTGTTCTGTCATTTCCTGCCCTATATGTGGCTTTGTTTGATTGATGCCAGCGATTTTTATATTATTTAGATTTTCCTTGAGAAAATTCTGGATGGTCTATTCATAAAAAGCATAAAATTTTTTTATGCATTATTTTGACCAGGTCTAATTGTGGAGGTAAAGGCCCAGAGAGTATCATATAAAGTATAGTATGAAATGATATTTAAAGGAGTATAATTTAAATAATTTATAGTGTCTTTAAAAAATTATTTCTAGTTCTATTTTACTGTATAATTTGAGCCTTCATAATTTTATAACAAATATATTACATTTGAATTTTATACTTTTATATTTAATATAACCCTGGTGGAACAGTGGTTAAGCACTCAGCGGCTAACCGAAAGGTTGGTGGTTTGAATCCATTAGCTGCTCCATGGGAGAAAGATGCAGTCATCTGTTTCCATAAAGATTAGGCCTTGGAAACCCAGTGGGGCAGTTCTGCTCTGTCCTAGGGTTCCTGGGAGTCAGAATTGACTCAGCAACACCCAGAATCAATAACATATTTAATAAATTTGTTTCTGAAATGTTATCCTATAATTTCTCAGTCATTTCTTTTCAAAGTTCAAGAAGAAATTGAATTTTTCAATCTTCATGAATAACATTTTAGCTTTGTAACTATATTGCATAAAGTAAGTATATTTTATAGTGTCATATACTTTTATTTATTTATTTGCTTTTTAATTGCTTTATTAACTTTACACCTTTCCATGCAAATGGGTGAAACTTGACTGCTGACAGAAATGTATACTGGGTGCAAAAGCAATCTTCATTTAGAAGCTGGTAACAACATAAGACCTATCTAACACGTAGAAAGGAACCCTGGTGACACGGTGGTTAATGCACTTGGCTGCTAACCCAAAAGGTCAAACTTGCATGACTACCAGCTGCTTTGCGGGAGAAAGATGGGGCAGTTCGCTTCTGTAAAGATTGACAGCCTTGGAAACCCTGTGGGGCAGTTCTCCTCTGTCGGTCCTCTAGGGGCGCTGGGAGTTGGAATCAACTAGACAGTAGTGGGTTTGGTTTGGGCTTTGCTTCTATAAAGATTGACAGCCTTGGAAACCCTATAGGCCAGTTCTACTCTATCCTGTAGGCTCCATATAAATTGGAATTGCCTTCACTGCAGTGGGGTGGTTTTGGTTTTGGTTTTGGTTCAACACATAGAAATAATATAAAGTTTACAGCAAATGGATCAGCAAAGGTATATTAGGAAAATGCAAACAAGGGAAAAAAAAATCACAGTATTCATTTCATAGAATATGATAGGAGTCAACACATAAGGCCGAATTCATCACAATGGTCATGGTGATTAGAGAGCTCCCCCATTAGGATACATAGACAATTCCTCAACTGCAGCTCCCTGATTTTCTCCTGATTGCTCTCATCTCCCTCACGATCATTTTCATATCATCTCCATCTCCACCCATCCTGTCAGCAACCTGCCAATTGAGTATAAAAAGCCAAAATCACTGCCGTCGAATCAGTTGGACTCATAGTGACCTCTCCTTGGGTTTCCGAGGTGGTATCTCTGTGGAAGGAGATTGCCCAGTCTTGCTTCCGAGGAGTAGATGGTGGGTTTGAACTGCCAGCCTTCTGGTTAGCAGTCAAGTGCCTTAGGCACTATGCCACCAGCTCTCCCTTCTATGGCCCATCAAAAATTAGGGGCAAGTCAGCGAGCCTGTGTTCGATGGTTATTTGCCACAGGCTGCTGGCCTTTGCCCCTTCCCAAAGGCTGAGCTTCCTGTCCGTTCTGCACTGGGGCCTGCCCCAATTCTTCATGTTTCTGGTGGATATTTGCCATGTTGAGGTTTTCTTTTTCTGGTTGTTTTTCTTTGGACACGAGTACTGCTGATATGCTTTGATTGGGCCCGCTGCCAGCCCCCTGTGCACCGGGCAGTGGAGAGCTGGTATCCAGACACAAGTGTGTCATATACTTTCAGATTTAGCCCAAAGTCAAGGTATTATTGTACCCCCTTCACTTCTTGGTTTGTTTTCTCTTAGGTATTCTGGATTGAATGTATGACTGCCTTGGTCCACTCCTTCATTCTCTTCTGGTTGCCCAAAAAA
>NW_006921679.1:9658329-9659287 GCF_000298275.1 Orycteropus afer afer | reverse complement strand
ACTGACTAGGGTCTAATATAGTCAGAGCTAGAATAGATATTATTGAAGGATTTTATTGGTGTGAAATGGGTTCACATTTTAACAAGTCACAAATTAAGCTATAAATTACAGTGAAACCTGTGAGAGCTGGAACTCAATGCGTTGGTTTTTTGGGGTCTTGCAAGTATTCAATCTTGGACAGGGTGCAGACTTATGACTCTTCTGTTGCTCATTTTATTGGAAAATACATGCATTTTCCTTCTCTAACAGGTTTCCACTTTACACAGATTCCAGCTTTCACAGGTCTTACCATGTAATTATTTTTCTATAACCAAATGTAATTTTTATTAGTTATTTCTAGTCACATATCCTTTACTCGGATATATTAAGAAAAAAAAATGTGTGTTTGAGTTATGTGTGTTTATTTGTATTTAAAAGAATGAATTATATTGCTCAGGGGCTCCCTTTTAAAATATGAGCAAAATGCTTACCTAATAGCCGTAAAAATAGCAAACTCAGACATTTATGAAGATTCAGTCCACTGTGGGATGGCAGTATGAGGAGTTTTGTGGACCCATGCCTCAGTGAGACAAACAAAGCTGGCAAAAACTATTAGAAAAAAATTTAAAAAAAACAACTATACATTATCTGTAAATTTTCCTAAAGGCATGAGCAAATGAAGAAATGTTTCTTCAAAAACATCTACTGAAAGTCAGTAGAAATGATGAGAGCCTGACGCATTTGAGACATGAGCCACTTCCTCCTCCCACCACAGTTTAGTCTGTTCTCCTCCAGCCAGGTGTGATCAACACTATGGGGCTTCCTGTCTTCTCAGATCCAAATCAGGGAAAGAGGCAAGGAGGCTGCATCTTCTGACCTCCTCTAACACCACAAGAGGAAGACAGACTCACCATCAGCAGCCCAAGGCCTATTCCTACAAGGCCAGACACGCTGCCTCCCTCCAGCCCTTTCACCAACC
>NW_006921679.1:9621877-9631650 GCF_000298275.1 Orycteropus afer afer | reverse complement strand
TAGTCTAGAAATCACCTCCAGTGCTCACCTAACTTATTTCCCTTCTCTCAGGAATCACAGTTCTGTGCTTCCTGTTATCTAATATCTGGGAAAGAAAAATATTTCATATATTTTGCCTAGTTTTCTGTTATAGGAGGGAAATCCCATCACTTCTTCATTGGTGAGAGCAGAAATCCTGGACTGGCTGACTTCTTGTCACTTGACCTGTCATGGGCTAGGAAAGGTGGCTCAAAGTCTACTACCCTGAAACCATTGCCCTGAGATGATCTTGAAACCTTAAACCCAAAATATCCTCTGAAGTCTTCTTAAAACCAAATCATAGTTCAGCTCAACCAGTAAAGAAGGCCTACCTTGAGCATTGGACCCCTTTAAGGTCTGCGTGTAGGGGATCAAAGTGACAACAGCAATTTGAAAGATTAGATAGGAACGCTGTGGGGCAGTGAGTTGGTGTTAATGGGAAGAACAACTCAGAAAAGAAGGGTGAGGATGATGACATAACTTGAAGAATGCAGTCAATGTCACTGGAAACAATGGAGAACCTGTTGAATTGGTGTATGTTCTGTTGTGTATATTCTCCACAACAGCAAATAAATCATATTAAAAAGGATGTCTTTTACTACTATCATACTATTTTCTCTTTTCATTTAGAATTTTATTTCAAAATTTACAATTTAGAAGTGTTTGTTACTTATTTTACCAATATTCATAACTGTTTTATGTTCATTGCATTTATACCATTCAGTGTTACAAAGTGACCTTCTCAGTCTGATTTGGTTCTCTTTGACTTTAATATCTCCTAACTAATGCCAATGCCATGTGTCCTACTTTGAATTTGTATGTCCTTGTGTCTTTTCATCCATCCTTTTATTTTTTCAAAATTCTTGAATTACTTTTTGTTACATGTGTTTCTTATATACAGAATAAATTGAGTTTGGTTTGAGACACTGTCTGAAACTCATTTTTAAAGGAAACGTTTAGTATGAGATCGCTTATACAATTTTGCGTTTTCTAGTTTAATATATATTTTTCTAACCTTTAATTAGATGGTTGGTTTTCTTTGTTTCAAAAACTAAAACCAAACTCACTCCCAACCAGTCAGATCTGACTCACAGTGACCCCTCCTTGGGTTTCTGAAGTGGATCACTATGGAAGTAGATTGTCCAGTCTTTCTTCCAAGGAGTGGCTGGTGGGTTTGAACTGCTACCCTTCTGATTAACAGTCAAATGCCTCGGGCACCATACCACTGTGTATAATCTTCAGATATTCAGGAAGGTTTGAGTTATTGTTCCTGTGGTTATTTTTATTACAAATTTATATAAATAGTGCTCTACTTCCTTAGATAGATCCATTAGTCTCGTAATATGAATAAGGATTAAAATGATCACAGTTCGCTTCCTTCCTTCTCCCTTCCCTCTCCTCCAGCTTCCCATTATCTTGCGTGTGGTACAGCTTTATGCTGCTGAATATACTTACAATTCCATTATTTGATTTGGTGTTTTTTCATGTTCTTTATTGGTTTTGAATAGATATTACAGACATTAATGTAGTGTTGTTGTTATGTGCCGTCGAATTGTATCCGACTCATAGTGACCTTATGTACAACAGAACAAAACACTGCCGAGTCCTGTGCTGGCCTCACAATCCCTGCTATACCTGAGCCCTTCGCTGCAGCCACCTTGTCGATCCATCTTATTGAGGACCTTCCCCTCTTTCTTTGACGCTCCACTTTAACAAACATGACATCCTTCTCCAGTGAGTGATCCCTTCTGACAACATGACCAAAGTAGGTGAACAGATATTGTTGTTGTTGTTATGTGCTGTGGAGTTGGACTGACTTACAGTGACTCCTACTTGGGTTTCTGAGGCAGTATCACTACGGAAGGAGATTGCCCAACCTTCCTTCTGAGGAGTGGCTGGTGGGTTTGAACCACCAGCCTTCTGATTAACAGTCAAGTGCCTTAGGCACTATGCTACCAGAGCTCCTGAACAGATATTAAGAGATGTTATATTGATTAGATATTGAGATAAGACAATCTGTAACCTTACTGTTCTTCCCGTCTACTTCACCTATACCTGGTACTCTCATATGTTTTATAAGCTACATCATTTCCACACTATCCAGGCATATAATAACTAAAATCAGATTGGTTATTCTAACCTCACACTTATTTTTGTCTTTTTCATCTTAATTATAAAGGTGTGTAAATACCAGGTGCTCACAGACAAGTCTTTTTCCTGTGGCTTCTTGGCCAATTGTTTCTTCGTTGGCTGGTTATAATAGGGTTTTGTTGCAAAATTTCCTAGCGAGTATTCTTCATTTGGTTTTGCTGCTGTTTTCTACGTAACTTGATTTTGAAACACTGTAACATGTTTTAGACATGAAACGTTAATTGACTGTGTAATGAATAATAACCACACAAATCTTGAAGTAGAACATTCTACCTTTTTCCTCATAACCTTCTTTCATTAATGTTTTGCGTGTTTCCTCTATGCTACTTATTTTATTTTTTATATTTTTATTGTGATTTGGGTGAAATTTTACAGAGCACATTCATTTTCCATATAGCAGTTCATACACATTTTGTCTCACAACATTGACTGCAATTCCCCCCAAGGGAACGAGACTCTTCCCACTTCCTCCCTGTAGTTAATGTTCCCTGTGTCCTTCCCTCCCATGCACTCTTGCCTCCCAAGCTGTCTCCCTGTGCAAACACTGCCCTTCTGTTCTCCCACGATTGATCACTCCAAGTCATGTGCGAAAAAGAACATGGAGGCGGCATCTTTTGACCTCCTCTAACTTCAAAAGAGGGAGATAGAATCACCATCAGCAACCCAAGGCTTATTCCTATGAGGCCAGACATGCCACCACCCTCTAGCCTTTTTACCAATTCTGACACCAACTGTCCATCCCACGGTACTCACTACATCTCTGCTGAGTTTGATAATGCGTTGCAGTGGCCACACAGAGCTCACAGACAGTACTCACAATTATGGGGTTTATTAGGGAAGTAACAGGCACAATTCAGGTTCGGGAACCTGCTCAGGATGCAGTTCTTCAATCAGGACAGTGTCCGCTCTGCTGTGCCCTCAGACACTCCTCTCTGAGCCCTGGCCTCTGCCTCTGTGGCCAGGTGAGCCTGCTGCTCTGTCTCGTGCCTCTTCATTCCACTACCACCATCTCTTCGCTGGAGCGTCTTCAGACAAGGAGGTTTAGAGCAGGGATCCTGGGTCCAAGGATGCACTCCATTCACCTCCAGCTCTTCTCTCTTGGTGGCAGCGAGATCCCCTCTCTGCCTCTAGGAGGGCTCATTTTAAGCCTGGCAGAGTGACAAAACTAACCAATCCCAACATCAGAGTTCTACCACCTTATTTGCCTGGTCCTCTGGTAGTGTAGTGCCTGAGGCACTTGACTGCTAACCAGAAGGCTGGTGGTTCAAACCCACCATCCACTCCTCAAAAGGAAGGTGGGGCAATCTACTGCAGCAATACTGCCTCAGAAACCCAAGAAGCGCTCACTATGAGTCGGATCCAATTCAATGGCAGTGACTTTGGTTTTGCTTCTGACCCAGCAGTTTGGTGGGAGTTAGAAAGACTAGGCTAGAAAAGCTGTACCAAGTAATTCACTGCACCACAGGCCACCGCCTGGCTTTTCTAGCCATCGTCCCTTTTATACGTCAAAAATTAACATCCCCTTGACAATCAGTTTAAGAATAACCACACTCATGAATGCATGTAAGCCAGCCACTTCATGCCTTTATGTCCCCCCGTTTTAGAGAGCCAATTTCCAATTTTCCCATCCCTATCAAACCAACAGGAAGATGGGGCAATCTACTTCTGCAGTGATACTGCCTCGGAAACCCAAGGAGGGGTCGCTATGAGTCAGGTCCGACTCGATGGCACATAATAACAACATCAAACCAACACTCTGAGGAAACAAGCATGTTCCTTTCTCTCTGAAGAATCTTCTGTTCTGCTTGGAACTTTGAGCATCTGCATCCCTAAGCAAAGTCCAGCCCAACACAAGCCATCAAATTGCAGCAACTTAACACCAGCTCAGTGTCAAACATCTTCCTCTTTCTTTGGTCATGTTCTGGTCAGCTCAGCCCTAGCCATCCCAGCTTGGTCATGGGTACCAGCTGCAAGTTTGGGAGTCACACTCTTCCCTTCACTTCAGACCAGCCAGCACCTTCTCTCATCCCTGGCCTTCAGAGACTAGTTCAGTGCCCGTGTGCTTAGGAGTCCAAACAACTTGTGCTTTAGGCCAGCCAGCCCTTCCTCTCATCCATAGCCTCCATGGCCTAGGTCAAAGAATGAAGAAATGGGTTGAGTTTGGTACTCTTTGACCTAGGCCATGGAGGCTACGGATGAGAGGAAGGGCATTTCCCCTCTTCAGGTGGACCCAGGTGGCTGCAAGCAAGCAGCATACAGGGCCATCTACTCACCAGCTTCCTTTAACTTCCAGTCCTGGAAGGGGTTTCTCTCATGGGCCATGACTTTCCTGCCTCAAACACCCAAAGCCAAACTGCTTGCTCGAAATTTTTAAAAAGTCAGTCATTTTTTCCTCTCTGCAGATCCTGTCTTCAAATGCAGATCTTGTGTTCTCTCGGTAGTTCTGGGTGGGTCTTTTCAAATACAAATCTCCTCTCTCAGAAGGTTCTGGGTAGGTTCAGGTTTTCCACTTAAGCCCCCTATACTCTCCACACAGGCCTTGAAATAAAAGCCTGTTTCTTCTGGCCAAATTCTATTTCCCCTTTTAATATATCCAATCAAGTATCGGCTGAAGGTGGACTTACACGCTCTCTGTTATCCATGCCCAATAATACAAGTAAACTAAACTCACTGCCCTCAAGTCGGATTCAACTCATAGCAACCCCTCTTTGGGTTTCCAAGGCAATATCTCTATGGAAGTGATTGCCCAGTCTTCCTTCTGAGGAGTGGCTGGTGGGTTTGAACCGCCAGACTTCTAGTTAGCAGTCAAATGCCTTAAGCACTCCACCACTAGAGATCCCTCTTTGCCTCTAAGAGGGCTCATTTTAAGCCAGAGTTCTACACACCTTATTTGTATGGTCATCCCACCCAGTAATCTGGTGGGAGTTATAAAGACAGCATAACGTACCTACCTAATGTAAATGTTCAGCCTGTCCATTATTCCTCTATGTTATTCTTCATTGAATTAGTTAGATTATTTTGTCCCAGCTGTTTGCAGAGGTTCCTTCAAGGAATGTACTTTGGCTAATGTTTCCCAAGATCTGCTGTGCTGACCAGCCTGGTATTTGTTGCAAATCACGGAGCTTTCACTACCATTTATCCTGCTGCATAGCTTGTGTGCTGACCTCTGCTTGGAATCCCTCAGTAGCTTTCTCCATCTTTGGATTTCTTATCTCCTAGTTTCCCTGAACCTGGCTTTGGGATTTTCTCTGTTTCCATAGCTGATTTCATACAATGTCCAGAAGGAATTTCTGTTTTACAACACTATGTTCATTGTGAAAGTTTCCCTTCCCTTCCGACAGAGATTATGATTTTTCTCTCTCCTTTTTGAATACACATCTGGACACTCTAACCAAACAGTACCTTCCTATGCAGCAGTTTTCTTTCCCTTTTTAGTTAATTGCAATATTGTGCTCATCTGTGTGATCTCCCCACTCTCAGTCCATCTCACCAAGTCATCCCTATACACAATCCAGACCAGACATGACTGTCACTCTCCTAGCTGGTCCAACTTGATCACAGGTTTACCTATAGTTTCCTTCAGTCCATGCTCTAAATATACCAGTGTGTACATTTAGTCTTTAGGAAAAGGTATAAGGCTTAAGTATTTTAATGAGACATAACTTTTTCGAGAGAAAGCAATAACTGGTTTTCAACTATGTGGGTCCACTATCTGAACGAGGCAAGAAATTTGAACTCTGAAATTTCTAAATCAACCAGGACCACAGACCACCAATTTATATTTGAGAATTTTTTTAAAAAACGAGAAGAACATCTGAAGAAATCATTCCTAATCGTGAGATAGCACTAACCCTTCAAATAGAATGTAATTGGTAAATTTTACAGCAGGTCAAGCAATATTGTTGTTAGGTGCCATTGAGTCGGCTCCAACTCATAGCGACCTTGTGTACAACAGAACAAAACATGGCCCAGTACTGCACCAGCCTCACTATGCCTGAGCCCATCATGGCAGCCACTGTTTCAATCCATCTCATTGAGGGCCTTCCCCTTTTTCACTGACCCTCCACTTTACCAAGCATGACATCCTTCTCCAGGGAATGGTCCCTACTGACAAAATGACCAAAGTAGGTGAGATGAAGTCTGGCCCTTCTTGCTTCCAAAGAGCATTCTGGCTGCACTTCGTCCAGGACAGATTTGTTAGTTATTCTGGCAGCTCATGGTACTTTTAGTATTCTTCACCAACACCACAACTCAAAAGCATCAACTCTTCTTTAACAATAGTTGAAGTTTAGCAATAATTGAAGAGAATTAATAAAATTCTATTATAATTTCAAATTACTTGTTAGGCTCATTATTTAAGCAATACTGGAAAAGGGATAATGAAGTAAATGTGAAAAGCCAGTCCTTAATTCCCAGTGGTGTTAGTATAATCACTCATTGGACTCTTAGGACTTTCAATGTACACATCTCTCAAACGGTTTAGATGCATGTGAAACTACGTTTAATAATCACATTCATGTGCTCCTTGTGATTGATTGATTGATTTGTTGATTCATATATCTTTGGAGATTATGAGATGAGAAAAATGTCACAATTGTGAAAAAGAAGCCCTTGTTGCCAGTGACAAAATAGTTTAGCTATATGGCAAATATTTTTGGTGATGAAGAAGAACAGAGTAGGAAGCCTCATACTTCCCAATCTCAAAACTTAACTATGTAACCACAGTTATCAAAATAATCTGTTACTGATTCAAAGACAAACACATAGACCAGTGGAATAGAATTGAGAACTCAAAAGAAAATCCATCCATCTGTGGCTATCTGATCTTCAACAAAGGGTTGAAGTCTTTTCAATGGGAAAGAAACAGTCTTTGTAACAAATGGTGCTAGCAAAATTGGATATCCATTTGCAGAAAAAGGAAGTAAGAGTCATACCTCAGCATATGCAAAAACTAATTCAAAATGCATCAAAGACCTAACTGTCAAAGCTAAAACTGTAAAGTTCCTAGAAGATAACATAGGAACAAAACTAGGGGACCTGGACTTCTGGTAAGATGGCAGAATAGGCAGACAAGCTCCACAGACCCTCTTCAACAAAGAAAAGAGAAACCAATGGACAGTGATACAAAAGATAATCCTGGAGCCCTGAGTTTTGAAAGGAAGTATACAGAAGTGGATTAGGCACCAACTAGTGGAAAAACCTGAACAAAAACAATAAGTATGGAGACAAACAGAGCTGTGGACTGTCAGCTACGCTGATGGGGCCAACAGCCTGAATGTTTCCAAGTGGTGTGGGGACCTGAGAATTGTCGTAAAGATCAGCCCTGGTCACCAAGGGCTGCAGGGACGACTGCACTGGTGGACTCTGACTAGGAAGGGAAACAGCAAGGAGGGAGACAACCTGAGCTGTGGACTTTTGGCTATCCGGAGGGCGCAGCCATTTTGATTGTTTACAAGCAGTGGCCATTTTGGATATTTAAAGTGACCAAGGGTGCAGCCATTTTGAATGTTTACAAGGGGTGGCCATTTTGGATATTTAAAGTGACCGAGGGCACAGCCATTTTTAATCTTTACAAGTGGTGCCCATTTTGGATTTTAAAGTGGCAGCACTCATTTGGATTCTAGGGACCTAGGAATAGACTCCATTTGTCAAGGGTGGCAGGGACATACGAGACACAGACAACAAGAAAGGAGAGTGAGTGTATAAGTGCTGCCAACTAGCAAATAGAGGAGCACAGCACAGTACCCTCCTTACGTAGCTAACTTACAAACAAAACAAAGAAAGCAAAAATCATGGGCAAGTCACGCCAACATACAATCACCAATTAAATATAAACACAAAAACATCACAATGCCTCAGAGACAACAGAGCATCACAGTCCACACAAAGAAGCAAGATAAAGCAGGAGAAACAAGGGACCAGGATACAGATTCAGTTCACATCCCTGAGGAAGACGCAGCATTGGAACTCCCTGATAAGGAATTTAAAAGAATTATATTTAGGTATCTTCAATGAATTGAGACATCAAGGAAAACACTGACAAAATGGAGGAAAACACAGGAAAAAAAAAAAAGAACAATTTCAAAAGACAATACAAGAACAAAATGACAAAATAAATGAAAAATTAGAAATGAAACAAAATCCAAAGACAAAACTCAAGAAGATTAACTGAATTTTCAGAAATAGATAACACATTGAACAGGCAAAGGAGTAGAACTGAATCCATAGAAGCAGAATTAGTGTGATTGAAGGCAAATACCTCAATATTTCTTTGGAAAGGGATCAATTAGGAAAAAGATCAAAACAAAATGAAGAAACCTTCACATCAAAATAAAAAAGAGGACCAGCACAAGTATTTAGCAAATACAAAAACAATAGTGTGTGAGGCTGTGTTCTCTAGAGAAGTAAAACTAGTAAAGCTTATATATACATATAGAGAAAGAGAAATTTATCTTAGGAAAATGGCACACACACTTTACACAGAAGCTGGCCCAAGTTCTTAGATCAAACGTCAAGCTGGAGGCTTTTCTTCACTCACGCAGCCGCAGGGTCTGACAAGCTCAAGGTTGGCAAGCATTGTACTGGCTGTTGACTCTAACGAATGATGAATCCAAGATCTCCAGGCCAAATGGTGGATTGTTCGCTCACAAACAGTTGTAGGCAGCACAACAGGATCTCCATCCACAGAAGAGTGTCTCTTTTCCCAGGATGTCCATAAATACATTGGAAGGAGGCCACACCCCTGGGGAAACTCCCTTTCAATGGACTGGCTGCTCAAAACATATACATCCAATCCCATCATGGGAATAACCCACATCACAACTGCTTAAACCACTCAGAATTATGGTCCAGCCAAGTTGACACACAGCTCCAACTGTCACAAACAGCAATGAAGGAAGTGATAACATGATTCATAAACAAAACAAGCTCAGCACAGAAAATTACATGGAACAAATAAGTCAGCACCATAAAAAGCAAATAACAAAATGATAGCAACAAATTCATACTTGTCAAAAATTATATATCTGGCAAGGGGCTTATCTCTAAAATTTATAGAAAACTCCAACACCTCAATGATGAAAAGATTAACAATCCAATTAAAAATGGGCAGAAGACATGAATAGACACTTCACCAAAGAGGATTATCAGGCAGCTAGCAAATACATGAAGAAATGCTCACAATTATTAGCCATCAAAGAGGTGCAAATCTAAACAGCAGTTTTGTTCCAGCACTAGTGGCAAAGTTCAACAAGACAGAAAATAAAAAAATGATGTCTCTGACATGGAGCGATTGGGACTCTCATACGCTGCTGGAGGAAATGTAAAATGATCAACCACTGTGGAAAACAGTATGGCAATTCCTTAAAAAACCGAAATTAGAAATACCATTTGACCCAGCAATCCTGTTCTAGGTATATATCCTAAAGAAGTGAGCGCCAGGACAAGAACAGATATATGCACACCCATGTTCATCACAGCACTATTTAAAATAGCAAAAAGATGGATACAATCTATGTGCCCCTTAACAGAAGAATGGATAACCAAACTATGGTACATGCACACAATGGAATACTATGCAACACTAAAGAATAATGTAGAATCTG
>NW_006921679.1:9620598-9621612 GCF_000298275.1 Orycteropus afer afer | reverse complement strand
TGTTATGTGCCGTCGAGTCAACCCCAACTCATAGCAACCCCTCCTTGGGTTTCTGAGGCAGTATCACTACAGAAGTAGGATTGCCCAACCTTCCTTCAGAGGAGTGGCTGGTGGGTTTGAACCGCCAGCCGTCTGGTTAGCAGGCAAGTGTCTTAGCCACTATGCTACCAGAGCTCCCAAAAAAAAACTAGGGGACCTAATTTTTGGCATGACTAGTCTGTCAAATACAACAACTAAAAATGCACAAACAGAAAATACATTAGATAACTAGGACCTCCTAAAAATTAAATTCTTATGCTCATCAAAAGTCTTTACCAAAAAGGTGAAAAGTGAGCCTACAGACTGGGAAAAAATCTTTGGCAATGACATATCTAATAAAAGTCTAATTTCTAAAATATATAGAAAACTTTGACAATAAAAAGACAAACAATCTAATCAAGAAATGGGCAATGGACTTATGAATAGACACTTGACCAAAGAGAACAGATGTAAGATGCTTGTGGTCATTAGCCATTAGAGAGATGCAAACCAATTCTACAATGAGATACAATCTCTCTTCTGCAAAAATGGCACTGATCCCCCCGCAAAAAAAAAAAACAGAAAACAACAAATGTTGGCAAGGTTGTGGGGAGATTGAAAGTCTTGCACACTGCTAGTGGAAGAATTTTAAAGTGGTACAACCACTATGGAAAATGGTATGGCACTTTCTCAAAAAGCTAGAAAAAGAAATGCTTTCTGGTCTAGCAATCCCTCTCCAAAGTGTATAACCCAGAGATATAAGGACAATGACATAAGTAGACATAAGCACACCTATATTCATTGCAGGATTATTCACAATAGCAGAAAGATGGAAACAAGCTCAGTGTCCATCAACAGGTGAATGGATAAACAAATTGAGGTCCATACATATAATGGGATACTGTGCAACTAATGGAGAGCTCTGGTGGCATAGTAGGAGCTCTGATGATGTAGTGCCCAAGGCATTTGACTGCTAACCAGAAGGCTGGCAGTTCA
>NW_006921679.1:9613136-9619543 GCF_000298275.1 Orycteropus afer afer | reverse complement strand
TGTGTGTGTGTGTGTGTGTGTGTGTGTGTATGTATATATATACACACACACACATATATATATATAAAATACAGTACATAAGAGGCTAGTTACAGAGCTTCCTAGATATATCCAAACACTTCATGGAATTGGTTTACTGGGTTAAAAGGCTTAGAGCTGTATGTAGTCAGTTGGCATAACATAGTTCACAAGTATGTTTTACATCCTTGTTTGGTGAGTAGCATCTGAGCCATTGAAGATAACAACTATTAGTCTCTACTCATCTGGAGCAAAAGAGTATGAAGGTAACCAAAGGCTCAAAGAAAAAAACTAGTGCACTGTTGTAATAATCAACATGAAGGACAGCTTCTTTGAGCCTGAGACCTGAACTAGATGGTACACAGTTACCACTACTGACCATTCTGTCTGGGTACACAGTAGAAGGTCCTGAATGAGAGAAAAATATAGAAGAAAATTCTAATTCCTGAAAAAAAATCCAGACTTACTAGACAGGTAGAGACTAAAAGAACCCCCATTACCATCACCCTAAAGCACCCTGGCTAAATAATAGATTGGCTTATAGAGTAAACAGTGTTACTCATGAGTAATCGGTTCCCTTAAACAGTCAACGAACTATATTAGACCAAACAGTCATTATTTGTCAAAAGCAAAGATAAGAAGGCCAGGAGGGGCAGGGAAGCTCGACCAACAGAATGGGAAAAATGAGAATGCTGACCTGTGAAGGTTGTAATTAAGGTTGTATAACAATTTGCGTAATAATTGTTAAATGGGAACCTAATTTGTTGTGTAAACTTTGACCTAAAACACAGGAAAATATTTTTTAAAATATTTCAGTGAGCAGCATGCGTTCCTTTGGTAAAAATAAATTCCACATCTCTTCTTCAAACTCTATAAATTTAAAATTGACTTTTTTGCTTTTCAGATATGGTCTTACAAGGTGGTCACACTACAGACTATTTGTTTCTTGGAAATTTTATTTATATGGTAAGATCAACCATGTGAATTAAATCAATGTTTCTAGTTTTTAATTTAAAAATAAAGTATTATAAGATGGTATCCCATGAATGTTAAACCTTCCTTGCACTCCAGTGGTCTTCCTCAGAAGAAACTAATTAGCAGTGTGGCAGTTTCTCACATGTATCTCTGGAAGTGTAAAGGATATGCAGAAAAGTATGTTACCCTTGCCTGTTTTTTTGTTGTTTTTCACAAGTAGGAGGAATATTCTCCTACACCTTACTTTTTCACTTAACATGAGCTTTGTCATGTATCTAATCCTGTGTTGAGTATTGGACATATAGTGCTAAATTCAAGTGAGTCCTTATAACAGTTACATTCTAGAAAGATAGAAGGACTTTACATACATACATACATATACACATGCATGAGATTCCTAGTTAAGATGCCAGATTAAATTGATCTCATGGAATCTCAGTCTCCCAAGGCTTAAAGAAATAACCAAAAATTAAAAATCCAACAATAAAAAATTACAGTGTAATAATTCAGCATAGCAACTAAAGAAGAAAAGGGGAATACACCAATGCTTAAAACCTCAAAATGTTTCCTTAAAGATACAACACAAGGAGAATTGGCAGCCTCAGTGTGGCAAGATAACTAACCCAACTTCCCTGACATGCTGCTGATACCAGTGTTAAGAGTTAGAAGGAAAGATAGGCCTTATGAAGGAATGGACTAAACCTCCAGTAAGGTGGAGTCAACCCTGGAGCTTTGAGGGAATTTTAAAAAGCCGGTGCAACAAAAGCACAAAGCACGCTATGCAAGGAAGCCTGAGGGTAATGGCAGAGGTGAACTTGGAGAGAGGGAGGTAGGGGTCGGTCACTGGTGACTGTAAAGTAAAGGGTTTTGGAATGGCTTAGATGAGATAGTGAAGTCTTTCTAGAACACTGATACTGGAGATTGAGAAGTGGAGCTAATCAAAGATTGAACACTCATTTTAGCATTTGCTGTATTTTTACACAAATAACACACATATTCTATGCTTGTTGGCCAACTGCTCCCTTACCTTGGGTGGTATTTTTATAAACATACTATAGTAATTTTTTTCTTTTTACAGCAACATGTAAAAAAAAAAAATTGGCATAGTGACACTTATGAAAATACCTCTCATTGGGGAAGGAACAGTTGGAAAATACCTTCAGTGAGGTGGGGGGAAGGGAACCATTCGCAAACATGCATAGAAGGTGCATGTTATTTGTGTAAAAGTACATTAACTATGGCTGCGGAAAAACCCACCCTGCAACAAAGTTAAACTTGATAAAGCATTAGAAGCTTCTCTTGAGATTGGAAATAAGATAGTAATGCTCAATATGCCCACTTCTCTTCAGTGTTGCAGTGGGTTACAAATCAGGGTAGCAAGACAAGGAGAAATGATAAATAAAAGCCGTGGAAATGGAAAAAAAATCTTATTTTAAATTATAGATGATTTAAGGATATATATATATATATATATATATATATATATATATGGATATATACCAAACCAAACTCACTACTGTGGAGTTGATTCAACTTCTAGTGACCCTTCCCTGGGTTTCCATGGTGGTACCACTACGGCAGTAGATTGCCCCATCTTCCTTCCGAGGAGTGGCTGGTGGATTTGAACTGCCAGCCTTCTGGTTAGCAGTCAACTGCCTTAGGCACTATGCCACTAGAGCTCCTATTTCTACATACCAGTAAGAAATTATTAGAAAACCAAAGAAAATTAGAGAAATTATTGTACATTGGCATCCCACATATGAAGGACATGAGTAAGTCTAGCGAATGATGTTCAAAAACTCTTTGAGAAAAATTGTCAGACTTTACTGAACACTACCAAAAGCCAAACTCACTGCCATCAAGTTGGACCCAACTCATAGCAACCCCTGCTTGGGTTTCCAAGGCAGTATCACTATGGAAGTAGATTGCCCAACCTATCTTCCAAGGAATTGCTGGTGGGTTTGAACCGCCAGCCTTCTGGTTAGCAGTCAAATGCCTTAGGCACTCTAAATTGAGAAATGTAGCATATTCATTGAGTGGAAGACTCAATACTATAAGGAAGAGTCAATTCTCTCTAGTTTGATTTATAGATTCATTTTAATCTCAATCAGCACCCATAGCAGCTTGATGAACTCTTTCTAAAATACATATAAAAATGCAAAAGGCTGAGAATGGTTAAGAAACTCTTAGTTTTATAATGGCTTCAATCAACGCTTTCTGGGTTTTTGATCAATAGCACTCAGATTTCTTGGTAGAATCAAATCTCCTATGCTGTTTATAAAGGAGGTAAATATCAGAGCTTAAGACATTGGCATGGGATTTTAGTGCACGCTAAAGGGCTCTTCAACATGGAGCTTTTATTAAAAATCACTGTATGCTCCATGCTTTCCAGAACAAAACCCTAGCAAAACACATGGCAAGCTGATAACATCAGAGTTCAACAGATGTGGAGAGGAACTGGGTGGAGGGTGAGGAAGGGAATGGGGAGACGTGGATTCTAGTGGGAAATTTTAACACAATTTTCTAATCTCTTTCTCCTTCCCATCTACCCTGCATAGTATGTAGTTGTAACCGTTTGTCTGAAAGCTGGTTTGGAGACGTTGTCTTGGACTAAAGTAAGTATGTTTTAGAATTTCTCCTCAATTCATTATAGTTGCTTGCATACTATGATTTATTTTTAAGTTTTAGGAGAATGATAGGCACTTTTCTAGCCTCCATGTTTCACTTTTTCTGTTTTACATAGTCAAGTGATGATTTGAACCATACTAAGGTATATTAACCATCTAATGTCTTTAGAAAGAGCTCTGGTTGTGTAGTGGTTAAAGCGTTTGGCTGCTAACCATAAGGTCAGCAGTTTGAACCCACCAGCCACTCTGCAGGAGAAAGATGGAGCACTCTGCTCCTGTGAAGATTTGTTGTTGTTAGGTGTCGTCAAGTTGGACCCAACTCATAGCGACCCCTCCTTGGGTTTCCCAGGCAGTATCACTACAGAAGTAGATTGCCCCATCTTCCTTCCGAGGAGTGGCTGGTGGGTTTGAACCGCTAGCCTTCTGGTTAGCAGCCAAGTGCCTTAGACACTACGCTACCAGAGCTCCCCTGTAAAGATCTACAGCCTTGGAAACCCTATGAGGCAGCTCTGCTCTGTCCTAACGGGTCACTATAAGTCAGAATTGACATGATAGCAGTTAGTTTGGTTTTGGTTAATGTCATTAGGCTATTCATTTTGCCACCTTACATTTGAAATAGACCCAGTACAGCATGCCATGTTGTTATTGTTGTTGTTGTTATGTGCTGTCGAGTCGGACCCGACTCATAATGAACCCCTCCTTGGGTGTCTGAGGCAGTATCACTATAGAAGTAGATTGCCCAACCTTCTTTCCAAGAAGTGGCTGGTGGGTTTGAACTGCCAGCCTTTTAGTTAGCAGTCAAGTGCCTTAGGCATTACACCACCAGAGCTCCCAACAGCATGCCATGGAAACCCATAATTTATTCTTATTCTTACCTGAGTATAGAATCATTATGGGAAACTTAACAAATATCAAAAAAGAAGGAAGTACGTATTGCCCATACCTTTAATTTTCAATGACAGCTGGCAGTTTGGCTTCTGTTCTGTCAGTCTTTATGTATGTGTATATGTTTTTCACAAACAAAGGATCATATTGTACCTAATAGTTTGTAATTTGCCTTTTCCACTTAATAATAGACCTTTAGCATTATTCCATTTTAATTTTCGTACCTAATTTAATGACTGTAATATTCTATCATATGGATGTTTATTATTTACACTATTTTTTTAGAATAATTTTGTTAACTTTGTTGTTATAAAATATGTATGTTCAATACAGTTTTGAATATAATTGTACTTGCATTTTTACAAGAAACTCTAGTGGCGTAGTGGTAAGGGATTTGGCTGCTAACCAAAAGGTTGGTGGTTCAAACCCACCAGCTGCTCTGCAGGAAGAACATGAGGCATTCTAATTCTGTAAAGATTTACAGCCTTGAAACCCAATGGGGGTTTCTGGGAATTGGAATCAACTTGAAGGCAGTGTTTTTGGTTTGGTTTTGTTGGGGTTTTTTTGCATTTTTACAGGTATAGGTAATAATTTTCTTAGAATATTATTAGAAGTGGAACTTCTAGTGAATCAGGCAGAATGTTAAGTCTTTTAAAATGAAATTATCAATAATTTAAATGAATACATGGCCAATAAACAGATACCAACAAATACTCTAGAGAAATAGTAGAATATTTTTTCTCATTTTTGTTTGTGCAGACGTGATTAAGTAATGAACAGTATCTGATAGAATAAGAGCATTTCCCTCTTAAGAAATCACCTACTGTAGCCGGGTAGCGTAAACAGTTTGCACTCAACTGCTAACCTACAGGTTGGTAGTTCTAACCCACCCAGTGGGACCACGGAAGGAAAGTCCTGGTGATCTGATTCTACTAAGATTACAGCCAAGTAAACCTTATGGAACTCACTTCTACTCTGTAACATATAGGGTCACCATGAGTCACCATTGACAACTAACAAGACAGTCACCTCATTGTATATAGATAATAAATTAGAGGCCAGCAGTCAAGTTTAGAATGTAGGTCTCCTAGTCATTTCCCTTACTCTGCTGACAAAGTATACAAAGCAATAGCTCACATTGAACAGAAGGGTCCAGTCTCCTTCATATTTACCAGTATAAAATGTATCCCAAGTTCCAACACTGAGACATGGGCAGGGATTTTCCAGCCCACAGTGACTACTAGGATTGCATATATAGTTGATACGTAGATAATCCTACAGTTTCAACTAGTCTAAGAATCAGAACTTCTGTCATTAACCCACAACTATTTTCACAGAACACTCATGATAGAATTAATTTCTTAGCCCTCTTAATGATTTATGTTCATTTTTTTTATCCTGAAGAAAGCTTTGTATTAATAAGTACAAAAAGCAGATTATCTCGTAACACAATCCAAAATTTGTGTGAATCCCTTCTGACAGAGAGTCGACTATTTTCACTGAAGACACAGAAGGACACTTGGCTGGAGGTGATCAAGGTGCTTTTGATTGAGACCTTTGAGCGATCGTTCCTTTAATTCAGATATTCTGAGAAGGATATTAGAAAGGAAGTCTCCATTTTCAAGGAATTAAAAACTTAGTATCTTTTCATAAGAACATATGGCCTGACTTATGTGTTTTGTTAGTTGGTAAGAGATAAACAATTTTTTTTGTTTTCATAGACCAAGTCTGAAGTGTTTCTGTAATACCTTCTTTCTGCAGTTTACTCATGTGGCAATTTGGGGAAGCATAATGATTTGGATGGTGTATTTTGCAGTTTACTCTTACGTCTGGCCCACCCTTCCTGTCGCTCCAGATATGAGAGGACAGGTCAGTCCTGTCAGCTGTCAGTTGATGATTCCT
>NW_006921679.1:9610570-9612296 GCF_000298275.1 Orycteropus afer afer | reverse complement strand
CATGAAACCAACCAAGATAATCCTTGAAGGAAAGTGGACTCCATGTCTGTCTTGGATGTCCATCCTAAAGATATTATTAGCTTGCAGTGTAAAGGCATGTAGTCCAAAATAATGCAGTAGTCTTACTGGACCAAGGACCTGGAGTTCAAAATCCAAGGCTGTGAAAATAGCTGAAACTTGAGGGACATAGTGCTCAAGAAGAGGGAGTCACAGAAAAGTCAGTACACAAAGTCCTTTCAATTCCTGGGCTGACTGTTAAAACAGTGCATGGGCAAGGAGAGACTTTAAAGGACTCAACAAGAAACAGAGGGCAGGCTGAGAACTGAGGAGAAATTTAGCACCTGCCCAACAATGGAGAGACAGAGGTTAAAGTCAAGTCTCACCAAGTTAGAGTGGCCTTGGCAAGCGGCCGGGGTTTTCTTCAGACCCCGTAAAAACCATGTCCAAAAGTAAAAGTCTCAAATGACTGGAATTAAGGGCAAAACATTACAAGTAACAAAGTTTTAAACCACCCTTAATACAATCAAAGTCTTTTCCCAGTACTCTATCTGCCTGCTTAAAAATATCCTTAAAATTCTTTGAAGAAAGAACACACTATCTAGTACCGCTATAATTTTCATTTACAACGTTAGAAATTCAATTAGGATTATGAAGCATGCTTTTAAAAGAACTAGTAACCTCGAAAACCAATAGTAATAACCCACAGGGATTAATAGAAGATTGGAAATTACAGAAGAAGATAAAAAAGTGAATCTGAAGACAGAACAATAGAAATCATCCACTAGGAATACAAAAAGAAGAAATGGAGTGTGGATGTATGCCACAACATAGATAACCTTGAAGACATTTTCCTAAGTAAAATAAGTCAGTTACAAAAGGACAAACACCATATGATCTCACTTATCTGAGATAAGCAAATATATAGAAACCGAAGATTATTCATTGTTGTCAGAGGTGGGAGGGAAGTCGAAAGGGGGAGCTTTTGTTTGGAAGACATTGAGTTTATTCCACAGCGGCAGTGGAGTGGTTTGGGAAAGGATAATGATAATGATTGCACGGCATGAGAACTACATCATAGAATTGTAAATGTGGAAATTGTCTAGCTGTTGGATGTTTTAGTGTGTATATTTTAAGCATTAAAAAAAATACAGAGAGAAAGGTAAAACAAACACAGACATCAGAGACTCGGTAAGTTGTGTGACAGGATTAATTACCCTTATGTACGCATCATTTTTGTGTCCCCAAACACAAGGAAAGGAGACAAAGATGGGGACAGAAAAAATATTTGAAGATATGATGGCCTAATATTTTCCAAATTTGATGACATACATTATAATGAAATATGCATAAACCTAGAGTCAGAAAACTAAAAGGGAAGAACATGCTCAGCATTTCTCAAGCTGAAGGAATTAAAGAAAACATTCCAGCCATGAATTGTAATAGTAAAGGATTCAATGGGTGTGTTAGGCTGGGTTCTCTAAAGAAGCAAAACCAGTAAACCTTGTATATACATAGAAAGAGAAATTTATCTTTTGAATTAAGGACTTTAGAATTATCTTCAGCAAAATTTTACTTGTGAGTGGTATTAATGATGTTGTTGTTGTTATGTGCCATCGAGTCACACCTGAATTTAGTGACCCCTCCTTGGGTTTCTGAGGCAGTATCACTATGGAAGTAGATTGCCCAACCTTCCTTCCAAGGAGTGGCTGGTGGGTTTGAACCGCCA
>NW_006921679.1:9595832-9596885 GCF_000298275.1 Orycteropus afer afer | reverse complement strand
AAAGAGGGGGAGGCCTTCAATGAGATGGATTGATATGGTGGCTGCGATGATGGGATCAAGTATAGCAGGGACTGTGGGGCTGGCGCGGGATTGGGCAGTGTTTCCTTCTGCTGTGCATGGGGTCGCTATGAGTCAGAAACGACTCCAGGGCACTTAACAACAACAACAACATAGGTCTAGCAGCAATAATGGGTGGTTGGGGAAGTTCCTGAGAACATTCAGCAATGTCTTCCATGGCCTCTGCCTCAGGCAATGACCCAGCAGGAACAGCTGGGTTAATCCCATCAAACTGAGGTGGAGGGGATAATGGTTTTATAGTAATCCCTTCAGATGGGAGGGATTCAACAAAATTTACAGGCTCCTATCCTGATCTTCCTGATTATCTGCCCATATGTCCCCATTTCAGGTTTCAGGATCCCATTTTTTCCAAACCAGTGCCCTCACTTTGACTTCAGACACCATTCTGGGTTGGCAGTTTAATTGTCGTTGTAATTCAGCCACCCGTACAATAAGACTCTGGGTTTGGTTTTTGGCAGTATCAGCTATGTTACTAGAAGAAATAAGGCTTTCTTTCAGAGCACAACTGGAAACATTTAGGCCTTTTGGGGGGCACTTAAGCTGTGACTCAGCAGCCCTAAACTAATCTCACTCTTTCACCACTTTGTTTAGTGTAAGTAGGACCAACTAACCGCTTCCTTATCCTCCTCATGCTGACAGAATTGCAGAAAAGTACCAAATATGCGATCACCCAGAGTGTCACTTCTCACAAGTACTTGATCTATTGGTGATGCTAATTTGCATATTAATGTTGCTACCTCATGCCATGGATTAGCAGGGCCCTCTTTACTAATGGAGGCAGGGTCACCAGTGCCTTTATGATTAATCAAATTGGAGAATCTATTTAGGAAGCCCATCCTTATAATTTTGTCTCTCTAGAACCACTCCTGGTACCGAGTGTGTTAGACTGGGTTCTCTAGAGAAGCAAAACCAGTAAAGCTTATATATACATATAGAGAACAAGAAATTTATCTTAGGAAAATTGGTCACATACTT
>NW_006921679.1:9593726-9595032 GCF_000298275.1 Orycteropus afer afer | reverse complement strand
CAAGTTGCCCAGATGATTCAGTGTGCAAAAAATCTTCAACAAATGCTGCTGGAATAAGTGGATATTCACATTTAAGTATAAATTTGGACACTTACCTTACAGTAAACTCAAAATAGCTCAAAATGGACCACAGAACTAATGTAAAAACTATAACTATAAATCTCTTAGAAGAAATTAGGAGTATATCTTTTGACCTCAGTTGAGCAAAGCCTTTTTAGATATGACACCAAAACATCATCAAGCAAGTGAAAGTACAACCAATAAAATGGAATAAAATATTTGAAAAGTGTATGTCTGAAAAGGGAATTGTATACAGAATATAAAGAATTTTTATAACTCAACAACAAGACAAACAACCCAATTAATTGCTGCTGTTGTTATATGCCGTGGAGTCAGTTTCCATTGATAGAGACCCTGTGTGCAACAGAATGAAACACTGCTTAGTCCTGCACCATCCTCACAATTGTCCTGTGCCTGAACCCATAGTTGCAGCCACTGTGTCAATCCATTTCATTGAGGGTCTTCTCAGTTTTCACTGACCCTATACTTTACCAAGGAGCTCTGGTGGCATAGTGCTTAAGGCATTTGATTGCTAATGAGAAGCCTGGCAGTTCAAACCCACCAGCCACTCCTCGGAAGGAAGATGGGGTATCACTACTTCTGTAGTGATACCGCCTCGGAAACCCAAGGAGGGTTCGCTATGAGTCGGATCCTACTCGACGGCATGAGTTGAGTTGAGTTGTTTACTTTACCAAGTATAATATATTTCTGCAAGGACTGGTTCCTGTTAACATGACTGAAGAATAAAAGACAAAATCTGGCCATTCTTGCTTCTAAGGAGCATTCCAGCTGTACTTTTTCTAAGACAGATTTGTTTGTTCTCCTGGCATTCCGTGGTACATTCAGTAGGCTTCACCAACACCAACACAGTTCAGATGCATCAGTTCTTCCTTGATCTTCTTTATGCATTGTCCAGCTTTCACATACATACGAAGCTGTTGAAATGACAGTGGCTTGGGTCAGGCACACCTTAATTTTCAAAGTGATATTTTTTCTCTTCAACACTTTTAAAGAGAGTCTTTTGCAGCAGATTTTCCCAGTGAAATGTATCATCTGATTTTCTGACTGCTGCTTCTAGGGGTGTTGATTGTGGATCCCAGTAAAATGAAATCCTTGACAACTTAATCTTTATTCCGTTTATCATGATGCTGCTTCTTGGTCCTGTTGTGAGGAGTTTTGTTTTATTTATGTTGAGGTGTAATCAATACTGAAGACTGTAGTCTTTAATCTTCTACAGTAAGTGCTT
>NW_006921679.1:9591348-9593211 GCF_000298275.1 Orycteropus afer afer | reverse complement strand
AAGAACAGAGCTTCAATATATATGAAGCAAAATCTGAGAGTAATTACTGGAATTAATGGACAAATCCAGAATATATTTGGGCACTTAAAACTCCTCTCTCAATTCTCGGTAGAAAAAGTAGACCAAAAATGTGTAAAATACACGTAACATTTGTACCTCAGTATCAACCAATTTGACCAAAGTGAAATTAATGTAGCACTCTGTCCAACAACATCAGAATCTCCCCCTACCCCAACCAAGGGCAAAAGGAATATTTACCAAGATAGACCATATTCTGGGTGTTAAAGTAAGTCTCAGTAAATTTCAAAGGATCCCAGTCATGCAACATATTTTCTTTGTCCACAATGAAATTAAATTATCAATAGCAGAAAAATAAGTGGAGAAATCCCCCAATATTAGAGAACTCAATAATACAATTCTAAGTAATCTATATGTCAAAAAGGAATTAAACAGGAATTTGGGAAGTATTCCGAATTGAAACAAAATGGAAATATGACATAATAAATTTATGGGATGCAGCTGATGCATTACTCAAAGGGATTTTTTTTTTTTTTTTAGCACTAAACACCATTATCTGGAAATACGAACGTTTTCAAATCAGCTGCCTCAGTTTCCACATTAAGAAAGAAATGCAAATGAAGCCAAAACTAAGCGGAAAGGAAACAAGAAAGATCAAACTAAAAATTCTAAAATAGCCAAAATGTCAAAATATTTGTTTATTTGGCTTGTTGTTTATAGAATATCTGTTAAGTTAGATAATAACTCTATGTTTTATGTACCTATGTTGATTCAGGCATTCATTGATTATCTCAATATCTTTCTATAATCTCCTGGTTTGGGTGGATGGGAGAAAACTGTTCTTGGTATCCAATATTAACAATCTGAAAGATTCTTATTTAAATACTCTTCATTTCTGTCTCTGCAGATCAATGTGATCCTGGTTTGTCCACACTTCTGGCTGGGTTTAATCATTGTTCCCACTGCTTGCCTGATTCAAAATGTACTGTGGAAATCGTAAGTTGAAAAATGACGTGGTAACCAACAAATATATTTTCATACTTTTAACTACCCTTTTCTAATCACACATCTTTCTGATTAAATTGAATGCCACCTTATAATACTTAATATCATGAGGTTTTTATAAAGAAAGTCAGTGCCTTCTGTTTTTTGCTTCTGGAGATTAGTCAGTTTAGAGAAGTAGTCAGTTTAGAGAATAAAGATGGACTCCACATGCAGGGGAGAGTGTATGAAATTTGCTGGTGATAAAACCTAGCTCGTGATTGTTTCTGAAAACAAGTCCATTTCCTCATTCTTTAAAAGTGTGGCTTATGTAACCTGTATCTACTTTACAGGAGATAAAATCTGATTATCAGGGAATCACAGATTAAAAAGTCATATAATAAAGTAAGAAATAAACCAAAAAAATCAAACTCACTGCCATCAAGTCGATCGCAATTCATAGCGACCCCCGTTGGGTTTCCAAGGCAGTAAATCTTTACAGAAGTAGATTGCCCAGTCTTTCTTCCACAGAGTGGCTGGTGGGTTTGAACCACCAACCTTCCTGTTAGCAGTCAAATGCCTTAGGCACTATGACACCAGAGCTCCTAAAGTGAGAAATAGGAGGGAGATATTTAAATTAGGGGGAGGGACTTTTCACTTCTTCACAAAATTTGTGGAATCAATATTGTTCTCCTGGAATATTTAAGTATTAGATCATGTTGTTGTTGTTAGGTGCCGTCAAGACGTTTCCAACTTATAGCGACCCCATGAACAGGAGAACAAAACACTGCCCAATCCCGCACTAGCTCCATGATCCCTGCTATATTTGAGCCCATCATCACAGCCACTGTGTCAATCCATCTC
>NW_006921679.1:9586315-9587625 GCF_000298275.1 Orycteropus afer afer | reverse complement strand
ATCTTTCACTCTTCTGGGTCAATGCAAGAGTGATAGATGGTCAGGCCTGCAAAGGAACCTCCAAAATATAAATTTGGGAGTTTACGTAGGAGATGAGCAGCTGTCCCATCGCTTTTCCTGAGAGAAAAAGAAAAGCCTAAATACATTCTTTTGGGAAAAAGAATTAGGAAGAGTCCTGGGTTCACAAGTACCCTTTGGAATGTAAATACAAGACTCTAGAGGGGAGATAAGATAATGTTTCTGAGTTTACAATCCCTGGAATGTCTCTATGGGTCCAGGACACATCTCCTTTTGAAATGTAAATATCTCTGCCTTCCACATATCTATCTTATCTTCCTTCCATTCAATAACTTCTGCCATTTGGGGAGGAAATATTCCTAATTTAATTTACAGTTTATTAGGACCCATTGCAAGAACTGAAAGCCCAAGACTCTTTCTCAGGCGTTTTATAAAGGACTTGATTGACACTATTCCAAAAGTTGACATTTTGATTTGTCTCTCTTTTCCTGTCCTAGTGATGTGCCTTCCTGCCATCCAAAGAGAAGAAAACAGGGTGGCTTAAGGGATATTCTGATAATCTGGGGTGATCCTTCCCGTATATTGAAACTGGCTAGTCTTTCTATTACTTTATATGATTGATAATCTGGTGTGATTCTGAGTTTGGGAAGTGCAAACTACACATTGTAGTGAAAACTGATGCATTTTGGAGAGAATGATCCAAGATGGTGAACTGTTTGGGTACTACCCAAACCCTCTACAACAAAGACTGAGAAATCAAGAGAAATAGATACAGATGACAGTCATGGAACCCTGAGCTTCAAGGAAAAGGATAAATAAGTACATCAAATGCCATTTAGAAGAAGAAACAGAATGCAAACAGTGAACAAGGAGACATACAGAGCAGTGAATAGCCAACTGGCCCAGCACAGTGCAGCCATTTTGAATTATTGCAAACAGAGTTCTGATTGGAGCAGGAATCGGATAACCAGTGACTGCACAGGCACCCACACCAGTGACAGGTGACCAGAAAGGTGTGATTGTACCCCTTATCCTGCACAATCTCCCAGTGATAAGAGACTTAGCCTCCCTACCCCCACCACACAGTGGACCATCAAGCATCCCTACTGCCCGTTCCCCCAACCTGGTGTTCTACGCAGCCCACATCCCCAGCCCATGACCCCTCACCCATCACCCTCAGCCAAAGCCACCTGACGCACGCTCTGGTGGATCGAGTGCTGTTAGCCGGCCACCACAGACATCTGCAGGGCTTGCAGAGGAGGCACCCTGCCCCCACTGCCTTCACAGTCTGC
>NW_006921679.1:9583855-9585025 GCF_000298275.1 Orycteropus afer afer | reverse complement strand
GAAGATAAGCATTCAAGAAGCTCAAGGAAACTCATATAACATAGCCCCAAAAGAAAATAACCAAGATATACCATAATCAAATTTTCCCAAACCAAAGATAATGAATCCTAAAAACAGCTTGGGGAAAAAAAGGTACCTACAAAACAGATTAAGGTCCAAGTTTTTGGCAGAACCATGCAGCCTAGAAGGCATTGGCATAACATATATAAAACCCTGAAAGAAAAAATTGCCAAGAATTATATATCCAGGAAAATTGTCCCTTAAATACAATGGCAAAATGGGGATGTTTCCAGATAAAGAGAAATTAAAATTAAGGGAATTAGTGAAAACCAGAACAACCTTACAAGATATGATTAAGGGAGTGCTATGGTCTGAGAACCAACAACAGCTGACAACAGCCTGAGATTAAGTCACACTACAACATCTCCCAGAAATCAACCAAGAAGATATACAAGTATCAAAAATAAAATAAACCTATAAGACTGAAGATAGTGAACTAGAGAATCAGTTTGTAAATAGTGACCACCATAGAACAAAAAGAATAAATGATGTAGTTACAGAAGTTCCAATAGAGAGGAAGTCAAGATGATACCAAGATAGAAGGGACTGTTTTAATTCTGGGAAAGCAATAATAAATTGCCCCCAAAATTAATAAACCTTCTCACAAAATATAAAGGAAGAAAGTTATAAAGATTCAGTAGACACTAAAACAACAGCAACAAAGGAAATGATAAGGAAATCTGTAAACAAAATGAACTAAGTATTAAAAAATATATATGTTACAAAGAACGATTAACACCACCCACTGCCATCAGGTCATATCCAACTCATAGTGACCCCTCCTCGAGTTTCTGAGGCAGTATTACTATGGAAGTAGATTGCCCAACTTTTCTTCTGAGGAATGGCTGGTGTCTTTGAACTGTGAGCCTTCTGGTTAGCAGTCATATGCCTTAGGCACTACCACACATGCATAAAAACAAACCAGCAAAATGACACCCATAAATTCATGCTTATCAATAATTACACTGAATGTAAATGGATTAAATGCATCAGTAAGGAGACAGAATAGCAGAATGGATAATAAAACATGACTCATCGATATGCTGTCTACAAGAGATACACCTTAGACACAAACACAAAAATACGCTAAAAATCAAAGGATGGAAAAAC
>NW_006921679.1:9581656-9582645 GCF_000298275.1 Orycteropus afer afer | reverse complement strand
AGACAATGTCACAACAGAACCAACTGAAATAAAATGGACACTAAAATAATACTATGAAGAACTTTACTCCAACAAATTGGAAAACCTTTAGGAAATAGACAGATTTTTAGAAACACACTTCCTACCCAAACTAAGACAGTCTGAGGCAGAAAATTTTGACAGATCACAAAAGAATAAATTGAACAGGTCATAAAAAACCTCCCAGCAGAAAATGGTCCTGGCCCAGACAGCTTTGCTGGTGAATTCAACCAAAGTTTCAGAGAGCTGACATCAGTTTTGCTCAAACTATTCCAAAACACTGAACAGATGGGATACTCCTGAACTCATTCTATGAAGCAAGCATAACCGTGATACCAAAACCAGGCAAAGACACCACTAAAAGAGAATAATATACACCAATATCCCTCATGAACATAGACACAAAAATTCTCAATAAATCCTAGCCAATAGAATCCAATACCATATCAAGAAATAATACATCATGACCAAGTGGGGTTCATACCAGATATGCCAGTATTGTTCAACATTAGAATAATGGTCAATACAATCCCTCACATAAATAACAAAAGAAGAGAAACCACATGATCATCTAAATCAATGAGAAAAGGGATTTGAAAAAAATACAACACCCTTTCTTGATAAAAACACTCACCAAGTACAAATAGAAGGAACATTTCTGAACATAATTAAGAGCATATGTACCAAATCAACAGCCAATATTAATCTCAATTGAGAGAAACTGAAAGCATTCCACTTGCAGACAGAAACCAGCCTTTTATCACCACTCCTATTCAATATTGTATTGGAAGTCCTAGCCTGAGCAATAAGTCAAGAAAGGAAAATAAAAAGTATCCATATTGGCAAAGAAAAAGTAAAACTATCTCCATTTGCAGATGATAAGATTCTATACATAGAAAATCCCAAAGACTTGGCAAGAAAATTACTGGAACCAATGGAAAGATTGATTAAAGTCAGTCAAATTCCTCTAC
>NW_006921679.1:9578450-9579681 GCF_000298275.1 Orycteropus afer afer | reverse complement strand
GTAGCATTAATAGCAGAGTTCAAAAAAACAGACAACAACAAACGCTGGCAGGTATTTGGAGAGACTGGAACCTCATTCACTGCTGGTGGGACTGTAAAATGGGTACAACTACTGTGGAAAATCTTTTGGCACTTCCTTAAAAAGTTGAAATAGAAAAACCATATGATTCCGCAATCCACTACCGGATAAGTGGAAACAATTAGTTTATAGGACTAATGGACCACAGGAGCCTCAGCCTACATGACCCTGAGAACAGAAGAACTAGATGGTGCTTGGCTACCCCTGCCAGTCATTTGGAAAGGGGTCAAAATTAGAGACCCTGGATAAAGTGGGAGAAAAATGTGGAACAAAACTGAAAATCATGGGGAAAAAAAAAGGCCAGGCATACTGGTCTGCTGGAGACTGGTAAAACCCCTGAGACTATGGCCCCTAGTCACCCTTTGGTCTGGTACTTCAAGTTGACTTAAGGTAAGCCATCACATAGTCCATGCTTCAGTAAGCCAACCAAATAAACTATTAGATCCTTTCCTAACCTCTTGAGCTGAAACATTGAAGAATCCTTAATAATGAATCCTGAAACAATGAAGAATCCTTACTTAGTGAGCCTAAATCAATAACCAGACTGATCCAATGTTACATTCCTTGCGCCATTATCCTATACCCTCAGTAGCCATTCCCATACATATTCTCCCGGTTTCTGTCTGTACATGTTAGCAAAATCAAGTAGGTCTTTTTGGGTATAGCGTACCACCTCCTCAGTCACACTTTGTATTTCACCTCTTGGGGCTCGCTTGGATTTAAGTTTAGTTACAGGTCTAGCAGCAACAATGGGTGGTTGGGGCAGTTCCTGAGAACATTCAACAGTGTCTTCCATGGCCTCTGCCTCAGGCAATGACTCAGCAGGAACAGTTGGGTTAATCCCATCAAACTGAGGTGGAAGGGATAATGGTTTCACAGTATCCCTTCAGATGGGGGGGATTCAACAGAATTTACAGGCTGCATATCCTGATCTTCCTGATTATCTGCCCATATGTCTCCATTCCAGGATTCAGGATCCCATTTCTTCCCAATCAATGCCCTTGCTTTAACTTCAGACACCATTCTGGGTTGGTAATTTAATTGGCGTTGTAATTCAGCCACACTTACTATAAGACTCTGAGTTTGTTTTTTGGCAGTATCTGCTCTGTTACTAGAAGAAATAAGCCTTTCTTTCAGAGCACAACTGGAAACA
>NW_006921679.1:9576405-9577517 GCF_000298275.1 Orycteropus afer afer | reverse complement strand
GAAGCAGGCCACACCCCTAGTGAAACTCTGTTTCAATGGATTGGCTGCTCAAAACATATACATCTGATCCCATCATTGGAACAACCCACATCACAATTGCTGAAACCACACAGAATTGTGGTCCAGCCAACTTGACAAAAGTTCCAACTATCAGAGCAAACCAAACCCATTGCCATCATCAATGGGTTATGATTCTGACTCACAGAAATGCATAAGACAGGGTGGAACTGTCCCATAATGTTTCCAACACTGTAATCTTTATGGAAGCAGACTACCACAGCTTTTTCACATGGAGCAGCTGATGGGTTAAAACTACCAACCTTTTGGTTAGCAGCTGAGCACTGGGTCAGTACCCCACCAGGGCTACTTTAACCAAAGGATGTCTGGATATTATCTAAAGGGCAGGGGTAGGGAGGGAACTCAGTCTTTGAGAGTGGGTAAAACTCATGTATTATATTCTTTTTGTCTTTCCCATGCAACACAGGGTCAAAAATACCTGTAAGAGAACTCTTCTAGAGGAGGTTCGTGAGCTGGAAAGCAGCAAAGTTAAGGGACAAGATTGTCTTCGTAGAAATTTTGAAAACAGGTGAGTTGATTCTGTTTACCCTCGTTTTGCTAAGACCCAGTTCTCTTTGCTCTTCTTCCCAGCTCTCTCCCACGTTGTCCCATTCTCTTCCCACTTTCCCAGGTTCACTAAGCATTTCTTGTTAATCAAGTTGTTCTTTCTCAGGGGGCAGCAACATTGACATGTAGACCAAGGCCACGAGAAGGTGGCATGGCACGTGACTCTCTGGGTCACTCAGCCTGGTTCTGGGAATGACTCTGAGAGGCACACCAGGTCAACCACAGAAGGACTCAACAAAACCAAACAACAGTAGGCTTCCCATCACGCAAAAAAGGCCAGTTTCATCTGTGTTCCCCTCCCCCACTTAGCTATTTATTTTTCTGCTCCTTCTAGCAAAACCCCTTAAAAGGAGTTGTTTTGTACACGCAGACTCCAATTTCTCTTCTCTAATTCACTATTGGGAGCTCTGGTAGCATAGTGCCTAAGGCACTTGACTGCTAACCAGAAGGCTGGCGGTTCAAACCCACCAGCCACTCCTCGGAAGGAA
>NW_006921679.1:9573748-9575205 GCF_000298275.1 Orycteropus afer afer | reverse complement strand
GGGTCTTCCTCTTTTTTGCTGAGCCTCCACTTTACCAAACATGATATCCTTCTGCAGGGAATGGTACTTTCTGACAACATGATGAAAGTAGGTGAGGTGAAGTCTGGCCATTCTCACTTCCAGGGAGCATTCCAGCTGCACTTCTTCCAGGACAAATTTGTTAGTTCTTCTGCCAGTCCATGGTGCTTTCAGTATTCTTTGCCAGCATCGCAGTTCAAAAGCATCAACTTTTCTTTGGTCTTCCTTATGTCCAGCTTTCACATGCATAAGAGGTGACTGAAAATACCATGGCTTGGGTTAGGCGCACCTTTGTCTTCAAAGAGACATCTTTGCTCTTCAGCACTTTAAGAGGTCTTTTGCAGCAGATTTGCCCAATGCAATACATTGTCTTACTTCTTGACTGCTGCTTCCATTGGTGTTGATTGTGGAACCAAGTAATATGAAATCAGAGCAACAGGCATTGACATGTAGACCAGTAGCATGAGAAGGTGAACACAGTATGTCACACACATACACACATACATATATATACACATACATTCACACATATACACTCATCCATGCACAAGTATGTGCACATGTGCACATACGTGTATACAGTCCCACACACATTCACACAATGCACCTATGCACCAGATACACACTCACACATATGCACATGCACACACATACACATGCAAAGCTTCCTATTTTTCACAGCCTCCTGTGCCATTACTCTAACAGCAGGGGCATGAAGCTTGTCCACATTAACTTTATTTCCACCTTTGATGCATATCTAATTTGAGCCAAAGAATCTGTTACTCCCCCTGCATACTTTTACACAAGTTTGAGCGTGCAGGGGTGCAGCAGCTCTTCTTCCTGTCCCCTCCCCTTACACGAAGCTGTGATCACAGGAAGATAGAGAACTTCACTGCAGAATAAAGGATCAGGGTTTCTTCCAGCATCTGAATTGTTTCCTTGGCACTGCCTCAGAGGAAGGGCAAAGACAGTTTTCGCTCTTGCAGTTGCTGCCTTCATCCTGCTTGTCCTTAGTAGATGGCACCGAGAGAGAAAAAAAAGGGGGGAGCTCCGGTGGCATACTGCCTAAGGCATTTGATGGCTAACCAGAAGGCTGGAGGTTCAAACCCACCAGCCACTTCCTGGAAGGAAGGTTGACAATCTATTTCCATAGTGATATACCACCTTGGAATGACAGAAGGCTTATAGACATTACACCTACTCTTCACTCACCCACTACCTCATTATCTGACATTTTGCATTTATGACAATAGTGAAAAATCTACTATCCACCTATTTCACACATTAACAGCATACATCTGGCAGTAACAAATGCTGAGTTGCAAGACAAGAGTAACGCTCGCAGTGATGGTAAAGGTTATGTGTCAACTAGGCTGGGCCATGACTCTCAGTGGTTTGACAGTTATGTAATGATGCAGGCATCTTCCATTTTGCAATCT
>NW_006921679.1:9550236-9550764 GCF_000298275.1 Orycteropus afer afer | reverse complement strand
AGGGAAGGGGGAAAGAAAAAGAAAAAGAAAGGAGAAAACTGGGGGGCAGGGCACCCGAGCAGTGCTGAGCAGGAAGCAGTGGACAAGACACCTGGTTGTGGCAGTGGTTGCTGCTGGGCCAGGGGGCAGCTGAGGGTAGGGTTCTGAGATCCATAAGGAGTTCCAGCCATCCCAGAGGGTGTCTGGCAGCAGGGCACCTGGTCATGTAAGGAGTTCCTGTCAACCCAAAAGGCAGCCGAGGGAAGAACACTTGGTCCCAGAAGGAGTTCTTACTTGCCCAAAAGCAGCTTAGCAGGGTACCTGGTCCCAGAGGGAGTTCCTTTTGGCCCAAAAGGCAGCTGGGGCCAGGGCACTTGATCCCAGAACTAATTCTTGCCTGTCCAGAAGGAAGCTGGGGACAAGGCACTCAGCCTGGGATGGAATTCCTGCTAGTCCATTAGATGTGTAGGTGTGGGGTACGGCCACACCTCTGGTCAGCAGGAGGGTGTGGCGAATAAGGAGAATATCATACCTTTCTGGTGACCCGCT
>NW_006921679.1:9535318-9548711 GCF_000298275.1 Orycteropus afer afer | reverse complement strand
CACTCAGGGTGGTTGGTTGTGGCCATGAAGTTACCATAACTTTGCCCTTTGTTAGCTCTATTATATATTTGGACATTGTTATAGCACATGCAAATACCCATCTAGAAATATCATCTGCCAGCCTTATATATTCCTTTTACCTAGACATACCTACCTGATCATTCAACCTGTCTACCCATCTATTTGAAGGACAATTTTGCTGGATATATTTCTTGGTTAGCAATTTTTCTCATTCACTTTTATGTATGTCATCCCATTGACTTCTTGCCTACATGATTTCTGCCATGAATCAGAGCTCTTACTAGTTCTCCTTCAGAGGTAACTTTTCACTTTTTCCAAGGTACTTTCAGGATTCTTTCTTTTTCTTTGGGTTTGGAAAGTTTGATTATGATAAGTCTTGGTGATTTTCATTGGGGGTTTATCCTATATGGGATTCATTGAAGTTCTTGAGTATATATATTCTTGTCTTTCATGATACTAGGGAAGTTTTCTTCCAACAAATCTTCTACAATTTTCTTGGTGCTTTTGTTTGTCTCTTCTTTTTCTGGAATTCCAGTCACATGTAAGTTATTCCTCTTGATGGTATCTCACATAATTCTGAGGCTTTCCTCTTTTTTTTTTTTTTTTCATTTTTTTTTCTGATTTTTCTTCTAACAGATTATTATTAAGAAATTTATCTTCAATCTCACTAATTCTGTCTTCCATTAATTCAGTTCTACTCCTTTATCTTTCCAATGTGCTATTTCTAAACTTTTAATATTAATCTTCATAATTTCTATTTGCTGTTTTTGTTTGGTTTCTAATTTTCCATTTGTTTTTGGAGATTTGTTCTTGTGTCAGTGTTTCTTAATTCTTCTAGAGTTTTGTTTTGTGTTTTCCTTGATTCTATCTATGATTTCATCAAACTCCTCTCAATCTGTTGAAGATACCTAAATATTCTTTTGAATTCATTATCAGGTAGTTTCAATAACATTTCTTCCTCTAGAAGATTTTCTGACACTGTATTTTGGTCACTTGTTTGAACTATCTTATCCTGGATTTTTTGTGTGATTTGAAGTTGTCTGTTGTCTCCAAGACACTGTAGTAATATTGTATTAATTAGTTTATTTTGGTTGGTTTGTTTCACCCTGATTTTTTGTTCCATGACCTCTTCTGCATCTAACATGCATTTCTGGAAGTTCCCTGTTGATGTATTGCTGCAACCATTTTTTGAATTATCTTTAGCATAATTTTAAACCAAAAAACCCAAACTCATTGCCATCAAGTCCGATCTGATTCATAGCAACCCCTCCTTGGATTTCCAAGGCAGGATCACTACAGAAGTAGATTGTCCAATCTTTCTTCCAAGGAGTGACTGGTGGATTTGAACCACCAGCCTTGTGGTTAGCAGTAAAATGTCTTAAGCACTGTGCCACCAGAGCTCCTAGCATAATTTTACTTGTATATAAATAGCATTAATGATATCATTAATGAAATGAATGATGCTGTTCGGTAATTTTCACATTATGTTCTTTTCTTTTAAATGGGCACAAATACGGTTCTTTTCCAGTCAGTTGGCCAGGTGGCACTCTTCTAAATTTCTTGGCATGGATGAGTGAGTGCTTCCAGTGTTGCCTCTGTTTGTTGAAACATCTCAGTTAGTATTCTCTCAATTCCTGGAGTCTTGCTTTTCACCACTGCCTTAGGTGCAGTTTGGACTTCTTCCTTCAGTACCACTGGTTCTTGATTACATGTTACCCATTAGATTTCATGTCATTTCATTGCACTCCCTTGAAACAATCAGACCAGGTCAGACCACTTACTGTCAAGTTGACTCCAACTCATGGTGACCCCATGTGTGCCATATGTATCAGATTACGACTGTGCTCCATAGGGTTTTCAGTGGTTGATTTTCAGCAAGTAGCTTACCAAGCCATTCTTCCAAGGCCCCTCTTGGTGGATTTGAACACTAAGCATTTAGTTAGTAGCCAAATGTATTAACTGCTTGTACCACCCAGGGACTCCCTCAGCAACAGTTCTTAATAAAATTATCTGTATCCATTGCCTCCCATTCCTCTTCTCCCATCCTCTCCTGAGCCCATTCCATTCAGTCTTCCACTCCCATCACTCCACTGACACTGCCCTGGTCAAGTCATCAGGAACCTTCATGTGGCTAAATCTAACTGTCAATTCTCACTCCTCTTTTTAATTGCCTTATCGGCAGCATATCACACAGTAGATTCCTTCTTCCTTCCTGATACTCTTTCTTTACCCAGTTTCCAGAATGCTTCACTCTCTCAGTTTTGCTCCTACCTCATGTTTCTGTTGGTGTTCAGTGCCATCAAGTCAGTTCCAAATCACAGTAACCCAGTTTACAACGGAATAAAACACTGCCTCGTCCTGCGCCATCCTCAAAATCTTTGCTTTGCTTGAACCCATTGTTGCAGCCACAGTGTCAGTTCATCTTCTTGAGCATCTCCCCCTTTTTCATTGATCCCCTACTTTACCAAGCATGATATCCATCTCCAGGGTACCTTCTGACAACATGACCAAAGTATGTGAGATGAAGTCTGGCCATTCTTGATTCTAAGGAGCATTCCAGCTATAGTTGTTCCAAAACAGATCTGTTCGTTCTTCTGGCAGTCCATGGTGTTTTCAAGAATCTTCACCAACACCACAATTCACATGCATCACTTCCTTGGTCGTCCTTATTCATTGTCCAGCTTTCACATGTTTGAGGCTGTTAAAAATACCATGGCTTGGGTCTGGCACACCTTAGTCTTCAGAGTGACACCTTTGCTCTTTAACACTTTAAAGACTCCTTTTGCAGCAGATTAGCACAATGCAATAATTCTCTCCTTTTTCACTTAGGCTGACTTCTTGTCTTTTCTCTCCAGTTTCTTAATATTGAAACATACCGTAACTAAATGGTTGATTTTTTTTTTTCTTTTCTCTGCCTGCACTCACTCCACTGATAATCTCATCCAATCTCATAATTTTAAATACCATCTTTATGTTTATGAAATAACCCTGGTGGCACAATGGTTAAGTGCTTGGCTGCTAACTGAAAGCTAGGCAGTTCATACATACCAGACACTTCACAGAACAAAAGACCCAGCAATTTGCTCCCATAAAGATTGCAGCCTAGGAAACCCAATGGGGCAATTCTACTCCGTCATATGGGTCAGTCTAAGTTGGAATCCTCAATGGCACACAACAACAGCAACATGTTGATCATTCCTAAATGTAAATGCCCAGCCCTCATCTCTCTCTTGAACTTTAAATTCATATCCAAGTGTCCAATCACCATCCAAATATCCAATCAATAGTTCCTCCTTCTTCTTTCCATCTAATAGATATTTCAAGCTTAATGTATGCAACACTGAACCCCTTCCTGGTTGCCTCCCCCACCCACTCAGCCTGCTCCATCTGCAGCCTCACCCAGCTCAGTGGCTGACAACTCCGTGCTTTGACTTCGGCCAGAACCCTTAGGGCCATCCTGAATTTCCTGTCACACATGCTGTGCTGTCCATTAGGCCATTGCATTGACTCTGCCATCACATTATGTTCAGTATCTGATGACTTGTTCTACTTGTACTACCACCCTAGTTTGAGCCACTTTGACCTCTGTCTGCACTACCAGTAGCCTTCTTAAGTCTCCATATCTCTACCCTTGCTCCTTATGCAGCAGCCAAGGTGATCCATTTTAAATATCAGAGAACATCAGTTTTCTGCTCAAAACCAGGCAATGGATGTCCATTGTTGTTGTTGTTGTTAGGTGCCACTGAGTCATCCAACTCATAACAACCCATTGCACAGCAGAATGAAACACTGCCCAGTCCTGTGCCAGGCTCACAATCCTTGCTATACCTGAGCCCATCGTTGTAGCCACTGTGTCAATTCAACTCATTGAGGCCTTCTCCTTCTTTGTTGACCCTCCACTTTACCAAGCATGATATCCTTCTCCAGGGAATGGTTCCTTCTGACAACATGACCAAAGTAAGTGAGACGAAGTCTGGCCATTCTAGCTTCCAAGGGACATTCTGGCTGCACTTCTTTCAGGACAGATTTGTTAGTCTCTTTAGCAGACCATGGTACTCTTGGCGTTCTTTGCCAAAACCACAACTCAGAGCATCAACTCTTCTTCCTTATTCATTGTCCAGCTCTCACATGCATAAGAGGTGATTGAAAATACCATGGCTTGGGTTAGGCACACTTTAGTCTCCAAGGAGACATCTTTGCTCTTCAGCACTTAGAAGTCTTCTGCAGCAGATTTGCCCAATTCAATATGTTGTCTGATGTCTTACTGCTGCTTCCATTGGTGTTGATTGTAGAACCAAGTAATATGAAGTCCTTGACAGCTTAAATCTTTTCTCCATTTATCATGAAGCTATGCATTTGCCAGCCTCCACAACTCTGCAACTTCCTTGAAGTCTTCCTTGAAGTCTCTCCTATCTGTTTATCTACCCACACACATATGCTGCACTGCTTTTGCTCCTCTAGAGAATCCAGCCTAAGACAATATAGTTCACAATTCAATAGAAACAAGTTACATTTCCAAATTCTTTTTTGTCTTTCAAAGAGTGTGACTACTGGCTAATAAATCCACTGGCATTAGTGAGTCATGTGTGATACATCTTAGACACATATGAATGGAAATAGTGATGGTCTGACCATATGTATTGTATTGTAATCAGAATGTATTATTCGAGTGTGTGCCTGCTTTATTTAAGATCAAGAGTTAGAAAAGGATAGAAATGCTAGGTTACTTCCCTATATTGCCCAGGGAGTATGTTGTAGGAAAACAAAGTGCTTACCCCTTGTCATGCGAAGAGCCAATGATCACAACAGGTTGAAGAGAGAAAGCGAAAAGTTTCTTGAGTATCGATACCCAAGGAGACAGAGAGCTTCACTTCTCTAACATGTCTGTCTCCCTGAGCTGGGGAATTGTTAAGGTTTTGAAAGGGAATTGGGCTGAGGGGGTAGGAGGATTTGAGGAATGCTGATAATGTTTCCTTCCTGTTACTGGGATGAGTTGCTGTTGTTTGAGGACCTCTCTGTTATTCTTTTGGTCAGTGATAAAAACTTTCCTTGGTCAGCAGAAGTGTCCTCCAGGTTCCCCACACCTGCCTAGAGAGAGTGACTCTGTAAGGGGGGGGGGGAGTATGGGAGTGGGCACCCTCAGGCCTCTCGGTCTGCCAGGGATGTCTCTGTTTCTCCTTTTTCTTGGTTGCTCCAAGGCTCAGTGTTTCCTTTCTCAGGGTCCTCTTGCTATTGACAATGGTTCTTAGCTGAAACTAGTCATGGGAGAGGATTATGCTTAAAAGAATCCATAACTAGAAATATCAAATCTAAGCTCAGCAGCTATGATAAAAAGGCTGGCTATACCATTTAATTGAAAGAAAATGATAAAGGAGTGGAAAATAGTGAGTTAGTCACAAAGATTAAAGTCTGCTTTAATCATGCCTGTTAGCTTGTGAAGGTTTTGTAGTTCTCAGTGAGTGGTCCCTTCAGCCTTCCAGCTCAGCCTTCAAGTATTGGCACTACTTTCATAAATGATTGTAAGATTGGCTCTCCCCATGATAGCATCCTGACCAACCAATTAATCCTTCATGGCTCTTGCTACAGGTATCCTTGTTATTTGTTTAAACTTGAACAAATTCACTTTGAATACGTATTTAAATCAGCCAAATTTTTAAAACAGGAATGTTTCTGGCATTATTAATTCCTTACCAAATTTTATGCTCATATTGTATGTTGCCTCTCACCATATTCTCAGCCTCATAAATTAGTTCCCTGGGTTTTGAGTTCCAGTTTCAGCGTCACTTTTGGTTTCAAAATTCAGACATTTCCTGAGCCTCTCATCTTGGACCAACCAAACCCAACCCACTGCTGTCAAGTCAGTTCCAACTCACAGCGACCCTACAGGACTGAATAAAACTGCTCCGGTGGCTCAGCGCCCACGGCATCTGACTGCTAACCAGAAGGCTGGCAGTTCAAACCCACCAGCCACTCCTTGGAAGGAAGGTTGGGCAATCTATTTCTGTAGAGGTACCACCTCAGAAACCCAAGGAGGGGCTGCTGGGTTGCTATGAATTGGAGTCTACTTGATGGCAGTGAGTTTGGGTTGGTTGGTTTGTTGTTTGTTTTATTTTTTTAATAGAGTTTCCAAGGCTGTAAATCTTTACAGAAGCAGACTGCCTCATCTTTCTCCCAAGGAACGGCTGGAGGGTTTGAACTGCCGACCTTTTGATTAGCAGCCCAGTGCCTTAACCACTGCACGACCAGAGTGCCTCTCCTCTTAGACAGGGGAAGAAAAATGAAAACGTGGGTTCATGAGGGAGCCACTGTTTGAGCATCTCAGACTGAGCTCATATGCAGCCCCTAAAACAAGATCCACTGCCTACTCACAGTGGTCCTCAACGCTGGGTGCACATGAGATTCACTGGGGGAGCTTTAAGAAGCAGACACTGACATCCAGCCTTGCCCACAGGCCAGTTGTAGACGGAGAAATGGATATTTTTAAAAGAGCTCTGGTGGCGCAGTGCCTAAGGCACTTGCCTGCTAACCAGAGGGTTGGTGGTTCAAATCCACCAGCCACTCCACAGAAGGAAGATGGGGCAATCTACTTCCATAAAGATTTACTGGAAACCCAACGGGGGTCGCTATGAGTTGAAATTGACTCTATGACAGTAGGTTTGGTTTTTTGGTTTTAAGTGGCTCTAATATGGCCAGGATCGCGAATTTCCATGATAGCACCCTCACCCACACCTCGCTCTTGGCCCTGCCTCCACCATTGATATTTTCCTCTCAGGCCTGGCTTAATGCATCCAACATGGTCCAACCCAGTGGAAGTCTAGATTCCTAGCACCAGAATGTCCACCAAACTCTGCTCTTAACCGTCCCCCTGTGTTTTCCTTTCAGATGGGTATGCATTTTCTCAGACGGAACGAGGGGTGATTACTCAGGAAGAAATAGTCCGATCTTATGGCAGCACTAAATCTGAAACAAAGTCTTCTATAGCTGAAGCTCCTCTTGAATCTTTCTTTGAATAAAACTTGGACCATTGCCTTCTGTGGTCCCACCATCTTGCCTGACAGACGGAGTGAGCCAACGCTCCTGAACATTCATTTCTGTGGCTTTTGCTGACTGGTTTGTTAGTTATATATTGATTGAGTTGCTATTCTTGAGTATAAATAATGGGGGGCAGGGACCCTATAACGTCTGTCTTAATTTGTCTTCAGTATTTTACCTTTTTTTTTTTTCCTATGGCTATGAGATAATTTGTCAGCTCAGTCTGAAATACAAAATTAAAAGCATTGTTTCACCAAAATTTAAATATTGGTGCAAGTTGTTTGGGAGGAAGTGGGAAGGGGCTTCATGTTGTATGATCTAGAGCAGTAGGAAGGGGGTACCCAGAATCTTTCTATTTTGAAAACTCACAATTCAAGGACACCACCCACCAGCCACTCCTCGGAAGGAAGGTTGGGCAATCTACTTCCGTAGGGATACTGCCTCAGAAACCCAAGGAGGGGTCGCTAAGAGTCGGGTCCGACTCCACGGCACATAACAACAACAGGCAGCATATACATATTTTTCTAAACAGGATGTTCTAAAATCAGTTCACTTCTGTTCTGACATAAACTTCTTCTGGAAATTCCTCTGACCCTAGCCACACAGCTGGGTCAGATCTCACAGGTTAAAGGGCACAGTCTCCCAGATTGCCAAGTCTGTCTAAGATTTCAGACATTAACTCCAACTTTGAGGGTTCCCGGGACATGTGGACTTCTGACCAGCTGGATGAAAATATAGTGGTTCTCACTATCCCCTCAGCTTCATTCACTAGAATGACTCCCAGAAATCAGAAAAGTGCCATACTTATTAATAATAACCAACATAAGGCTCATTTCTAAAATGTGAAGATGACACATATCCCCAATTTACCAATTCATCATCCTGACACATGGCACTATCTCTCTTTCTGACCTTAACCACCCAGAGTTGGGTCTCCACAAGTTAAGACTCTGTCCCTTCCAAAACGAAAACCAAACCAAACCTGTTGCCATCAAGTCAGTTCCAACTCATAGTGACCCTATAGCACAGAGTAGAACTGCCCCACGGAGTTGCCAAGGCTGTCAGTCTTTACAGAAGCAAGCTGCCCCATCTTTCTCCCACAGAGTGGCTAGTGGGTTTGAACTGCTGACCTTTTGTTTAGTAGCCAAGCACTTCACCACTGCTCCTTTCTGTCCTTCCCACCCCACCCCACCCCAAAAAAAAAAAAAAAACCCACTGCCATTAAATCTATTTCAACTCATAGTGACCTCCATTAGGTTTCCAAGGTGGTAAATCTTTATGGAAGTAGATTGCCCCATATTACTTCTGTTCAGTGACTGGTGGATTTGAACCACCAACCTTCTGGTTAGCAGTCAAATGCCTTAGGCACTGCACCACCAGAGCTGCTTCTGTCCTTCCAACCCCTGGAAAAGGCAAAGGCCAGCCTCTCTGGCTCTCACTGCCCCCCGTGGGTTTGAAAATTCTCTATAAAGGCTCACAGAATTCACAGAACCTGTTACTTGTACTTACAGTTACCCATTTCTCTGAGCCAGAAAAGATGCAAGTGTAGACACACATCAGACAAGTTCTAAGGCTTCCACTGTCCCAGGGACATGCTGCTGCTTCTCCTGTGTTTAGATGGTCTCACCAATCCAAGAAGCCCCAGAAGAGGAAGCTGCAAGGTCCAGGGTCCCGTAGTCATTGTCTATCAATGAATATGTTGTTATGTGCCATCGTGTCAGACCCGACTCATAGCAACTCCTCCTTGGGTCTTCAAGGCGGTATCACAGAAGTAGATTGCCCAACCTTAATTCCGAGGAGTGGCTGGTGGGTTTGAACCGCCACCCTTCTGGTTAGCAGTCAAGTGCCGTAGGCACTATGCTACCAGAGATACATAACTGACCATTTCATTCCCCCCTCCCTTCATGAGAACTGTTGCCAGGATAGGGCCTCTGCAGCCTCCTACTCATTTACACGTATTTAAGTGTTGCCTGGGCATTTTATAAAACAAGAGCCCATTGATAGCTAGCAAACTCCAAGGGCTGTTTTCAGAAACCAGAGCCAAAAGGCCAAACCAAGTTCTTTGTCCCAAAGAACTTAAAATTCCAGTTCTATTATAAAGGATTCAGATCAGAACCAGCATAAACAAGAGGTGAGACATAAAAGATGGTGAGGATTGGGAGGGTCCCCAAGGTAGAGCTTCCACATCCTCAAAGACATGCCATCCTCCTGGGTTTCAGTCAGTCACCAACCAGGATACTCATCAAAACTCCATTGAGTTTCTGTACATAGACGTGATTGGTTGAATCCTTGGCCACATGATTGAACTTCATCTCCTCCTCTACCAAGAGGGCGGACTGATGGCTCATGGCCAGCCCCCATGATGAGTCTTCTCATTAACCTAACATGTCAGATGTGGTTTGGAGAACAAAGGCACCTCAGTCACTCAGGAAGTCCCAAAGGTTTAGACCATTACCTCCCAGGACCCAGAGACAGAGACCGATTTCTTTGGGTAAAGTAACTCTTCACTCCACAGCTGTCCTCTCACTTTGCTTAACAATTTGGGTCACATAATGAGTGCAGCATGCATAATTCAGCAACTTGGTTACAGTGTGTGTGTGTGTGTGTGTGTGTGTGTGTGTGTGTCCCCTGCTTTGGGTTAGTTGTGCTTCTTCGATCATTTCATGTGGAAAATTTTCTGCCATTTTTCTTCAACCATATCTTCTACCCCTTTCTCTATCTGCAACTACAAAGACATGCACCTAAGACTATTTGATACTGATATTGATATCTGATACCTAGGAGCTCTGGTGGCATAGTGCCTAAGGCATTTGACTGCTAACCAGAAGGCTGGCGGTTCAAACCCACCAGCCATTCCTCAGAAGGAAGGTTGGGCAATCTACTTCCATAGTGATACCGCTTCGGAAACCCAAGGAGGGGTCGCTATGAGTCGGGGCCGACTTGACAGCACATAACAACATGAGATCGTGTGTCTTAGTGGTGACTTGTGAAGGCAAATGACCGATGAATGGAAGTGTGCTAACGCTTTTCACTGTGTAGTTGTTGTTGTTACATGTTGTCAAGTCAGCTCCAACTCATAGCGACCCCGTGTACAACAGAACAAACACTGCCGGGTCTTGCACCAGCTTCAGGATGCTTGCTATACCTGAGCCCATCGTTGCAGCCACCGTGTCAATCCATCCCATTGAGGGCCTTCCCCTTCTTTGTTGACCCTCCACCTTACCAAGCATGACAACCTTCTCCAGGGAATGGTCCCTTCTGATAACATGACCAAAGTAGGTGAGACAAAGTCTGGCCATTCTTGCTTCCAAGGAGCATTTGGGCTGCACTTCCTCCAGGACAGATCTGTTAGTTCTTCTAGCAGTCCATGGTACTTTCAGCATTCTTCACCAACACCACAACTCAAAAGCATCAACTCGTCTTCAGTCTTCCTTATTCATTGTCCAGCTTTCACAGGCATATGAGGCAATTGAAAATACCATGGCTTGGGTTAGGCACACCTTAGTCTTCAAGGAGACATCTTTGCTCTTCAGCACTTACTTAAAGAGGTCTTTTGCAGCAGACTTGCCCAGTGTAATACGTAGTCTGATTTCTTGACTGCTGCTTCCGTTGGTGTCAGATGGTGGAACCAAGTAATACAAAATCTTTGGCATCTTCAATCCTCTTCATTTATCATGATGCTGCTTATTGGTCCAATTGTGAGGATTTTCGTTTTGCTTATGTTCAGGTGTAATCCATACTGCAGACTATAGATTGGTGCATGCCAGAGTCAGAGCCTGAAGAAAGACTGCGACTGAAAGCCACATAGGCATCCATGGCGGGGGCGACCATGACGCTCCTCAGTCTTCCGGGTGGGCTCCGGCGCAGGCCTGTCTGCGCAGAGGCCTCGGCGCTCAGCAGCAGAGGCCGTAGGGAGTCCGCGGCGCCTGCTGGCCAGTCGAGCAGCAATCATGCAGCTGGCTGAGGCCTTAAGAGGAGCTCGGAGGTGGGGAGCCCTGGGGCAGGGCTCGTCCCCGGCTGCGCGGGGCCACAGAGCAGGGCTTGCAGGCCCTCAGGGTACAGCAGCCCCCGGCCGCCACAAGGAGCCGCTGCTGGGCACTGGGCCCCGCCACCAGTCTGCTAGACAACGATGCTCCCGCGGGGGCCTGGGACTGGCTGATGGGTTTGAACCACCAGCCTAACAACAACAACTACACAGTGAAAAGCATATGCACACTTCCCTGGGGTTCCTGCGGGGGACGCTGCCTAGTTGACACACAAACTCAACCACCACAATTCCACCCCGTGTCAGCTTGGCATCTGTACAGATCTTCAATGAGGGGTGTCTGTACAGATCTCTTTCACTGGAGGAAGTGCAGCCGGAATGCTCCTTGGGGGCGAGAATGACCAGACTTCTCTCACCTACTTTGGTCATATTGTAAGAAAAGACCATTCTCTGGAGAAGGACATCATGCTTGGTAAAGTGGAGGGTCAACGAAGGAGGGGAAGGCCCTCAGTGAGATGGATTGACACAGTGGCTGCAATGATGGGCTCAGGTATAGCAGGGACTGTGAGGATGCAACAGGACCGGGCAGTGTTTCGTTCTGTTGTCCACGGGGTCACTATGAGTCGGAGATGACTCAGCAGCACCTAACAACAAGAACATGCATTTGTTAAAACTCACTGAGCTCCTGCCTAAAGTGTACATTTTAGATCAATAAAGTTAACTTAAAAAGAAAACAAAAATCCATCCATAGTTGCAACTGTATGGGAAATTGTACCCTAACTTCTTGGCCACATTGCACACAGGGCTCCCCAGCTGGGAACCAACAAATTCCCCTGCTTTGTCTGTGTGCCTGTTTGCAGCCTGTGTGCACAGCAGGCCACGTATGCTGGTTACACAGCAGCAGGTGCAGCAGCTGGGCCACGTCTGCAGCCTCAAATTCACATGCAGCCCACAAAACCCTTCTCTAACCTTCCTTTTTCTCGTGTCATGAAAGCGACCCACATATACTTCAAATCCTTTTCTGCCCTAAAGAAGAAACCTCTTCCTGACAGAATACATACTTGCTCCAGGCAACTTTGTCCAGGGTGCTGTTAGATTTCCTCTGGCCCCTCCCACTCTCCCACCCATCAGTATCTTGACACCCTAATCAGTCAAACCTTTCCTGCCCATGGACATGACGAACAGGTGTATTTTCACTTCTCAATGGTGCTTCTCACCTTCCATGTGGGAGGCCCAGGTTCAATTCCCAGCCACTGCATCTCATGTCAGGAGCTCTGGTAGCATAGTCCCCAAGGCATGTGACTGTTAACCAGAAGGCTGGCAGTTCAAACCCACCAGCCACTCCTTGGAAGGAAGACTGGGCAATCTACTTCCATAGTGATACCGCCTCGGAAACCCAAGGAGGGGTCACTATGAGTCGGGACTGACTCACAGCACCTCAGGTGCAGCCACCACATTCTATCAGTGAAGCCTTGTGTGTTGCTGTGAATGGTGAACAGGTTTCAAGGGACCTTCTAGACTACGATGGACTAGAAGGAACGACCAAGAAATCAGCTAGTGAAGACCCTGTGGACCACAATGGTCCAATCCACTACTGATCACGGGGACTCCATAGGGCTGGGCAGCATTTGTTCTCATGGGGTTGCCATGAGCCACTGGTTGACTCCAATGGCAGCTCAGCACGACAAAGCAAATGGCTAAGTTCATAGCTTAACAGTCCTCACCTGTTAGTCTACTTGAAATAATAGGGAACAAGGAAAATAAAAAAGAGAAAGCAATGATGGGAATAAAGACAGTCAGTATTGTTTAATATGGACTCAGTGTCCAGTATTCTAAGCCAACAAAGGAAGGAAATGCCGAATCAATGAATTTCACAAGTATACTCTCCATATTTTAATATGCAGAATATTAATATTTTAATACGCAGAAATCTGGAAGCTTTAGGGGCGGAAAGAGTGGCTAAACTCTTACTAATCTACTGGCCTCTAGGCAATGACATAAAGTAAACATAACTGGGCAGCTTGTCCTGATTTCCAGCCCCTCTTGATGGGAGCATGCTATAAAAAAGAAAGAAAGGCATAGTCTCTTTACTTACAGACTTATTTCTGTTTATATATATATTTTATTGGGCATTGAATAATTCTTGATTTTTATTGGATTTATACTGTTTTGTCCCTGTTGTTGTCATTGTTATGTGCCGTCGAGTCATCCCCGACTCATAGTGACCCCTCCTTGAGTTTCTGAGGCAGTATCACTACAGAATTAGATTGCCCAACCTTCCTTCCGAGGAGTGGCTGGTGGGTTTGAACCATCAGCCTTCTGGTTAGCAGTCAAATGCCTTAAGCACTATGCTAC
>NW_006921679.1:9529826-9534448 GCF_000298275.1 Orycteropus afer afer | reverse complement strand
CTTCACAGACACCTCCATACATATCTTAACAGGCAGCTCCACACACACCACCAAAGACACATACACAGACACTTCCAAGGACCTCCACAGACACTTCCACAAACACCTCCACAGACAAATCCACAGATAGCTTCACAACTCCACCAACAGACACCTCCAGAGAAATCTCTGCAGACACTCCACAGAGACCTCCAGAGACACCTTCACACACAGCTCCAAAGACAACTATTCCACAGACAACTCCACAGACAACTGCAATGACACCTCTGTAGAGTCCACCACACACACCTCTATGGAGACCACTACACACATCTCCATAGATACCTTCACAGACAACTCTATAGAGACCAGCACAGACACCACCATAGATACCTCCACAGATACCTCCAAGAACACCCACAGACATCTTCAGAGCTTCCACTGAGACCTTCACAGACAACTCCTCATATACCTCCACAAACATCACAGACACAATCACAGACATCTACCCAGACACTTGAACAGAGACTTCCACAGACACCTTCACTGACACTTCCACAGAGATCTCCAAGACACCTTTAGAGACAACTCCAAAGACCTACCCAGAGACACCTCCACAGGTACCTCTACTGACACCACCACAGAAACGTCCAAACATCCACAGACACTTTCACAGATACATCCACAAACACCTCCACACACCTGCACAGACAACTAAATAAACACTTCCACAGACAACTTTAGAGACACTTTCAAAGATACCTGTACACACATGTCCACAGACACCTCCAAACACACTTCTACAGACACCTCCATAGTCATCTTTACAGATACCTACACATAAAATAAGTGTCCAAGTACCTGGAATTGTCTGTAAGGGTGTCTGTCAAGATGTTACTGAAGGTCTCTGTGGACTGTTGAAGTGTGTCTGGAGTTGTCTCTAAAGATGTTTGTGTAGGTGTGTGTGAAGATGTCTGGGACGTCTTTGTGGAGGTGTCTGTGGAGGTCTCTCTGGAGGTGTCTTTGGAGTTATCTGTGGAGGTCCTTGTAGGTATCTGTATAAGTGTCCTTGTCCAAGTACCTTCACAGACACCTCCAGAGATGTGTCTACAACACATATCTATAGAAAGATAGACAAATACCTTGCCTGCACAGGTACTTCCAAGGACACCTCACAGACAACTCCACAAAAGCCTCCATAGACATCTCTACCATGACACCTCCATACCTCCACAGACAACTCCACCTAAACTTCCACAGACACCTCCACAGAAATCTCCACAGACACCTCCCTAGACACTTTTAGAAACACTTCTACAGACACCTCCAGAGATACTTCAACAGACACCTTGACAGATACACTCATGGATATATTCACAGACACCTCAACAGACACCCCACAGACATCTCCACAAACACTCCATAAACACCTCAACAGATAACTCCACAGACACTTCGAAAGACACCTTCAAGGCACCTCCCCATACAGCTCCACAGAGACTATCACAGAAAACGCCATCGACATCTCCACAGAAACTTCCATAGACATCTTCACAGACACCTCCATGGGCATCCTCACAGATACCTCCACACAGTCCTTCTTGATTGATGTACACTTTGTGTTACAAGGATGGGAAAGTTTCTAATGCATTCTGTGAAAGAACAATGTGCAGTTTTTCCCACTCAAGTAAATGAAGTCAAAAGAATTTTACCATTCCTTACCATTCGCTGTGTCACAAGGATGAAAAATTTCTCAATACATTCTGTGAATGAGAAAACTGAAGATTCTAGCATTCAAGTACATGTAGTCAAAAGAGTTTTACACAATCAAAATACAATTTTTATTGCAAGGATGGGAAAGTTACTAATATATTCCATGAATGAGAAAACAATGTGAAGTTTCTTCCATTGAAATAACATGAAGTCAAATGAATTTTGCACGTTGTCAAAAAACACTCAGTATTACATGGACAGGAAAATTCTCAATCCATTCTGTAAATGAGAAAATAAATTTCACCTTCTCCCGTTAAAGTACATGAGGTCAAAAGACTTACACGTTATCAAAGTACCTTTCATGGTGAAAGTATTGGAAAGTTCCTAATATATTCTGTAAATGAGAGAACAACGTGTAGTTTCACCCATTCAAGTACAAGCAGTCAACAGAATTTTAAAGGTTATCCATTGTCACTTTGTGTTACAAGGCCAACAATCTTCCCGATACATTCTGTGAATGAAAAAATAATGTTCACATTCTCCCGGTCAAGCAAATGAAGTTAAAAGAGTTTTGCACATAATTGAATTACACTTTGTTTGCTATAAGTTGGAATTGACTTGGTATCATCACCCACCTCTTGGAGTGAGTCTCAGTTCTTGCTGTGGTGAAGTTCTGTAGTCATTGGTCAATAATATACATGGAAGCAGGTATTTTTGTAGCTTTTCCCTTCACAACATTTGACTGATTTAGTTTTCTTTCTGGACACGGTCTTGCTTCCTATGTATTCAAAATTAAAAAGTTATGGGAGACCAAAAATTAAGTGGAAAAGCAAACTAAAAGTTGAGGAAAGGATTCGTAAGACACAAGATAAAGAATTAGGAAAAGCAATACCTTCATGGAAAGAAAAAGGAAAGTCAAAGAAAATAATCAAAGAATTTACAGATGCAGAAAAGACACAGATGATGCTTAAAATGAAAAGTAAAAAGTTCACTTTTGAGCACAAGGAAAACAAGTTAAAAAGGAGAATGAGTTACTGGCTTTACCCTAACTGGAAATGGCTGCTAAAAGTAAACCCAGAATTTATGAGTGCGGTGAAAGTTTCAAAATACCTCTGTTATCTAACAATTTGATTTTAGAAGTTGAAGCATATAATCAAGCTTTCAAGTAGAAGGATATCCAGTTGAAAAGCATTGTAAAGAACCAAAAATTAGAAGAAGTTTTAAATGTTTTGCAGTAGATTAAATGTTATGCACATTTTATTAAATGTCCATCAGTCATTTGAAGTTATGTAATAAAAGAATAGTTACCAGCACAAGAAAATATTTCTGTGTTATAAGGTTAGAGAAGACAATGGGCTTCAAAATGGTAGTATGGTATGATTCTGATTCTGTGTATATAGGTATATATACATATGTCTATGCACTAAACCAAAAACCAAACTCACTGTCATCGAGTTGATTCTGACTCATAATGACCCCCATTGGGTTTCCAAGGTGGTCAGTCTTTACGGAAGTAGATTGCCCAGTCTTCCTTCCACAGAGTAGCTGGTGAATTTGAACCACCAACCTTCTGGTTAGCAGTCAAATGCCGTAGGTACTACACCACCAGAACTCAGGTGAAAGTTTCAAAATATATATATCACAAATGGGATGATTTGCACAAAATTCTCTTACAATTTTGGAGGCGAGAAGTCTGAGTTCAAAGTGACAGGCTCTGGGGGCTGGTGAAAGCCTCTCAACTTTGGGCTTCAGCTCTGCCTCCTGCTCCTGGCCCACTGAAGCTGGAGGCTTTTCTTCACTCAGACAGCTGCTGGCTGCTGAGACTGACAAGCCTAAGGTTGACAAGTGAAAAGGCACAGTCCCAATATTGCCAAATAACATGGCAAGCCATTGATTCAAGTCCAAAAGAAGTCCCAAGATCAGCAGGGCATGGCAGGCTATTGAACAACGACTTGACTACATGCAGGGTTCAAGTGTGCCAAAAGGCTGGAGACCTTCCTCGAAGCTGCTTCTTATACACTGGGAGCAGCCCACATCCCTAAAGCAGCTACTCAGCTGCTCCAGTAGATTCCACCATGGAATTAATTGCCAATCTCACCATGGGGAGTAACTACATCCAGCTGCCCAGCCACACAACCAGGCTCAGCCAAGTTGACACACCACCTTAACTACCAGAGCTTCCAAAGTTATCATAGAAGGGGATGATTTTAGCTATCACAGTAGATATCCTTTGAGCTATCAGCGGCAGCGGTGGACACCGTATCTGACCACACACATTCATTGGCCAAAAAGAGTCGTCTGACACCATCTAGAAGCAAGAAGCCGGGGAAACATCATCTTTCTGTGTGCCATGGATGAAACAGCTTTGGCTTTGCTATAGAAAGTTGGTCCAGATTGGGCAGATTGTCATGATGTTCTGGAAATTTTTTTAAATTAAGAAAATTCCATATAGCAGATATTATGAGAAATGGAATTACATTGACCATATGAAAAAGTGTCTTAGCCACTATGCTACCAGAGCTCCCATATATATATACCCATACATATATATATGTATGTATGTATGTATACAAGCTCTGGTAGCATAGTGCCTAAGGCATTTGGCTGCTAACCAGAACGCTGGCGGTTCAAACCCACCAGCCACTCCTCGGAAGGAAGGTTGGGCAATCTACTTCCACAGAGATACTGCCTCAGAAACCCAAGGAGGTGTTGCTATGAGTCAGATCCAACTCCATGGCAATGGGTTATACATATAAAGGAAGATGGGGCAATCTACTTCCGTAATGATACTGCCTCGGAAACCCAAGGAGGGGTCACTATGAGTCGGGTCCGACTTGACGGCACATAACATAACAGTGGTTAGAAGGGCCACATTGAGTAATTCAGTGCACTGCAGTGATCAATTTTCAAAGCTTTAATTTTTTTTTTTT
>NW_006921679.1:9525787-9528731 GCF_000298275.1 Orycteropus afer afer | reverse complement strand
TCCTAATAAATGTACTACAGTTATCAAAAATTAAGAAAGTGGGGAGTAATGTGTGTATGTGTGCTAGAAAGAAATGCTCAGCTCAAGCAGGCAATACGGAATGCATTAGGAAGGGTGAAAATGAACTATCCTTACTTTTGGGCAACTCCGTCTAAGCTTTGCAATGAGATAGCCTGCTCATCTTAGTATACAACACAAGACCTATCCTAAAGTGCAATGCTGTCAGTGATAGGATAATATCCGTATGTCTCCAAGGAAGACCAGTTAACACTACTGTTATTCAAAGTTATGAACCAACCACTAAAGCCAAAGATGAAGAAATTGAATATTGTTACCAACTCCTGCAGTCTGAAACTGTCCGAACATGCAACCAAGATGTATTGATAATTACTGGTGATTGGAGTGCAAAAGCTGGAAACAAGAAGTAGCTTCAGTAGTTGGAAAAATATGGCCTTGGTACCAGAAATGATGCTGGAGATCACATGATAGAATTTTACAGGACCAATGACTTATTCATTGCCAGTACCTTTTTTTTTTAACAACATAAAGGGTGTCTATACATGTAGACCTCACCAGATGGAATGCACAGAAATCAGACTGATTACATCTGTCAAAACATGGCCAGGAGCTGACTGTGGAAGAGATCATCAATTGCTCATATGTAAGTTCAAGTTGAAGCTAAAGAAAATTACAAGTCCACAAGAGCCAAAATATGACCTTGATTACATATCATCTGAGGTTAGAGATCATCTCAAGAATAGATTTCATGCATTGAACACCAATGACTGAAGACTAAAGTAGCTGTGACATCAAGAACATTGTACATGAGGAAAATCAGCTTAAAATAGTACCAAATTGCCATATTTCAAATACTGGTAAATAACCATTTTCAAAACTTAAAAACATTTGCCCTGAGGAAGTTCAAAGTTTAGAGCATGTTACAAGCAAGCACGTAAAGTGACAAAAAAACAAAATACGAATCATACAAATTTTAAAGTAGAAATAATTTTGTCATCAATCTTAGGGAGTTCTTTAAATCAGTGGGGATTACGGGCAGCTGGTATGTGGAAATATTAACATTAATTCTATACTGACATTTTACTAAAGCCTCTGACAAAGGACATTTTTACACATTTTCTTTTTTGCTCCGGATTTGTAAATCTAACATAAACACGTAAGCTATTGGTAATGTGAACCAGATAATATGTATTTACTGATGACCAAATCATATCTTTAAATATTTCTGGAAAACTGCAGATCAGTGGAGGAGTAGCTGTGTTGCCTGTCTCAGAGAAAGGGGCAGGGGCTAGGCGAGCCTCTCAAAGGGTGCCTATGATATAACTGAAATGTATCCGTAACACTGTAAAATTGCATGATGAAAAGAGGGAAGACAGCCATCTTGAGGCCAGCAGGAACTTCTTCTGTGACCCAGCACCCTGCCCCCAGCCAGCTTTGCCTTCTAGGTGCAGGCACCCTGCCACCAGCTGTCCCCTGGACTGGGAGGAACTCCTTTCACAACTAGGGGCCCTGCTCCCTGCTGCCTGATCAGCCAGCAGGAACATCGCCTGGGTGCCCTGACCCCCACTTTTCTCCTTTTTTTTTCTTCTTCTCTCTCTTCCCTTTCCATTATTTGTGTTTTTTCTTTTTCTTGTTCCATTTTTCTTTCTTTTCCTTCTCCCTTCCCTTGCTTTCCTTTTTGTATTTTTCCTATTTTTCTTCACTATTCTCTTTCTCTTGCTCTCTCTTCTTTTCCCCTCCTCCCCAGTTTTGTTATTTTTTTCTTCTTTTTTTGTCTTTTGTTTTCATTTTTTTTTCTCTTTTTGTGGTGGTTGTTTGTTTTCTTCTTTTATTTATTATTTTCTTTTTTGTTATATATATACTTTTTTTTTTTTTTTGGTCCTACCTGGAAATTCAGCAACCATGCCCACACTACCCAACCATATCCACACCTCCTGCAGCTGCACCCACAAGGGAGGGCCACCACCTGCTTCTGCACCAGCTGATCAATGATAGATGGCAGCCAATACTAGCCCAGCCTGCCCTCAACTGCTCTACAGGAACAGCAAATCGAGAACTGTGCACACACTCTCACCCTCTATCACACCCACTAGGAGACAGGTGGTGAGCACCTAAGTGTTGCCAAACTAGAGACCAGAATAGCATACCAGCCCTGCTCAATCAGATATATCAAAACATAATAATTGTTTTAAAAACCTGGGCAAAACACACCAACATATATTCACAACTCAGGAAACTTCCACAGCGGTTGCTGTAGTTGTAATAACCACTACAGCCTGCAAGGGGCTAATCACGTAAGTGATAATGTTCTACTGTTTCAGGTTCCGCCAAAGGTATATTAAGTATGAGGAACCCCTTATAACATCCATGTGAAGATATAAGGGAAGTAGCTAAACTCACATACAGAGAGCTGAGAGATGGCACTGTTCTGGTTCCCTAGTGCCGCTCTGACAAGAATATACCACAAATGGGATGGCCTTAACAAACAGGAGTTTATTCTCTCACAGCTCGGGAGTCTAAAAGTCCAAGTTCCAAGTGCCAGGCTCTAGGGGCTGGGTGAAAGCCCCTCAACCTTGGGGTCCAGCTCTGCCTCCTGCTCCCAACCCACTGGAGCTACAGGCATTTCCTCACTCAGACAGCTGCTGGCTGCTGAGGCTGAGAAGGCCCAAGGTTAACAAGTAAAAAGGCACAGTCCCGATGTTACCAAACCACACGGCAGGCCATTAATTTAAGTCCATTGTAAGTCCCAAGGTCGGCAGAACATGGCAGGCTGCTGAACAATACGGCTACATGCAGGGTCCAAGCGTGCCATAGGCTAGAGACCATTCCCAAGGCTTCTCCTTATATACAGGAAGCAGACCACATCCCAAAGGCAGCTACTCAGCTGCTTGTGGTAGATCCCACCATGGAGCTGAATGCCAGTCCC
>NW_006921679.1:9523323-9524812 GCF_000298275.1 Orycteropus afer afer | reverse complement strand
ACTTCCTCCCTGTAGTTACCTCTCCCCTGTGTCCTTCCCTCCCATGCACTCCCACCCCGAGCTGTCTCCCTGTGCAAACACTGCCCCTCTATTCTTCCACGATCGATCACTCCATGGAGTGTATCCACCTGATGTAAATGTTCACCCCATATGCCTGTTGTTTGGATGAAAGCCCCAGGAGTGAGTTCAGTTCCAGACCTAAAGGGTAACTAGGGGCCACAGTCTCAGGGGGTCTCACCAGGCTCTATCAGACTAGTAACGTGGTTTTTTGTTTTTTTTTTTAATGATTTTGAGTTTTGTTCCACATTTTTCTCTGATTCTATCCAGGATCTCCTTTCCAAGTGGTAGCGGGGCACTGTCTAGTTCTTCTGGTCTCATGGTAATATAGGCTGAGGACTGCATGGTCCACTAGTCCCTTGGACTAATTGTTTCCATGTGTCTTTGGTTTCATTCATTCTTCTTTGCTCTGGATGAGGAGCAACCCATCATTGCATCTAGATGGCCACTTGTAAGCCTTAAGGACCCCAGTTGCTATTCACCAAAGTAGGATGTGAAACAATGTTTTTGTGTAGTATGTTATACCAGTTGAGTTTGATGTCCCCTTCAACCACAGTCCCAAGCCCACAAGTCCAACTACTCACTCTTTCAAGGTAGCTGGCTGTGGCCAAGCCACTACAAACTTGCCCCTTGTCAGCTCTACTACACCCAGAGATTCTTACAGAACATACAAATATGCATGTAGAAACAGTATCTGCCAACCCTATACATGGTCTTGGGCACATTTCCCCCTGCCTAGACATACCTGATCATTCAGCCTGTCCACCCATCTATCAACGTGTAAATCAATGCTTGCCATTACTGACAACACAACACTGTACATGCAAAAGGGTTCATCTTTGTTGTCTGTACCTCCTGTGTACCTGTCTATGCCTTCCTCTTCCTCAGTGCCACCATGTTGATCACTCAGTGTTGGTGCATTGCCTTTCTCTTCACCCAAATTAATACCATCCCTGGTAACCAATAAAGAAAGCTTCCTTCCATATATAAACCTTTCCTTGACTTTTTGCAATAGTGAACAAAATATTTGTCACATTTGTCCTCAGCATAATGTCCTCCAAGTTCATCCATGTTATGTGGTGTTTTGTAGATTCTACGTTATTCTTTAGTGTTGCATACTATTCCATTGTGTGTACGTACCATCATTTGGTTATCCATTCTTCTGTTCATGGGCACCTAGATTGTTTCCATCTCTTTACTATTGTGTATAGCACTGTGATGAACATGGGTGTGTGTACATCTCTTCTTGTCCTGGCTCTCACTTCTTTAGGATATATTACCTAGTAATGGGATTACTGGATCAAATGGTATATCTAATTCCAACTTTTTATTATTATTATTAGGATTTGGGTGAAGATTTACAGAGTAAATTCACTTTTCATACAGCAGTTCACATATATTTTGTCTCATGTCATTGACCAAAATTTACAAT
>NW_006921679.1:9496172-9498026 GCF_000298275.1 Orycteropus afer afer | reverse complement strand
GGGCAGTTCCACTCTGTCCTCTAGGGGCGCTGTGAGTCAGAATCGACTTCATGGCAGTGGTTTGGTTTGGGCTTTGCTTCCATAAAGAAGCAAAGCCTTGGAAATATTATCAGCCTTGGAAACCCTTTGGGGCAGTTCTACTCTGTCCTATAGGGTTGCTACAGGTCAGAATAGACTTTATGGCAATGGGAACTGGACTTCCAAACCTCAGTCTGTGGAAAGCAATGCACTTAAGGGAAAAAATCCAGATCTGAGCAATCATGGAATCCATCATGTCCAACATATTAGGAGCTTGTGATTTCTATCGCATGTGTCATAGAGTGTTTCTGAACACAGTACCCATTCCCATAGAGACATTGCAACCTAACAAAGCGTTGGCCTTGCCTAGGAACCATGTGGGCTGATTCAAGAGTCCTTTTCATCGTTGAATCCCACAATCTCTTAAGGCCCTAAAAGCTAAATTTCTTGACACTGGTTTCACAAGTAGCCTTGTAACAATTAAGTTAGTTTAGGTTATTCCAACAAAAGTTAAAATATGGGAAAGAAAATCCCATCAAATCCCATACACTCTGTGTATTTCTTCCACCATTACCCAATTTAGAGGGGAGAAAAACTTTTTAACTTTTTTCTGTCTCAAATGCACAGCCCCTTCCTCTCTCCAATACTCTTTTGCTTTAGTTTTAAAATAGCAACTGCAGCTGTCAGTAGTAGACACTCTCCAGGGATTTTAAGGCCACTAATCAATTTCACAGCTGGAGACAGAGTACTTTGCTGGGAAATATTTTTCACATGACATGCAAGGTGCAGCCAGAGGGTTAAGCTGAAAGAGGAGGGGAGCTGTCGGCCCTCCCCTGAAGTCTGGGAGGAGGCAGGTGGGCAGAAAACATTTGGTAAATATCTTCCCGTCCACCCCTTGTTTTCTCTCTCTGCCTACTTTCATTGTTAACAAACAGAGCAGAGAATAAGGAATCCCCAGCTTTGGTCGGTGCCTCAGGAGCCGAGAGCCAGGAAGGTGCTTGCTGTGTGGTTCCACTCCTCTGAGTCCAGTGCAAGGGTTTAAGAGCTTGGCTACTAATTGAAAGACTGAAGGTTGGAGTCCACCCAGATGCATCCCCGAAGAAAGGCCTGACTTTGTAAAATAACCTCCAGAAAGGAGCCCCGGTGGCACAGTGGTTAAGCCTGAGGCTACTCCATTTGAACCCACCTGCCCTTATGCTGAAGAAAGATGAGGCAGTCAGCGTCTGTAAAGGCTACAGCTTCAGAAACCCTGTGGTTTCCACTCTGTCCTCTAGGAGCGCTGTGAGTCAGAATTGACTCAATGGCTGTGGCTTTGGTCTGGGCTTTGCTTGGGTAAAGATTACAGCCTTGGAAACCCTCTGGGGCAGTTCCACTCTGTCCTCTAGGGGCGCTGTGAGTCAGAATTGACTCAATGGCTGTGGCTTTGGTCCGGGCTTTGCTTGGGTAAAGATTACAGCCTTGGAAACCCTCTGGGGCAATTCCACTCTGTCCTCTAGGGGCGCTGTGAGTCACAATCAACTTGCTGGCAGAGGGTTTGATTTGGGCTTTGTTTCTGTAAAGATTGACAGCCTTGAAAACCCTTGGAAACTGTCTGGGACAGTCCTACTCTGAAAGGTCAGCCACTGGGAACGCTATGGAACACAGCCTCACTCTGACACACATGGGGTCTCCATGCGCCAGAGTCAACTCAATGGCAACTGGTTTGGGCTGCTTTCTTGGATCTACCCCTTAACGGAAAGCAAGGCTCAAACTTAAAATGTGTAAGAGGAAATATCTTCCCTTTAGAAGACCCCTCTCTCTTACCCAGTGGGTTGAGAACTTTTTTTTTTTTTTTTT
>NW_006921679.1:9487800-9495817 GCF_000298275.1 Orycteropus afer afer | reverse complement strand
ACAGAATCCCGATCCACAGAAGAGTGTCTCTTTTCCCAGGATGTCCATAAATATACTGGAAGCAGGCCACACCCCTAGGGAAATTCCCTTTCAACAGATTGGCTGTCAAAACATAATCATCTGATCCCATCGTGGGAATAATCACATCACAACAGCTTAAACGACACAGAATTGTGGTCCAGCCATGTTGACACACAGCTCCAACTATCACACCATGTCCAACCCTAACCCAGTCTCCTCCCCTCCCTACCCTGTAACCCTCCCCCTGTGCCCCTCATATTTATGCACCCCTGTTTGTCCTGCATTTCCTTAGTTTGAATGTTGGTCCTTTGGTGTCCCATGGTCTATTGCTCTAAGGGATGTATTACCATTGAGTATGAGGGTGCAGCATCCTGGGATGAGTGGTCTGCGTGTACATCTTGTTAACTATTGGGCTGAGAGCCCGCCTCTGGGGGTGAGTTTTATTCCAGGCACAGAATGTATTCCAGGGCCATAGTATTGGCAGTCTCACCAGATTTCATCTGACCAGTAATTCTGATCATCATTGAGTTTTTGGATTTTGTTCCGCGTTTTTCCTCCCACCTTATCCAGGATCTCCAGATTTGATCCTTTCCTGAGTGGTTGGCATTGGTAGCTGGGCACCATCTAGTTCTTCTGGTCTCAAGGGTCATTGTTTCCTAGAGCTGATTACTTCCAAATGCCCTTGTTGTGTGTGTGTGTGTGTGTGTGCATTCTTCTTCACTTCCGATGCCAGGAGACCATAAGCTGCATCTTAGATGGCCACTAAAAAGCTTTTAAGACCCTAGATGCTACTCACCACTGTATGATGTGGAGCAACGTGGTTGAGAACTTTTGATGTGCATCAAACCTATATATAGGGTTTGATGAAACACAGATTGCTGGGCCTCACCCCCAGAGTTCTGATCCAGTAGTTCTGGAGTGAAGCCTGGACATTTGCATTTCTAATAAGTTCCCTGGTGAGCCTGGTGCTGAAGGTCGTGAACCCACCTGGAGAACCGCTGCTCTTTTCTGGCCAATCAGTTCTCCCTCAATGTGTTTCTCTTACAAACACACGACTCCATGCTCACCAACATTTTCCCTTCAAATGTCAGTTTTACTGAGACTGTAGTAGAAGTGGGAACTCTGGTGGCCTAGTGCCTAAGGCACTTGACTGCTAACCAGAAAGCTGGCAGTTCAAACCAACCAGCCACTCCTTGGAAGGAAGGTTGGGCAATCTACTTCCATAGTGGTACAGCCTCGGAAACCCAAGGAGGAGTCGTTATGAGTCGGAGCCGACTCAAGCACAGTGCATTGCATTTGCATTGTTGTAGTAGAAGTAAGACCTATATTGTCAAATGATTATAGAGCCAACACCTGTCTGTCAGTTTGTCCTACTGTGATGACTTGCGTGTTGCTGTGATGGTAGGAGCTCTGCCCTCCGTATTTCAAATACCAGCAGGGTCACCTGTGGTGGACAGGCATCAGCAGGGCTTCCTGGCTAAGGCAGACTGGGAAGAAAGGCCTAGAGATCCATGAAAAAAAAATTAGCCCCTGAAAACGTTATGGATCACAACATAACATTGTCCAACTCACTTGCTTTGCAAGGAGGGATATTTGCTAGAGGAGACATCATGTTGGGTGAAGCAGAGAGTCAGTGAGGGTGAGGGAGACCCAGGGTGAGATGGCTTGGCATAGTAGCCACAACAATGAACTTGAACATGGCAGCAATTATGAGGATGGTGTGGAACTGGGCAACATATTGTTCTGTTGTACATGAGGTCATCGTAAGTCAAAAACAACTCCATAGCATCTATCTATCTATCTATTTATCTATCTATCTATCTATCATGTACCCATCTATCATCTATCACTCATCTTTCTATCTATCCATCCATCCATCTCTAGCACGTGTTCATCTATCATCTATCTGTTGTTAAGTGCCATCAAGTTGGCTCTAACTCATAGTGACCCTGTGTACAACAGAACGAAACACTGCCTGGTCCTGCTCCAGCCTCACAATCCTTGCTACACCTGAGCCCATCATTGCAGCCACTGTGTCAATCCATCTTGTTGAGGGCCTTCCCCTTTTTTGCTGACCCACCACTTTACCAAGCATAACATATTTCTCCAGGGAATGGTCCCTTCTGACAACATGATCAAAGTAGGTGAGATGAAGTCTGGCCATTCTCGCTTCCAAGGAGCATTCTGGCTGCACTTCCTCCAGGACAGATTTGTTCGTTCTTCTGGCAGTCCATGGGACTTTCACTATTCTTCACCAACACCACAACTCAAAAACATCAACTCTTCTTCAGTCTTCCTTATTCACTGTCCAGCTCTCACACGCATATGAGGCGACTGAAAATACCATGGCTTGGGTTAGGTGCACCTTACTTCGTCTTCAAAGAGACATCTGTGCTCTTTAGCACTTTAAAGAGGTCTCTTGCAGCAGATTTGCCCCGTGCAGTACGTCATCTGATTTCTTGATGGCTGCTTCCACTGGTGTTAATTGTGGAACCAAGTAATATGAAGTCTTTGACAACTTCAATCTTTTGTCCATTTATCATGATGTTGCTTGTTGGTCCAGTTGTGAGGATTTTTGTTTTATTTATGTTGAGGTGTAATCCATACCAAAGGCTGTAGTCTTTAATCGTCTACAGTAAGTGCTTCGAGTCTTCTTCATTTTCGGCAAACAAGGTTGCATCATCTGCATATCACATATTGTTAATGAGTCTTCCTCCAATCCTGATGCCACGTTCTTCTTCATATAGTCCAGCTTCTCAGATTGTTTGCTCAGCATACAGACTGAATAAGTGTGGGGAAAGGCTACGACCCTGATGCACACCTTTCCTGATGTTAAGCCATGCAGTATCCCTCTTGTTCTGTTTACATGACTGCCTCTTGGCCAATGTACACGTTCCTCATGATCACAATTAAGTATTCTGGAATTCCCATTCTTCTAAATGTTGTCCATAATTTGTTATGATCTGCACAGTCTAATGCTTTTGCATAGTCAATAAATCTATCTATCATCTATCAGTCATCTATCTATCTGTCTATCCATCATCCATCCATCCACCAACCTACCCATCACCCATCTATTTGTCTATCCATCCATTCATGCACCTACCCATCTATCTATCAGTCGTCTATCCATTCATCCATCTACCCATCTATCTATCCATCCATCCATCCATCTATCCATCTATCCGTCCATTCATCCACCCATCCGTCTATCTATCTATCTATCTATCATCTATCCATCTATCATCTATCAATCTATTAGTTATCTATGTATCTATCCATCCATCTATCTACCCATCTATCCATCCATTCATCCACCCACCCACCCACCTACCCATCTATCTGTCCATCCATCCATCTATCATCTATTACCTATCTATCATCTACCGATCTATCAGTCATCTATCTATCTATCTCCAACCATCTACCCATCTACCCATTTATCCATCTATCCATCTATCCATCCATTCATCTGCCCATCTATCCATCCATCCATGCATCTACCCCTCTACCTACCTATTATCCATTCATCCATCTATTTACCATCTCATCCACCCATCCATCTATCCATCTGCCTATCTATCTATCCATCTATCATCTACCAGTCTATCAGTCATCCATCTATCTATCCATACATCCATCTACCCATCTATCCATCCATGCATCCACCCACCCACCCATCTATCTACCTACACACCTACCTATCTATCCATCTATCATGTATCATCTACCTATCTGTCATCTATTTTAGAGTACATGTGTCAGAATAACAGAAAGGACCACCTTGTAAAATCATAAGTTTAAGAAATTGTCTTCCTTTGAGCTGCTACACATATTCAGTAAGCATCAACGGAGCACGTGTGTGCCACTGCAATGGGGATATCACACTTTCTGCTCCCCATTTTCTCTTTACCCAGATGATCAAGGTAATTGTATTACACAGACCATCAGAAGCAGCTTTCTTCATTTCCTACCTGGAACAAATCACCCCTCATGCCCTGGAGTGGCTGCTTGTAAGAGAATATGTTAGGGGGAGGGCTGAACTCAGTGGTTTGAACCAATTCTGGCATCAGATAGACCTGGACTTGGGCCTGGAAGAGCAAACAACCCCTCAGGTCCTCAGGTTTTTGTTTTTTTCAAATAATAAATTGGAAATAATAATTCTTAAATCATCAGGATGCACCAAATCTACACTTTAGCTGATGTTAGATGTTCCAGTGGTAACGTCATCAAGTGTAAAGCTGAATACCACTATCATAACATAGATTTGTGAAGTAAAAGAATAAACATCATGTTGTTATAAAAAAGTAACCATTAACTGTGTCTGTTATCTCTGGCCACAATCCTGCTGTGTAACCAGCTACTACAAAGCTTCAGAGGTATACACTAATGTACATTTCTTTTTCCCCATCCTGCGGATCAGTTGGGTGGTTCCACTGATCTGGACGGTCCCAGCAGATCTCAGCTCGACCCACTCTTGTCTCCTCATTCCTGTGACTGCAGTCACTGGCAGGTGGAGGTCAGAGCTGGTTGGCCAAAGATGTTCTTGGCTGAGGCAGCTCATCTCCACTCCAGGTGGCCTCTCACCCTCCAGCAGACTCACTGGTCCTTATGGCGTAGCAAGGTCCCAGGTATGAGAGTGGGAACACACACGGGCCCCCTAAGGATGAGGTTCAGAGCAGGCACGTCGCTCCTTTCTGCTGCTTTGTGTTGGCTGGAACAAACCACAAAGCTGCCCAGAAGGAAAGACTGGAAAACTGACCCCGCCTTTTGATGAGAGAGACTTCAGATACATTGCCTAGAGTTTGAACATGTGGAGGATGGAGAATGAGAGATGTTTTTGCAGTCAACCTACTATATTAACATGTCTTTATTATTAATGTTTTATCAGTCAAGTCTTATAAGTTTGGCATTATGGGAAAGGCACAATGCCATCTCCACTATAAGCTGCTTGGGGTAGAGCAGCAGTGGTGGTTCAGTGCTAGACTTCTCACTTTCCATGTGGGAGACCTGGGTTCAACACCCGGTCAGTCCACCTTGAAGGCAGGTACCACCCACCTATGAGAGGAGGCTTGCATGTGGCTGTGATGCTGAACAGGTTTTAGTGGAGCTTCCAGACTAAGGCAGACTTGGAAGAAGGAAGAGGCCACCCACTTCTCAAAGAAATGGCCAATGAAAACCTTATGAATAGAAGTGAGATACTGTCTGATATGTTACTGGGAAGTACCTGAGTAGCTCCTTTTACATAAGTGGTCTGCTTTTCTTCCTTTATTCTTTATCACAGACGTTGTTTTCAGTGGCAGGGTTAACAGGCTGCTTTTACACTATTTATACAACATTTAAAGAATCTCCAAATAGTATCTTTCCTTAAAAAGATCATGGCTTAAATAGAATTTATAAATAAATAAATACAGTTTTAAAGGTTATGTTGTTTGATAATAACAATGGAAGTTCACCAAAACAATTTGACATGGATTATGATGGAATCGATGAGTTGTTGTTATTCAACTTTGTACTACTATAGGGGGAGCTCTGGTAGCATAGTGGCTAAGGCACTTGACTGCTAACCAGAAGGCTGGCGGTTCAAACCCACCAGCCACTCCTCGAAAGGAAGATGGGGTAATTTACTTCTGTAGTGATACTGCCTCGGAAACCCAAGGAGGGGTCGCTATGAGTCAGGTCTGACTCAACGGCACATAACAACAACAACTGCTATAGGAGCTCTGGTGGCACCATGGTTAAATGCCCAGCTGCTAACCCAAAGGTCAGCACTTCAAATCCATCAGCTGCTCTGCAAGAGAAAGAGCCATCTGTTTCCGAAAAGATGACAGCCTTGGAAACCCTATGGAGCACTTCTACTCTGTCCTATAGGGTTGATATGAGTGAGAATTGACTCAAAGTCCATGGGTTGGGCTTTCTTGTATGTGTGTGTGTGTGGGGGGGGTATTATCATTTAAGTTTGCATGAACATTTGACTAAAAGATATGTATCCTAAACCAAAACCCACTGCCATCAAGCCAGTTCCAATTCACAGCGACCCCCACTGGGTTTCCAAGGCAGTAAATCTTTATGGAAGTAGATGGCCCCATCTTCCTTCCACAGAGCAGCTGGTGGGTTTGAACCGCCAACCTTCTGTTTAGCAGTCAAATGCCTTAGGCACCGTGCCACCAGAGCTCCTTATGTATCCTAAAGCTACCATGATGTTTTTTACATAAAATTAACAGCTTTCACAGATGTCTCTTTGAAAACTAAGGTGCACCTAACCCAAGCTACAGTGTTGTCAATTGCCTCATACGCATGTGAAAACAGGAAAATGAATAAGACTGAAGAAGACTTGATGCTTTGAGTCGTGGTGTTGGCAAGAACACTGAAGGTACCATTGGCTGCTAAAAGGAAGAACAAATCTGTCCTGGAGGAAGTGCAGCTGGAATGCTCCTTGGAAGCAAGAATGGCCAGACTTCGTCTCACCAATTTGGTCATGTTGTCAGAAGGGACCATTCCCTGGAGAAGGATATCATGCTTGGTAAAGTGGAGGATCAGCAAAAAAGGGGAAGGCCCTTAACGAGATGGATTGACACAGTGGCTGCAACGATGGGCTCAGGTAGAGCAAGGGTTGTGAGGCTGGCTCAGGGCCGGGCAGGGTTTCAGTCTGTTGTACATGGGGTCACTGTGAGTTGGAGCGAAATCGACGACACCTAACAACAGCTTTCACATTCATTGTAGTCTCACAGAAATAAATAGAGATTTATAACTGACTGCTAGAATTCCAACCTCTAAACGCATAAGGGAACTCTGGTAGCATAGTGCCTAAGGCACTTGACTGCTAACCAGAAGGCTGGTGGTTCAAACCCACCAGCCACTCCTCGGAAGGAAGATGGGGAAATCTACTTCCATAGTGATAATGCCTCAGAAACCCAAGGAGGGGTCGCTATGAGTCGGGTCTGACTCAACGGCACATAATGACAACAACAACAACAAACGCATAAAGCATATAAGTAGACTTTGACCCCAGGTTTTATTTAGAACGCTTACCAGTAGTTAAGAGTGAATACTGTGTTTCCACATTAACAAACCAACAAATCCAAATGTCACATCATGTCTGTATCACTGGTGATTGTTATGGTTACAGATACTGATATGACTAGTTATGATAGTAGCCTGTGCAAGCAGATGACCACTGACCATGCACAAGGTTAGTGGGGCCAGAGATAACATGGAAGCAGGCTTCCAAAGCTGAACCAAACGCAAATGGATTTCATCTGAAGCTGAGCTCTGGATGTCTTTGGGATTCCAAATGGCTTTAGAGCATTCAATCTGCAATGTATATAGAGACTGTATGGCACATAGTAAGTCTTCAATAAATGACAGCTATTGATTCTCACTACTTTTGCTGTTGGTCAGAGTTAGTTGTAATACTTCACAGTCCTCTGACCTCTAGTGAAGCTTTTCAGCCAGGTTCCTTGAGTCAAAGCAAACACGAGGTGAAGGACAGAGACAGTCTGGGCAGAAAGGATCTTCTTGGTCCCTCAGAGACTGAAGTTTGAAATTGTATGTCTCCATGCCTTATTCCCTCAGTTACCCAAGGCCTACGTGTTACCTCCTGTTACTACTCACTGCATCATGACAATGATTTCGCCTGCCTGGCAATCTACTTCCAAAAATTAGCCAATCCAAATTGCAGGGCAGTGAGTTTATGCTAATAGGTGGTGGAATATTTTGGAAAAGGATAGCAATAATGGTGGTACAACATGAAAAATGTCATCAATGTCCCTGGGATGTAAATGTGGAAATTGTTATGTGGATGAATGTCTTGGTGTGTATGTTTTCACCACATAAAATAAAATTTTAAAAAAAAAATTCTATTTTTTTTTTTTAAAGGAGGACCAGGTTTTCTGGTCTGATAGAGCCTGGTGGAACCACTGAGACTATGGCCCCTAGCTGCCCTTCAGGTCTGGAGTTGAACCCACACCTGTGGCTTCCAGCCAAACAAAAGACA
>NW_006921679.1:9479962-9486825 GCF_000298275.1 Orycteropus afer afer | reverse complement strand
CCAGCCACTCCTCGGAAGGAAGGTTGGGCAATCTACTTCCGTAGTGATACTGCCTCGGAAACCCAAGGAGGGGTCGCTATGAGGCGGGTCTGACTCAACAACACATAACAACAACAACAAGGACTCTAAATGGATAATGTTCCTCAAATAGATTAGATTTCAGAAGCAAATTGAAAATGCAACTACACAGGGAGATAAGCATAATTTTCGCTACAGAAAAGCTATTAGTTTCTAGACGTTTTACTGCTGTATAATACAATGATTTTATTACTTCAATATTTATATTTATATGTTGCTGAAATCAGTAACATAGAGCCTCTGGGGCTTTATATTTCAGATTAAAGCTTAATCAACATGGCTGCATGTCTTAAACAAAAGTGGATAAATCAGTTGCTCGTCCTTTATTCTTTCCAGGACCTCTGGTGGCACAATGCCTAAGGTATTTGACTGCTAACCAGAAGGTTGGTGGTTCAAACCCACCAGCCACTGCATGGAAGGAAAATGGGACAGTGTATTTCTGCAAACACTTACTAGTGCCTTGGAAACCCAATGGGGGTCACTATGAATTGGAATCAACTCAATGGCAGTGGGTTGGGTTTGGTTTTGGTTTTATTCATTCATTCAATGAGAGACTGTGCTAAGTCTGAGGATGATATTGAAGATAAATTTTGCTCAGTTCTTGCCTTCAAAGAGCCTAGGCCCTAGGGGTGGTGACTTGGAGAGTGATCACCTAAGATTTAAAGTAAAGTCATGATGGATGATTGCATGGTTTTTCCCTGTTTCTGTTCCCCTAATTCTCACTCCTAATCCCCACCTTTTGCTCTCCTACCCCATCACCGGCCTTAAAACCTGGTCCCAGTTCATTGGTATAACGTGCATGCCCCTCTTTTGTTTAAATCTAGTGCCCCAGAGGCTCTATGTTACTGATTTCAGCAATTGGTGTGTTCGACTTGACTGTCCCACAACCACCTTTTAGCCAGAAGATGGAGTGCAAGAGCCAAAGCCAAAAAATCTTTAGAAGTTTCTGGCTTTTAATTTTCTCTGTATTGAAAGGTTTGGGATTTTGTTCTTTGATTTAGCACTTAGAGCCCCAAATTCAGCATCGTAATATGCATTAAAGTTAGCCAAGCTGTTGTTGTTGTTGTTTGCCGCCAAGTCGGCCCCGACTCATAGCGACCCCTCTTGGGTTTCCGAGGCAGTATCACTATAGAAGTAGATTGCCCAACCTTCCTTCTGAGGAGTGGCTGGTGGGTTTGAACTGCCAGCCTTCTGGTTAGCAGTCAAGTGCCTTAGGCACTATGCCACCAGAGCTCCTAGCCAAGCTGTTAGGGGTGGGCTATTCAAGCAATATATTTTAGCAAGCATATGATTTAGATGGAATAATTTGTTGAAAACAGAGGAAAAGCATAAATCAATGACCAGTGTAAGAGAGTGGTTTCAGCTTCTATTCTACTGAAAAATGTACAATTAGTATCGTTGCTGCTGGTGTCTACATGTCTATATGACTGTCCCAATGAGAACCATCAGGGTTAATCCATTTTTCTGAGTCATTGTGTAGGCATAAAGCAGATTGCCCCAAATTAATGAATCTGGTAAAGGGGGTACATAGGAGTTCTTTGTACTAATCTTAGTCTTGAAACTTTTCCTGCAAACTTGAAATTATGTGCAAGGAAAACCAAGCAAAACATGCAGATTTCTTAGTTTAGTTAATGAAACATAGTGTGACTGTAGTCAATCAAACATGGCATCATTTGGTAAGAACTAGTTTAGTTTTATTGCCCTTAACCTACTTTGGAAAATTTAAAAAAAAAAAAAAAAAACCTTTCAATTGTTAAGAGTCTGGTGATCTCTACAACCAACTGTAAAATTAAACACAAAGAATATTAATTAGGGGATAGTAAAGAGTTGATTGTTGTTGTTGTTGTTATGTGCTGTCGAGTCAGACCCGACTCATAGCGACCCCTCCTTGGGTTTCCGAGGCAGTATCACTACGGAAGTAGATTGCCCAACCTTCTTTCCGAGGAGTGGCTGGTGGGTTTGAACCACCAGCCCTCTGGTTAGCAGTCAAGTGCCTTAGGCACTATGCTGCAAGAGTTGATACAAATGTTAATTATAAAGACCCTAAATTTTCATTATCCTAGGAACCTTGATGTTGATACAATACAGTCAGCTGGAGACCCTGCAAGCAATGTCTCCCATTTTCCTAAAAGGATGGTACACTTACTATGACACATGAAAAGGCTGAGGGCTGTCTTCTCTTGGACTTGTCTGCTGGTCCATTACACAGACTTTTGCAGTGTGTTATGCTTTGCCCCGTATTCACGACCCAGCCATTGTACAATCACCCTGTGTCATGGTGTTCTGCTCCTAGCACTAGACTTCAACAATTGGAGGTCTGTGCTTTGTGTATTGGGGACGGTCAATCGATGCTAATACCCTGTCTTTAAACTAAACCAAGCCCTGATTTCCAACATCACCTCAAGACTCCCAAAGCAGGACCCACCATAATGAATAAAACAGCAGTAAGTGTTGTGCCTTGGGGCTGGTTACTGATTTTATATTACTTGGGGTCTGGCTTAAATCCTTCTCTTCCTATCAAGCGACATATGGATTATATTTTCATTATTTGGGGTTTGGCAGTCTCCTACAGATCCAGGAAATGTATGTTTTGTTTTGTTAGTTTTTGGTTGGTTGATTGGTTGGTTGGTTTTTGTCCTTTTCATTTTTCCTAACACCTAGTATCCGTTCTCTTCGATAGGTATGTTGGATAGTCAAGTGTATCAGATATGTTGTTGTTGTTCTTGTTGTTTTGCCGTCGAGTCGGCCCCAACTCATAGCGACCCCTCCTTGGGTTTCCGAGGCAGTATCACTACGGAAGTAGGATTGCCCAGCCTTCCTTCCGAGGTACTGCAGAAGTTGGAAGTTCACTTTCAGGAGCTCAGTTCACCCTCTCTGTGGTTTCAGCACTCAATATCATGGCTACTGCATTCAATTCAATTGGCAAGTTTCCTCCACGTGGAGTGGGAGATATTGGTTTTACTGCAGCCTATAAATATGATCATTTATTGGTCCCAACATATTTATGTTCCCTTTTCTTCAATGCTCACTTAAACTGTCCAATTTGCTTGACCTGGTCTATAAATGTAAATTGCCTGTGTCTGAAACTGCTGCTGGATGATTTGTGAGTCTGCATGACTGGGTGTCACGTTGCTTGTACAAGTCAGCCCAGGCACTAAGGCAGCCCCCCTATTTCACACTATTATTCCCCTCTTTTCCTTTTCACTCTCTCAAAGGTACTAAAAATGCATAGCATTCCAAAACTTTTGTTAAAATTCTAACTCAAAACTCACTGCCATTGAGTCCATTCTGACTCATAGTGACTCCCATTGGGTTTCCGAGGCTGTAAATCTTTACGGAAGTAGATTGCCTGGAGTGGCTGGTGGGTTTGAACCACTGACCTTTTGGTCAGCAACCAAATGTCTTATCCAATACACCACCCCAAACCAAAACAAACCCACTGCCATCAAGTTGATTCTGACTCATAGCAACTCCCTTTAGGTTTCCGTTAAATCTTTACAGAAGTAAAATCTGGTAAACCTTTACAAAAGTAAATTGCCCGTTGTTCCTTCCATGGAGTGGCTTGTGGGTTTGAACCACCAACCTTCTGGTTAGCAGTCAGATGCCTTAGGCATTGTGCTATCAGAGCTCCATACTACACCACCAGAGTAGAGTTTCTTATACAGTACTTGACAATTCAGGCCCCAACACCCAATCCACACCTCCTTAGGAGCAGGCCTGCAGGACCAGACTATTGAATAATATGTGGCGTGCCCAACACACGCTAGCTTCACAATAAATATTCGTTATCAGAAGAGGATCCAAGATGGCGGCTGAGGCAGATGTATAATCCAGATTGTCTGTAACAAAGACTCAAAACCAAGTGAAACAGATACGGATGGCAATCCTGGAACCCAGAGCTTCAGAGGGAAGATGAAGAAGTAGATCAAATACAATTAGAGGAAGAGACTGAACAAAAACAGTGAAGACTGAGGCATGAGGAGCAGTGAAGAGCCATTTTGAATTATTGTCACCAGAGTGTTGATCAGGGCAAGAGCCCGATCACTGGCTCTGATCACCCAGGACTGCACCAGTACACACATCGGTGACCAGTGACCAGAGACATGGTCCCCCTCAGCACCTCCCCTGACTGCGAGTGCTGTGTTGCCTTTTTTTCGATTCTGTTGTCTTTATCTTTCATCTTAGTTTTTCCTCTCCACCTTTATATTCTTTATCCACTCCTCCCCCTTTTTTTACACGATGCCTAAGGCATTTTGACTGCTAACCAGAAGGCTGGCAGTTCAAACCCACCAGCCACTCCTGGGAAGGCAGACAGGGCAATCTACTTCTGTAGTGAAACCACCTCAGAAACCCAAGGAGGGGTCGCTATGAGTCAGATCCAACTCCACGGCAGTGAGTTTGGTTGTGGTTCACCACACAGTACACACCCACCACCCATCACCTCCATGGTCCACATTGCCTACCCTTGCCCTTCTCTGGTCAGCGGTATGCCCTCCCACTGAGTGAGCGTGGCGTTCCCACTACAGCTGTTTGTGGCAAGCCATTTCACCAACACTGTGCTGTTTTCTTGTTTCCTTTCTGGTTAGTTCTTCCCTCTTCCTCTCCCTTGGGTCTTCTTCCTCCTCCTCCTCCTCCTCCTCCTTTTCTTCTTCTTCTTTCCTTCCTTGTCCCATTTGCTTTGTTTGTTGGTTTGTTTGACTATGGAGCAGGTACCTACCCCTGCAGACTCCACGGTCAGCAATGGTCCTTTGAGCGTGGTGGTGTGGAGTGAGCTTCCCGTTCCTGCCTCGGCCATTGGTAGCAGCTAAATCTCGCGCCAGTACAGTGCCACTTTCCCTCTCTCTCTTTTTTTAAATTTCCTCATGGCTCTTCCCTCTTCCTCCCCTTGTTCTTTCTTTCCTCTCACACCGTGCTCATTGATGGGAATACACAAAATTTTGAAAATGTCAATACGTTGCAAAGAGATCTGCAAATACAATGCAGTCTCGATCCAGGATCCATCTACAATCAATCCAAAGGATTAATGGGCCATGAACCCCATAGTCTTCATGACCATGAGACCAGAAGAACAGCTACCACTACTGCTGACTGCTCTGAAAGGGATCACAATGGAATGGCCTGGATAGAGTGGGAGAAAAAATGTGGAACAAAATTTAAAATAGGAAGAAAGACCAGGCTTACTGGTCTGATAGAGGCTGGTGAGACCCCCAAGACTGTGATGCTTAGACACTCTTCAGGCCTGGAACTGAATTCACCCTCATGGCTCAACTATCAGCCAGACAATAGATGGGTCTATAAGGTGAACTTACTTTACCATGCTTGGGAAAGGAGAGGATCGGAAAAGAGGGGAAGCCGTTCAACGAGATGAACTGACACAGTGGTGGCAAGGACGGGTTCAAGCCCTGCAAGGATTGTGAAGATGGCAAAGAACGGGACAGTGTTTCATTCTGTTGTACAGAGGGTTGCCGTGAGTCGGCGCCGACCCAACAGCACTTAACAACAACGTAAGGTGAACTATGACACCAGGGTGGCATGCACTCCTTAGAACCATCAACCACAGAAGATCAAGGGCAGCGTTTGCCTAGGGACGAAGCTCAGAAGGCAGGAAGGGATACGGAGGAGGGACCAATGGAGACGGTAAACTAAGGACGGAAGTGGGAAGAGGGCTGTTACGTTGTGGAGATTATTGTCAATGTCACAAAACATAATGTGTGTGAGCTGAACGTAAAATTAATTTGCCCTGTAAATGTTCACCCAAATCACAGTAAAAAGTTATCAATAAAATAAATAGTATTTGGAATCAGTTACCTGATACATTAACAGAGGCAACGATATTGTCTTGTTTAAAAATTCTCACTTGGTTTAGGAAGTCAGAAAGTTTGGTCAAGGTGAAAAGAATAAATATGGAAACATGCTAGCTGTTTTCATTATGTAAAAGCTAAACATTTTACATTGTATAGTAAGATACAGGGGAGCTCTGGTAGCATAGTGCCTAAGGCACTTGACTGCTAAGCAGAAGGCTGGCGGTTCAAACCCACTAGCCACTCCTTGGAAGGAAGATGGGGCAATCTAGTTCTGTAGTGATACTGCCTCAGAAACCCAAGGAGGGGTCGCTATGAGTCAAGTCAAGTCAATGGTAGTGGGTGTGGTTTGGGCTTTGCTTCTGTGTAGAATGACAGCCTCAGAAACCCAAGGAGGGGTCGCTGTGAGTCAGGTGTGACTCGACGGCACATAACAACAACAACAACAACAGTAACATACAGAAGGCTGGAGGTTCAAACCCACCAGCCATTCCTCAGAAGGAAGGTTGGGCAGTCTACTTCCTTAGTGACACCACCTTGGAAACCTAAGGAGGGGTCGCTATGAGTTGGGTCCAACTCGACGGCACATAACAACAGCAACAATAGTAAGATACTACAATGTGGATTGACACAGTGGCTGTGATGATGAGCTTAAACACAGCAGGAATTATGAGGATGGCAGAGACCAGGCAGTGTTTTGTTCTGTGGTGCTATGAATAGGAAGCAACTCGCTAGCATCTAACAACAACAGTAAGATTCAAAGAATACTAGTAAAGAACCTCAAGAATTGAAGCCACCCTGGCCTAGTTTACTAGCATGTTGTTGTTGTTGTTTGCCGTTGAGTCGGCCCCGACTCATAGCGACCCCTCCTTGAGTTTCTGAGGCAGTGTCACTACAGAAGTAGATTGCCCAACCTTCCTTCCGAGGAGTGGCTGATGGGTTTGAACCGCCAGCCTTCTGGTTAGCAGTCAAGTGCCTTAGGCA
>NW_006921679.1:9476091-9479007 GCF_000298275.1 Orycteropus afer afer | reverse complement strand
ACAGCTCCCCTCCCACTTCCTCCCCATAGTTACCTCTTCCCTGTGTCCATCCCTCCATGCACTCCTGCCCCCTGAGCTGTCTCCCTTCCCTCACATTTTTAAAGATACTGTTGAAGCAGCCAGTCTAACCTTATTTTCCTTAGCATAATAAATCATCACCTTAAACTTTTCTGTATGTGTTTGCTTTCCCTTTTTCTAATATTTTCTTCTCAGCCTTCCATTGACCTAGTACCAGAAATAAAATAACTAAAAATATATACAATTATTGCCCAACCTTCTGAGGCATGGCTGGTGGGTTTGAACCACCAGCCTTCTGGTTAGCAGTCAAATGCCTTAGGCACTATGCCACCAGAGCTCCCAATCAAATGTGGATCAAATAGGAATTTGGTAATAGAAATTAAGAATGTATTGATTTGTGTAATTTCTTTCTGATAAGATGTCTCATCTCATTAGTACAAACCATTTCACTAGGAATAAAAGCTGGGTAAGGAATGCTAACACCACTTGTGTTAAAACTCACTGCTGTCAAGTTGATCCGACTCATAGTGACCCCTCCTGGGGTTCTGAGGTGGTATCACTATAAGTAGATTCCCCAGTTTTCCTTCTGAGGAGTGGCTGGTGGGTTTGAACTGCCCACCTTCTGGTTAGCAGTCAAATGCCTTAGGCACTACACCACCAGAGTTCCTCCACTTGTGTTAGAATAACCAATTAGACATTCTATGTAGGCTCAGCATTTAAAAAAAAAAAAAATTAATTTGGAAATTTAAAAAATGTTGATTAGTCTATTTTTAATTTACTTATTAGAAGACACATTATAACTATGTCAAAGGATTTACTGCAATTTCTGGCACAGAGTAGTTGTTCAAATGCTATTGTTATTAGCTGCCTTCCAATTGGTCCCCAACTCCTGGCAGCCCACACACAAGATTGGACTATGGTGATCCACAGGGTTCTCATTGGTGGATTGTTTTGGAATTAGATTGCCAGGCCTTTCTTCCTAGTCTACAAGCGCCACTGAAACTCATTCAGCATCATCATAGCAACATGCAAGCCTCCACTGATGGACAGGCAGGTGGATGGTGGCTACACGTGAGCACTGGCCAGGAATTGAACCTGGAACTCTCTCATGCAAGGCAAGAGTCCTACCACTGAATCACCAATGGTCAATAAGCCAAAAACTAAACCCATTATCATTGAATTGATTCTGACTCACAGATGCTCAGTAAATAGCAGTTATTAGCTTAGTTGGTTGCATTTCAATCATATAGCTGTTCAAGTATAATGTAAAAACATTATGTTCTGGTTCCCTAGTGCCGCTCTGACAAGAACATACCACAAATGAGATGGCCTTAACAAACAGGAGTTTAGTCTCTTACAGTTTGGAGGCTTTAAGTCCAAGTTCAAAGTGCCAGGCTCTAGGGACTGGGTGAAAACACCTCAACCTTGGGGTCTAGCTCTGCCTCCTGCTCCCGGCCCACTGAAGCTAGAGGCGTTTCTTCACTCAGACAGCTGCTGGCTGCTGAGGCTGACAAACCCAAGGCTGACAAGTAAAAAGGCACAGTCCTGATGTTACCAAACCACATGGCAGGCCATTAATTCAAGTCCATTGTAAGTCCCAAGGTCAGCAGAGCATGGCAGGCTGCTGAACAACGACATGGCTACATGCATGGTCCAAGTGTGCCAAAAGGCTAGAGACCATTCCCAAGGCTTCTCCTTACACACAGGAAGCAGACCACATCCCAAAGCAGCTACTCAGCTGCTCCAATAGATTCCACCAAGGTGTTACTTTCCAGTCTCACCATGGGGAATAACTACCTCCAGCTGCCCAGCCACTCAACCAGGCCCAGCCCAGTTGACACACAAACTGAACTACCACACATTAATAATAAAAAAAAAAAGCAAATAAACAAAAAGATCCCTTCCTTGTAATTAAGTAATGAAGGCTAGTAACTCGGAGACTTTCCAGATAACTGTTACATAGGAATTTACAACGTCAAGGAAGATGTGTCTTGAATGCTGCCAAACTGCAACATTATCTGAAATACTTGGCAAGCTTCACAGGTGTTGTTGGGACACTAGTGTTTCCAGTATATGGAACTCATTAAACATTTTCCTGCTCATTTGAATACTACACAACGCACAACCTTCCCTCTTTATTCTGTCAGCAGAGACATCTGGAGGAAATGCAGATGTGAGGTGCTACCTAAGGACTCTCTAAACAAATATCAAATGTAATTCAATTGTTTCCTGAGAGATTGACTCCTTGCAAAAGCCAAAGAAAATTTTTCACTAATTCAAAAGTTACAAAAAAAAAAAAAAAAAAGGTTGAAACCATCAAAGTGGGGAGGGTTGGATTCGGAAAAGTTAAAGTATTTGTTCTTGTTATTTGCCGTGAGTCGGACTCGACTCATAGCAATCCCTCCTTGGGTTTCCGAGGCAGTATCACTATGGAAGTAGATTGCCAATCTTTCTTCTGAGGAGTTGCTGGTGGGTTTGAACCCCAACATTTTACTTAGCAGTCATGCCTTAGGCACCACCAAAGCTCCTTCTTGGAGGAAAGGCCAGGTGATATACACATCTGAAAAAATTAGCCCTAAAAATCCTGTGGAGCACAGTTCTTCTCTGACACACATAGGATCACCATGAGTCAGAATCAAGTGCATGGCAATTGGTTTTATCCAGTATCTTAGCTTAGATGTAAAACAGCATAATGTTATACTGCACAACTATAGTAGACATGTTTTCACCTTGTTTTGGTCTGCAGGAATCAGCCCTACTCTACTCAGAAGTTCTTCTCAGGTCTGGGAATCCACATGCTATCTCCCCTTGTGCTTCTCAAACTCATCGCCCTGGTAACCATGAGGCTGGCGCAGTTTCCTTGTCTCTAGCTCCAGCTCTCTGCGATGACACTTCATT
>NW_006921679.1:9443976-9453836 GCF_000298275.1 Orycteropus afer afer | reverse complement strand
TTCCAGTGCCCCGAGCGCTTCGACGGCGGCGACGCCACCATCTGCTGCGGCAGCTGCGCCCTGCGCTACTGCTGCTCCAGCGCCGAGGCGCGCCTGGACCAGGGCGGCTGCGACAACGACGAGCAACAGGGCGCCGGCGAGCCCGGCCGGGCGGACAAAGACGGCCCCGACGGCTCAGCAGGTAGGACGGCGCGGCTGCGCGCGAGGAAGCGGAGCAAGGCGCGGACGCGGGAGCCTGAGCGGGGGAAAGAAATAGAAGCGCGGACATGCAGCCAACACCTGCGGAGCGGCCATTCTGGGCCACCCAGTGATTTGTGCGAAGTGGGGCCCCGGCTCACCGCCCTGGTCTCAGTTTCCCGGTCTGTAGCTGGGCTTTTCCCGAGAAGACCATCCAAAGTGGGCTGCAGACAGCAGCCACATTCCTTCCACCCTGTGTGCCCCTCGCATAGCTCCTGTCTCCATATGTCTAACCTCCAGTGAGAGGTGCCTCTGGGGGGGGGCAGGTATCCAAGGGAACGTCGGGGACGCGCCCCTTCGGAGAGGGCCTGGGAGGGGCCCTTCCGTGAAGCCCTCCCAGAAGGAAGGCAGGGGTGTAGGGCTTTGCTGTGGGTGATGCATTTTAGCAGACTTGGGAAACTAACCGTCCCCTTGCCGGTTGGCCAGGCCTCTCGGGTCTCTGGGCAGTTCTTGCCACATCCGACTTATTGGGTGTGACGTCAGAGCCAGCCCAACCTTGCTCTGTGCCCCCCCCGCCCCAAGTACCTCCCCCCACCCCAATTGCCAAAGCCAGAGTTGCAAACTAAACAAGTCCTCAAAGGAATTTGATCGCTTTCCCCTCCTCCACTCTTCAGAAGCCCTCGCCGGCTGACTCCCTAGAGAGTCTGCACCAGTAGCCAAGTGGGAGTGTGCCGGAGGATTCAGTTCTGGGGTGGGGGGATAGAGGTCAGGTGGCAGACGTGTGTGTGTGTGTGTGTGTGTGTGTGTGTCTGTGTCTTCTTTTTCTGAGGCAATTTCTGTTACCCTAGAGGACTAAACATCCGAGCCCCCGGTGTCAGCTACCTGAGAGGTTGGCGGTGAGTGGCTTCCTATGTTTACAGAGCTGTCTCCTGGGACCTGGTGAGAGGCAGGCCCAACCCCTGCTGCTGTCTTTGCAGTCAAGCGTTTTGTTAGCGTGCATCTCTTCCCTGTTCCGCTGCTTGAATCTGAAACGAGAAGAACCGAGGATAATTCTAGAAAAATGCCATCTCACAGCGCAAGCAGAGTGGCAGTGTGTGTGGCCACGGAATAGTCTGAAAAACGGAATAAAGCCACCGGCTCCGCTGCAGTGATGTGCCTGTGAAGTTGGGTTTGGCGGCAGTCTCCGGACAAACCAGTAGGCGGGAGGCAGGATGCCGTACTATTTAACCCTTTTTCTCCCTAAAAACTCTATTCCTTACCATGCTCTTCCGCAGTCAAGGACAACTTGCCCAGTTAAGCAGTGCTGATTGCTTGTAAGGGAGCTCTGGTGACGCAGAGCTCAACAGTAGCTAACAACAACAACTTTATTTGTTCTGATGTGTGTCAGAATATTAGACCTGTTCACTGCCAACTTGTGAGGAGGTAGAAAAGGCCTCCTCCCAATCCTGACAGTGAAGAAACTATGGTCTAAAGAACTTCTGTGATTTCTTCAAGGCTAATAACTAGGAGTTCTGGTAGCCTAGTGCCTAAGGCACTTGACTGCTAACCAGGAGGCTGACGGTTCAAACCCACCACCCACTCAGTGGAAGGCAGATGAGGCAATCTACTTCCGTAAAAATTTACCACCTTGGAAACCCAGTGGGAGTGGCTAGGAATTGGAATGGATTCCATGACAGTCGTGTTTGATTTTGGTTTGCTTTGGTTGCTTAAGCAACTCAGCATTCTTCACCCTGTGGCCATCATTAACGCTTCCGGTTAAAAATCCTGCAAGACAACAGTTATTTACTCCCCAAAAATCATTATGCGTACTTAGACTGACTTCAGCTAGGTTTTTACTCTCATGTTTGGAGTGGTGTTTCCCCCCCCCCTTCAGCTTTACTGTTACTTGTTTACTTCTTTGATAACTTATTTAGAGGCTGGTTTCTTATTTTAAGGAATGCAATTTAGATAAAAATAATTTAGATAAAATGGATAGGAAAAATCCCAGAGGCCACTGCTCCAAAACTCTAGCTAGCCTGAAGAGATAGGGTAATTAGGACAGAAATACTCTTGCTAAACCGACTGTGCTGCAGACTCAGGGGCAAGTGTTACTACCTGTTAAAGGGGCACTTTAGATAGTGCTTAGGAGGTCAGCTGGTGCAAGGGTTAAAGCGCTCCGCTGCGCACCCAGAGGGCAGTGTTTGGAAGCCACCGGCATTCGCATGGGAGAAAGATGTAGTAGTCTGCTTCCTAGAAATTTTACAGCGTTGGGAACCCTCTGGGGCAGTTCCATTCTGTCCTCTAGGGGCACTGTGAGTCGGAATTGACTGCAAGGTTTGGTTTGGGCTTTGCTTCTGTAAAAATTGACAGCCTTGGAAACGTTGTGGGCGCAGTTCCACTCTGTCCTCTAGGGGCGCTGTGGCTTGGAATCCACTCGGCAGTGAGATACATTGCTCTGTTCAGCATTGGAACTCAGTCACCAGCCTTTGTACTTATAAAGCACTTTTTATTTGTACGGAATTTTTCTGCCCATGACTCCATGTGGAACTTTTTTCTAAAAGCACTGATTCAAGAAGGCTAGAGCAGTCAGGAAGAGTGTAATAAGAAAATTCACTCTTCTCATGGACCAAAACAAAAAACCAAACTCATTGCCATTGAGTCAATCCCGACTCATAGCGACCCCTTCTTGGGTTTCCAAGGTGATTTCTCTATGGAAGTAGATTGCCCCGTCTTCCTTCCAAGGAGTGGCTGGTGGGTTTGAACTGCCAGCCTTCTGGTTAGCAGTCAAATGCCATAGGCACTATACCACCAGAACTTCCTTCTCAGCCAGGTGATATTTAAAGTAGCCGACCTTAGAGGTTCTGGAGAGCTTGACACTTTCTCCTTCCCAAAGATCTGTCCCCCACAACTGCACAGGCACTATGTTTTGCCAACACCACTAAGCTCCAATCTCTGTTTAATCAAAGAGTCAAGGAGCTCCATCCAGAACATACCAGAAACGTAAGGTCCTAGAAGACGCAGGGTGGAGTTCCACAGATGGGGCTCAGAGGTATTCTGCAAGCTCCTTTCTGCTGGTCCTGCCCCCTGTGGGTCTAGCATCCAAAAGCCTTGCTGCAGTTAGGTGCCATCAAGCTGTTCCGACCCAGCAATGCCATGTACAGCAGAGTGAGACACTGCCCAGTCCTGTGCCATCGTACAGTAGTTGTTCTGCTTAAGCCTATCATTGCACCCACTGTGTCCATCCATCTCATTGAAGATATTCCGCTTTTTCAGTGACCCTCTCCTTTATCCAGCATGAGACCCTTCTCCAGGGACTCGTCCCTTCTGAGAACCTGACCAAAGTATGAGAGACAAAGTCTGGCCATTCTTGCTTCCAAAGAGCATTCAGGCTGAACTTCTTCCAGGACATATTTGTTCATTCTTCTGGTAGTCCATGGTGCTTTAGGTATTCTTCACCAACACCACCATTCAAATGCATCAGTTCTTCTGAGATCTTTATAGAAAGCCTTGTAGGGCTTCCAAATATATATATATATATATATATAAAGTAATAGAGTTGTAAAATAGAGTGCAAGATTGATTTTAGAAAAAGGTTCTTCTTTTTATTTTCCCCAGGTTTTCAGAATAAACCTCACTTGTTATGCATCTTGACTGTTGCTTTATGTTCTCCAGGCTGTCCCTGGAGTTCTTCTCCCAGAACACAGTGTCCAGTCTTGGGCTTACCTGCGCCCTCCCCAGCTCCCCTAGTCTTACCTGGGCACGCTCTTGGCTCTCTGTAGGCAGCTCACCTTCCTTGAGCAAATGTCTCATTGCTCCATATATTTTTTTCTCAGTATGGTTTTCATGCTTGTGGTACAGTGAATCACTTGGTATGGCTTTTCTAGCCATAGTCTTTGTAACTCCCACCAGATTATTGGGGGGGACCATGCAAATAAGGTGTATAGAACTCTGATGTTGGGATTGGTTAGTTCTGTCACTATGCCAGGCTTAAAATGAGCCCTCCTAGAGACAGAAGAGGAGCTCTGGTAGCATAGTGCCTAAGGCACTTGACTGCTCACCAGAAGGCTGTCAGTTCAAACCCACCAGCCACTCTTTGGAAGGAAGGTTGGGCAATCCTACTTCCGTAGTGATACTGCCTCGGAAACCCAAGGAGGGGTCGCTATGAGTTGGAGCCGACTCGACGGCAAACAGCAGCAACAACAACAGAGACAGAAGGGGGATCTCACTGCCGTCAAGAGAGAAGAGCGGGAGGTGAAGTTGAGTGTGTCCTTGGACCTGAGATCCCTGCACTGGAGCTCCTTGGCAGAGATGACCCAGCTGAGACTTACCTGAGAAACCAAGAGGCACGAGATGGAGAGATGGGCTTTCTGGTCCACAGAGTGAGAAAGCTGAGTGCCTTGGGTCAGGAGGCTTGCTGGCAGAGTGGGGTACATCTATTGGCAGAGCTAAAGGAACTCTGTAACACTGCCTAGTAGGGCAGAGGCCGGGCCGAGAGTCCAAGGGCCAGAGAGGCGTGCTTGAGGGCATAGCAGCTGGGCAACTGTTCTGATCTAAGAATTGTATCCTGAGAGCGTTCCTGAACCTGAGCTGTAGCTGGTTACTTTCCCTAATAAGCCCCGTAGTCGTGAGCATTGTTTGTGAGTTCTATGTGGCCTTCGCAGTGAATCATCAAACCCAGCAGAGGAGTAGTGAGTGCCATGGGAGGGATGTTGGCATCAGAATTGTTAAAAAGGGTGGAAGTTGGCGGCATGTCTGGCCTCATAGGAATCAGCATTGGGCTGCTGATGGTGATTCTGTCTTTCTCTTGTGAAGTTGGAGGAGGTCAGAAGATGCCACCTCCATGTCCTTTTAGCAGTGCTGCTCTGCTGTCCGGCTGGGATCACTGTCCTCCAGGCTTCAGTAGCTTTCTATTTCCAATGTCCAATGCCTTGTGCTTGGTCCCCACCCAACAGCCAGCACTTCAGCTCAGCAAGACATAGATAAACCAAAACGAAACTACTGCCATCGAGTTGATTCAGACTCATAGTGACTCCCATTAGGTTTCTGACGCTGTAACTCTTCACGAAAGTAGATTGCCCCATCTTCCTTCCATGGACCAACTAGTGGGTTTGAGCTGCTGACCTTCTGGTTAGCAACCAAATGCCTTGTCCACTATTGCCACCAGAGCTCCTTAGACATATATGTGCATATTTATATAAATACACACACACACACACACACACATATTGCCCTTGTTTGACCTCCTGCACCTTACATACTATTGAGAAAAGATAGTAGCTGGTGTCTGACCTGGTGGCGTAGTGCCTAAGGCACTTGACTGCTAACCAGAAGGCTGGTGGTTCAAACCCACCAGCCACTCACTCTTCAGAAGGAAGGTTGAGCAATCTACTTCCATATGGATACTGCCTCAGAAACCCAAGGAGGGGTCGCTATGAGTTGGGCCCGACTCGATGGCACATAACAACAACAACAGTCTCTGACCTAAATATAAGATTCATCTGCCTGTGAATAAAGAATTTGCTAAAAATGGTTACGGAGTATAAATAACTTTCTTGGGAGCAGAAAAAAGACTTTTAAATAATTTCAACTCATTGTTACTATGGCAGATCCTACAACTGTCTGTTCTTGTGGTTGTCCTCAAGTTGGCACCAACTCATGGCGACCTGATGGGTGACAGAACTCAGCGGTGCCTGGTCTTTGTGATCACTGGTATGTTTGAGGCCATGGCCATGGTGTCATCCATCTCATTGAAGATTTCCCTTGCTTTTGGTGGCCCTCTGCTTTACCAAAGTGTCCTTCCTGATGACATGTCCAAAGTAGGTGAGCCACGGTCTGTGCATCCTTATGTCTAAGGAGCGTCTGGTTGTATCTTTTTCTAAGGCAGATTTCTTCTTCTGGCGGTCGCTGGTGTAGTCAGTGTTCTTTGACAACACTACAACTTTAATGCATCAGTTCTTCTATTTTACTTTTTCAACTCTCTATTTGGGCAAACAAAAGTTTGGGCAGTTCAGGTATGGTAGCAATTTTAGAACCATAATTGCTTATGGATTTCTTTTCTTTTTGTTTTTTAATTTTTATTGTGATTTGGGTGAAAGTTTACAGAGCAAATTCATTTTCCATACAGCAATTCATATACATTTTGTCTCATGACATTGATTGCAGTTTCCCACAGTGTAACAGCTCTCTTCCCACTTTCTCCCCAGAGTTACCTCTTCCCTGTGTCCGTCCCTCTCATGCACTCCTGCCCGCCCCCTGCCCTGTGCATACACAGCCCTTCTATTCTCCCATGATTGATCGCTCCAAGGAGTGTATCTACCTGGTGTAAATGTTCACCCCATAAGCCTGTCTTTTATTTTGCTGGAAGCCACAGGAGTGAGTTCAGTTCCAAACCTGAAAGGCAGCTAGGGGCCATAGTCTCAGGGGTTTCACCAGGCTCTATCAGACCAGCAACCCTGGTCTTGTTTTATATATAATTTTGAGTTTCGTTATTCAAAATTGTTCTCCCACTCTATCTTAAGGATTTTATTTTTTTAACCAAATGTCTCTAATGATATTGCAATGATAAGTCTTAACTGTAAATATTAGCACTTTACTTTGGGGGAGCTGAGTACCATGCCTCAGGGGCTCTTACCACCTTCCCTGCCAGGCAGTCAACCAGTGGCTGTTGAGTCAGTCCTGACTCGTGGTGCCCTTATGTGTGTCAGGGTAGAACTCTTACGTTCCATAAGGTTTTCATTGGCTGGTTTTTTCAGAAGTAGATTGCCAGGCCTTTCTTTCGTGGTGCCTATGGGTGGACTCGAACCTCCACCCAGGGATTCCGCCTTTCCTAAGCGCTCACTAATGGACAGAGCCTCATCTCGGGGTCCCTTGTGGCGGCTGATAATGAACAAACAAGTGGACCAGCCTCGGTCGTTGTGGTGCAGTGAATTACTTGGTCTGGCTTTTCTAGCCATAGTCTTCGTAACTCCCACCAGAGTGCAGGCTGGGACCATGCAAATAAGGTGTATGCAACTCTGATGTTGGGATTGGTTAGTTTCGGCACTCTGCCAGGCTTCCAGTGAGCCTTCCTAGAGGCAGAGGGAAGATCTCACTGCCATCGAGAGAGAAGAGCTGGAGGTGAAGTGGAGCGTGTGGTAGGGCCCGAGATCCCTGCACTGCACCTCCTTGGCAGAGACAGCTGGCTGAGGGACGGGGGCAGTGGAATCAAGAGGCCCAAGACAGAGCAGCAAGCTTGCCGGCCCATGGAGTGAGGAAACTGAGTGCCTCTCAGCAGGATGCTTGCTGGCGGGGTGGGGTGCACCTCGGTGTATCTCTCCGGCAGAGCTGAAAGAACTTCATGACACCCGAGCAGGGCAGAGGCCAAGACCAGAAGGCAAGGGCCAGAGAGGCATGCCTGAGGGCATGTAGCAGAGGGGAGACTGTCCTGATCTAAGAATTATATCCTGGGCGTGATCCTGAACCTGAATCGTAGCCTGTCACTTCCCTAATAAACATAATCGTGAGTATTGTCTGTGAGTTCTGTGTGGCCATTGCAGTGAATCATTGAACCCAGCGGAGAAGTAGTGAGTGCCCGTGGGAGGGGCGGTTGGTGCTAGAATTGGTAAAAGGCTGGAGGGTGGCAGCATGTTCGGCCTCGTAGGACTAAGTGTTGGGCTGTTGATGGTGACTCTTGTTGTGAGGTCAGAGGGTGCCAGAAGAAGCCGTCTCCACCCCCTTTGTGCAGTCCTTCACTCTGGGGCTAGATGCTGCTCATCGCAGAATTGTGCTGTAGACGCACAGCAAGTCATGATTTTGTGTCTCTGTTCTTTCCTCCAGTGCCCATCTACGTCCCGTTCCTCATCGTGGGCTCAGTGTTTGTCGCCTTCATCATCTTGGGGTCCCTCGTGGCGGCCTGTTGCTGCAGATGCCTGCGGCCCAAGCAGGAGCCCCAGCAGAGCCGAGCCCCCGGCGGCAGCCGCTTGATGGAGACCATTCCCATGATCCCTAGCGCCAGCACGTCGCGAGGGTCTTCCTCCCGCCAGTCCAGCACGGCCGCCAGCTCCAGCTCCAGTGCCAACTCGGGTGCCCGGGCTCCCCCTACCAGGTCGCAGACCAACTGCTGCCTGCCGGAGGGGACCATGAACAACGTGTATGTCAACATGCCCACCAACTTCTCGGTGCTGAACTGCCAGCAGGCCACCCAGATTGTGCCGCACCAGGGGCAGTACCTGCACCCGCCCTACGTGGGGTACGCGGTGCAACACGACTCGGTGCCCCTGCCACCCATGCCCCCTTTCATGGACGGCCTGCAGACAGGCTACAGGCAGATCCAGTCCCCCTTCCCGCACACTAACAGTGAGCAAAAGATGTTTCCAGCGGTGACTGTGTGACTCTGAAGAGGGTTGGAGACTGCAGAGAGCCTACATGGAGGGGCACTTCCTAGCAAGAGGCCACGCGTGTGAATGGGACTTGGGACATGATTCTTTGTGTTGGGAGCGTTTGCCCCATACCAGAAGCAGGTCTGTCTCACTCTGCAGTTCTGTTTGTCCCGTCCCACTGCCTGATTGATCTGAGCTGGGAAAGAGCATCTACTGGAGCTGCCCAGGCTGTTTCTGATGGTTAGGTGACAGATGCCTGAGCCCTCAAATGCCCCCAAGGTACAGATGTCAAAAGAATTGTGTGGACTGATGGATTAAGGGTTTTGATTATTATTATTATTTCTATTTTGTTTTAATCTGTACACAATCATAACTGCCCTAACCTCCCTTTCTCATGGGCTGTTTTTTTAAATAAATACCCAAGGTCGAGAAGAAGAAGAATTACATCGTCACCATCAAAGGAAACCGACCTGAATGCTCAGAAATTTCTCACTGATCTCAGAAATTCCTGGGCTCATCTTAATTTTGACGTTAAAAAAAATCTATCTATCTATCTATATATATTGTCTATTTTCTGAATGCTTTTTACCTTCTGTAGACATCTTACTACAAAGTGATTTTCTATGTTAAAAAGAGACTGAAAGGAATGGTGGAGTTCCTTAACTCATGAAGACATTTCAGAACTCTGGGATTATTTTTAATCTTGAAATAGTGGGTGGTGTGATAATAAAACCATTCATCCCCTTCTTCATGGTATCTTTTAGTTTTTCTGACCTTCCGGTGACATCCGAGAAGATGCAATAATGAGATGTTTTTAAAATGGAAAACTGTGAGCTGCCGCTTGCCCAAGTTACTTTTCGTTTTGCCACGTGGTAGAGTTTGTCATTTCATTCTGTTCAGTTTTCACACTCGGGTCTGTATAGAACGGAGTGTGGAGAGTTACTGTGGTTACACTTGAGGGTCCGCATTTCTGCCTTGATCAGATAAAATGTCTTGTTTCATCCATTGAAAACTCAAAGAAATGCTTGACAGTGAGGTTTTTTGAGCATAATCTGCGACTTTAGTAAGATTTTAACCACAGGGACAGATTTCTTTAGCCTTTTTACTCATTACCAAAATGGCTGCTTTTCAGACAATAGAGACTACTAACTGAAACAAACCCACTGCTGTGGAGTTGATGCCGACTCACAGCGCCCCTGGAGGACAGAGTAGACCCATAGGGTTTGCAAGGCTGTCATCTCTGCAGAAGCAAAGCCCAAACCACACCCACTGCTGTGGAGTCCATTCTGACCCACAGCGCCCCTAGAGGACAGAGTGGAACTGCCCCACAGGGTTTCCAAGGCTGTC
>NW_006921679.1:9442261-9443837 GCF_000298275.1 Orycteropus afer afer | reverse complement strand
ACAGAAGCAAAGCCCAAACCACACCCACTGCCGTGGAGTTGATTCCGACTCACAGCGCCCCTAGAGGACAGAGTGGAACTGCCCCACAGGGTTTCCAAGGCTGTCAATCTTTACAGAAGTAAGGCCAAAACCACACCCACTGCCATGGAGTCTATTCTGACTCACAGCGCCCCTAGAGGACAGAGTGGAACTGCCAACAGGGTTTCCAAGTCTGTCAATCTTACGGAAGCTGACTGCCTCAACTTTCTCCCATGGAGAGGCTGGTGGGTTTGAATTGCTAACCTTTTGATTAAGCAGTCAAATTCTTTAACCACTATACCACCAGAGCTCCTAGAAACTGTTCAGTTGAAAGAAAAGCCTTTGAAAAGGAGATAGTCTTTCTCCCACCGCCAAGTTGGGTCTTTGGTCTTGTTTTCCTCCTTCCTCAACAACCTCTGTATTCATCACTCTCATCCTGAGTTCTTCAATTCAAGTGAATTTATTTGTGTATTGTTTACTTATATAAAGAAATAAGTTGAAGTATGTGCAAGTACATTTCAAAATGTTTCTTAGTTTCTAGTGAAACTAAGATTTCTAATGAAACTTTTGAGAGGTGTGGTCTTTTATATCTTTTTATATCTGTCTCATGACAATCATGTAAAGCTGGCATCAGCAATTAGTATCAATGAACATAAGCGATCACTTTTTTTTTGATAACCAAAGGCAGGGGGAAAATCATTTTAGTTATTAATAAATGTTTTGCGACGTGAATTCCTAGGGGAGCTGGGGTTTTTTGTTTTCTTTCGAGTTGGTAATTTTTCAGATGGCTTATTAAATCTGATCCTTTGGTAAAATTGCTAAAAATCGTAAACGTTGCTTTTTAGAAACAAGAACCTACATTTGAACGCGATCAGTATGTCAGAACTTTACATGTCTGCTCTGTGAGTCGGTGGGCATCACCTCGCATACTCCGGTGGAAATGTGGACAACACATAAGAGATAATTCTTTCGGGATCCATAAATGTGTTCCTAGATTGTTGTGGATGGAAGATTCTTACCTCAGAGACAAAAACCAACCCAGCCGCTGTCAAGTTGATGCCGACCCTTACCGACCTGTGTGTCACGGAGGCCTGTGCTCTGTAATGTTTTTAGTGGCTGGCTTTTCGGAGTAGATCGGCAGGCTTGTGTTCTGAGGTCCCTCTGAGTAGATTCAAACTGCTGACTTTTCAGGTAGCAGTGAAACTCCTTAACCTTAGGGATCACCTAAGCCAAGGAATAGCAGATCATTTTTGTCTGTTTTTTCCCAGTAAACCAAAAAGAAAAAAAAAAAAAAAACCTCACAAACTCACTGTCATCAAGTTGTTCCCGATGGCGTCCATTCTGACTCACAGCGCCCCTAGAGGACAGAGTGGAACTGCCCCATAGGGTTTCCTAGGCTGTCAATCTTTACAGAAGCAAAGCCCAAACCGCACCCACTGCCATGGAGTCGATTCTGACTCACAGCGCCCCTAGAGGACAGAGTGGAACTGCCCCACAGGGTTTCCAAGGCTGTCAATCTTCACAGAAGCAAAGCCCAAACCACACCCACTGCTGTGGA
>NW_006921679.1:9441158-9441736 GCF_000298275.1 Orycteropus afer afer | reverse complement strand
TGGCAGTTCAAACCCACCAGCCACTCCTTGGAAGGAAGGTTGGGCAATCTACTCCCATAGTGATACTGCCTCGGAAACCCAAGGAGGGGTTGTTATGAGTCAGATCTGACTTGACGGCAGTGAGTTTGGTTTAGTTTGCTATATAATCCTACTGCATGTAGGAGAGAAAGTCTAGAATCATTAACCTCAAGGATGAAATTCACCAGCTCTTTGTGGCCTCTGGGAGCCTGGCAACTAGGCACCTCTTATCATTTCTGCTGCTGGAAAAGGTAAAATTTAACAGAAATATCAATATCCCCAGTGGCGAGAATGCCATTAAGATGAATGCCTTTTAGCTTCCTGACTGCAGCATTCACCTCAGGCTTGCCTGCTGTGTCTGACCGTTTAAGTTCCTAGATGCTCAACAAGTGAAATATTTCACTGTTAAATTGAACTTGAGCTCATTCTTGCACGATGAACCCCATTGAAAAACCCATTGCAGTCGAGTCGATTCCTACTCAAAGCGACCGTGAACTGCCTCATATGGTTTCTGTGGTAGTTATGTTTGTGTGTCCACTTGGCTGGGCCTGGCTGAGTGG
>NW_006921679.1:9437012-9439318 GCF_000298275.1 Orycteropus afer afer | reverse complement strand
GTTGTTATATGCCTCGAGTCGGCCCAGACTCATAGCAACCCCTCCTTGGGTTTCCAAGGCTGTATCACTACGGAAGTAGATTGCCCCATCTGCCTTCCGAGGAGTGGCACCCCCTGGGAAATCCAAGGAGGGGTCGCCATTAGTCAGATGCGACTGGACGCAAAGTTTGGTTAGTTTGGTTTTTCTCTAGTGGGTTGGCCTTGGTTCATTAGCATACGTAGGGCGCGTACTACAGCGTCCAGGGCGGAGCTCTTCTCCCGGAAGTGCAGCGGGAGCGTGCACAGATCGGCAAGGTTTACGTGGACAGAGGGAGATGTCAGTCGCTGAGATAGAAAACGAGGTCCCCCAGACTCTCAGCCCCACTGAGGGTACTGAGTTACTGCTGAGCAAATAATACACTAGCAGGCATGGCCAAAGGAACTTACTAGGTGTTTTTAAAAATGTGGTCTCGTCCCCATTTTACTTCTCTTGTCGCTCAGAGTTCTGGGGAAACTGCATAAACCTCTCAGGGGGTGGGGTTTACCTTCTTGGAATCCCAAGGCATAGCAGGTTGGTTGCAGTGGCTTTTAAAAAACCAAGGAAGTGTGCCGTGTCCTGGGGCCTGCCCAGAGGAAGAACTAGGGCTAGGGTTGGACCTGGCCACTGGGGAAGGCGAGCCCTTTGTGCTCAAAGTTTAGAGCCCCTCTCTTGCTTCAACCCACTGCCCCCCACTGCCCTGGAGTCTACTCTAACTCACAGCGCCCCTGGAGGACAGGACTTCCCTATGGGGTTTCCAAGGCTATCAATCTTTGCGAAAGCAAAGCCCAAACCAAACCCACTGCTGTGGAGTCTACTCTTAGCTCACAGCGCCCCTAGAGGACAGAGTGGAACTCCTGAAAGCGTTTCCAAGGCTGTCAGTCTTCACAGAAGCAAAGCCCAAACAACACTCACTGCCATGGAGTTGATTCTGACTCACAGCGCCCCTAGAGGACAGAGTGGAACTGCCCCACAGGGTTTCCAGCTGTCAATCTTCACAGAAGCAAAGCCCAAACCACACCCATTGCCATGGAGTCCATTCTGACTCACAGCGCCCCTAGAGGACAGAGTGGAACTGCACCACAGGGTTTCCAGCTGTCAATCTTTACAGAAGCAAAGCCCAAACCACACCCATTGCCATGGAGTCGATTCTGACTCACAGTGCCCTTAGAGGACAGAGTGGAACTGCCCCAGAGGGTTTCCAAGGGTGTAGTCTTCAAAGGAACCTACTGCCTCATTTTTCTCCCTCCAAGCAGCTGGTGGGTTCCTACCATGGACCTTTTGGTTAGCAGCTGAATGCTTTAACCACTGTGCCACCAGAGCTCCTTTCACGCTTAAAGGGGCAGCTAAATATTGTCAGCAGGAATAAAACGTGCAACACCAGCCCATCACCACTCAATCCTCTTCTTCCACTTGCTGGATGGGAGAGTCGTAAGGACAAAGCATCCTGCCAGCTTCTTTTTCTTTCCCTTTAAACGTTGGGGTTCAGCTATTTTCATTCAGCCTAAGTCAAAAAAACAAACTCACTGCTATAGAGTCAATTCCGACTCACAGTGACCCCCTTTGGGTTTCTGAGATGGTGAATCTTTATGGAAGTAGATTGTCCAGTCTTCCTTCCGTAGAGCGGCTGGTGGGTTTGAACCACCAACCTTCTGGTTAGCAGTCAAGTGCCTAAGGCAAAAAAAAAAAAAAATCTTTTTATTAAATTTTTTCTTTGTCTTGTTATTGTTCTTGTTAATTAATTGAAAACAAATGTTACTGCCATTTCAGTGCCTTTAAAACCAAGTTGTGGAGTTGATTCTGACTCAGGGCTACTCCATGTTTAGCACAGTAGAAACGTGCTTTGTAAGGTATTCAATGGTCAATTTTCTGGAAGATCACCAAGCTGTTTTTTTCCTGAGGCGCCCCTGAATGGAACATCCAACTTTTCAGTTAGCAACCGAGTGCATTAACTGTTTGCACCCTCAGAGACTCCATGCGCCTTGAGTAAGTGCAAGATGACAAAGGATTAAAACTCACTCCTTTCCTGAATATTATAGCATCATTGTAGGCAACCAGGCCATCATGCACTCACTGGCTTTTGCTTTCTGTAGTTTGTCCCCCATTCTCCAGTAGAGAATCATTTATTAGAGAAAAATGTTTAAGATTAAAACCCTGGAAACCAGTCTTACTCCTGTCAAAAGCATTAGTATTTTTGAATGTGAAGTATGATGCAGACAGAATATCTTTGAGAAGAAATCACAAAGCTTGATTTAGGGACGTCAAGGTGAGGGTCAGTTTGCTTATCATAG
>NW_006921679.1:9434457-9436702 GCF_000298275.1 Orycteropus afer afer | reverse complement strand
TCTCAATGTGATGCATGGACACAGTGGTTGCAACAGTGGGCTCAGGTATAGCAAGGATCGTAAGGCTGGCACAGGACTGGGCAGTGTTTCGTTCTGTTGTATACGGGGTTGCTGTGAGTTGGAGCCAACTTGACAGCACCTAACAACAACATAACAGGCTCAAATCAAAAAGGAGCTCTGGTAGTGTAGTGGTTAGGGCATTTGGCTGCTAACCAGAAGGTCAGTGGTTCAAACCCACCAAGTGCTTTGCAAAAGAAAAATGAGCTTGTCAGCTTCCGTAAAGATTGACGGCCTTGGAAACCCTATGGTGCAGTTCCACTCTGTCCTCTAGGGGCACCGTGAGTAGAATCGACTCAACTGCATTGAGTGCATGGCTTGGGCTTTGCTTCGGTAAAGACTGACAGCCTTGGAAATCCTGTGGAGGTTGTTATGAGTCAGAATCGACTGGATGGCAGTGAGTTTGGTTTTGTTTGAGACTCAAATCAAGAACAGGAAATTAGAACTTAATGCCTTTTCAGACTTCTCAATGGGAGATGATAAATGGGTTAAAAAGTTGATGGTGGTAGCCTTAAGACAGAATTTTAAGCATATAAACTTATATCTTAATTTCAACCATCTTGAAGGGTAGGTCATTCTCTATAGAAACATCATAGTTTACACAGTGCTATTTACTCAGGAGACATAACAGCATGGGAGACTGATTGCCATCCATGACATGTATATAAAATTACCACATATCTGACTCACAGCGCCCCTAGAGGACAGAGTGGAACTGCCCCACAGGGTTTCCAGCTGTTCACGGAAGAAAAGCCCAAACCACACCCACTGCCGTGGAGTCGATTCTGACTCACAGCGCCCCTAGAGGACAGAGTGGAACTGCCCCACAGGGTTTCCAAGGCTGTCAATCTTTACAGAAGCAAAGCCCAAACCAAACCCACTGCAGTCAAGTTGATTCCTACTCACAGCGCCCCTAGAGGACAGAGTGGAACTGCCCCATAGGACTTCCGAGGTGGGGCCAACTCAACGGCCAGTTAACAAGCTGATCCTGTGCCTTGTGATGTTAATGGTTCTTATAATTTCCTCATCATTCTGGTGTGTGTGTGTGTGTGTTGTAAATGGATTTGTCTACTTACTACAAATTTGCATAAAATCAGTGGTTTGAACTTAAAGCAATTCATATGCCCTGTTTACATGGAAAAATAAAAATTAAATGATCACAACAGACTGTGTTCAGCATTTCCTGGAAAGTTGTGTGGTTGAGAAATTTTCAGACATCATCTTCAGTTGTGAGGATTTTTGTTTTCTTTATCTTGAAATATAATCCATACTGCAGACTGTAGTCTTTAATCTTCATCAGTGAGTGCTTCTGGGACAGTACAATTATGGGAGGTAACGGTGTACCTGGAAGTAGAGTGAGTAAGGCATTTGGCAACGAGAAGGTCAAACCCACCAGCTGCTCTGTGGAGGAAGATGAGGCTATCTACTTCTGGAAAGATGACAGCCTTGGAAACCCTATGGTGGTTGCTATGAGTCAGAATTGATTCAACGGCAGTGGGTTTCATGCTGTGCCCGTGTCTAGACCGAGGACTTAGAGAGCTTGGAAGCTTCTACTTCCTGTTGCTTGAAATGTCCCTCTCTGATCACCATCATCTTGTGAGGAGGTGGAGAAGGTACAATCCAATCCAACAGGTGACAAAATGGAGGTTCAGAGAAGTTAAATGATTTCTTCAAGGTCGTGAGGGTAGTCACTGGCCGCTCTTGGATCCCTGAGCTGCCCCATAAGTCTGACTGCCCTGAGGCCACCATGATGGTTAGACCATGTGAGGAGACCGTGGAGAGGACCTGGATTACATAAAGAGGTTGATGTGCCAGCCAGCTCCTGCCATTTACATCATCCCAACTGAGACCCCTGACATCATGGAGCAGAGATGGGTCTTTCCCGCTGAGGCCAAATTGCAGATTTGTGGCAAAAAGAAATGATTTCTCTTGATTAAATCCACCAAGTTTTGAGGTGGTTTCTTACTCAGTAATTAATAACCAAAGCACTAATAGAGAACCAAACGCTCATCAACTGTATTCTGTCTATTTCCATGTCTGCCTCCCTACTGGACCTACTGAAGGTCTTATTTTTCTGTAACTATTGTTAGCTCAAGGAACTCTGGTGGTGTGGTGGTTAAGGCATTTGGCTGCTAACCTAAAAAAGGTCAGTGGTTCGAACCCACCAGCCAGCCCATGGAAGAAAGAT
>NW_006921679.1:9431782-9433287 GCF_000298275.1 Orycteropus afer afer | reverse complement strand
ACCTCTCCCCTTCCATGTGGGAGATCCAGGTTCGAATCTCGGCCAATGTCCCTCAGGCTCAGCCACCGTCCGTCCGTCAGTGGAGCCTTCTGTGTTGCTATGACGGGTTTTGGCCGAGCTTCCAGGCTAAGACAGACTAGGAAGAAAGACCTGGAGATGCACTTGGTCATCACAACTTGGGACTGAACCCAACAGCAGCTAACGACAATAACAACAACAACTGTATTTGTTCTGATGAGTGTCAGAATGTTAGGCCTATTCACCGCCACCTTGTGAGGATGTAGGAAAGGCCTCCTCCCAATCCTGTCAGTGAAGAAGTTACAGTCTAAAGAAGTTCTGTGATTTCTTCAAGGCTAATAACTGGCCAAATCAGAACTTGAACCTAGGTGCTTTGGTTCTAAGTCCAGTGTTCATTCCGCTACTTATGCTATACTATGCATGTGTAGTAACATATCTTGTCATTGAAAAAAAACCAAACTCACAGCTGTCAAATCGGATCCAACTCATAGCGACCTTGGGTTTCTGAGGGGGTATCACTACGGAAGTACATTGCCTAGTCTTCCTTTCGAGGAATGGCTGGTGGCTTTGAACTGTCAGCCTTCTGGTTAGCAGTCAAGGCCTTAGGCAGTATGCCACTCGTCATTGAGACTTTCATAACCATTTTATAGACTAGTCTTACCCGCGTGAAATGAATAATGTAAAAAAATGCAGGATCGGAGCTCTAGTGGAATAGTGGTTAAGATATTTGGATGCCAACCAAAGGGCTGGAAGTTTGAACCCACCAGCCACTTCATGGGAGAAAGATGGAGCAGTCTTGTTTTGTGAAGATTGACAGCCTAGGAAACCCTATAGGACAGTTCCACTCTGTCCTCTAGGGGCACTGTGAGTCACAATTGATTTAATGGTGGTGGGCTTGGTTTACTGGTAGCATAGTGCCTAAGGCACTTGACTACTCACCAGAAGCCGGGCGGTTCAAACCCTCCAGCCTCTGCGCGGAAGGAAGGTTGGGCAATCCTATTTCCGTAGTGATACTGCCTAGGAAACCCAAGGAGGGGTCGCTATGAGTCGGGGCCGACTCGACGGCAAACAACAACAACAACAACAACATGTAAAGACGGACAGCCTTGGAAACCCTTTGGAACAGTTGACTTTGTCATATAGAGTCACTATGAGTCGGAATCAACTCAATGATAGTGGGTTTGTTTTTTGGTTTTGGAGTGTCCAGATGTTTTAGGTGAAAGTGTCAAAAAGGAACAGCATTATTGTCTGAGAAAGGATGACAAAAGAGGTTGACGGGAACCAAGCCTCTGAGGCTGGGAAGGATTGAAACCTTCTGGAGGAGAGGGGGTATGCAGGAGAGATGGTGAGGTGAGAATAAGCCTGCAGTGTTAGGACACCCTGAGAGCTGGCTGGGCTGCAGAGCCTACCTGGTGAGCAGAGAGACCACTATCAGGTCTGGGGATGTTGTTGTCCACCACCCCAGTCATCCAGGACAAATCTAGTCA
>NW_006921679.1:9425501-9431497 GCF_000298275.1 Orycteropus afer afer | reverse complement strand
TTGGGCAATCCTACTTCTGTAGTGATACTGCCTCGGAAACCCAAGGAGGGGTCGCTATGAGTCGGGTTTGACTTGACGGCACATAACAACAACAAACAAAAGAAAAAATGTGCCAATTCATCCATTTTTACCTGTGTAATTCAGTGACATTGGTTACGTTCATCTTGTTGACCAACCCTCAACACCATCCTTTTCCAATTATTCCACCACCATTAACAGAAACTCAGTGCCCCCTACATAACATGTCCCTGCAAAGTAGTTGTCAAAACTAACTGCCCTACTGAAGGGGCAAAGTGGGCAAACCCCACTGTGGTAGTTAAGGTTATGTGTCAACTTGGCTGGGCCTGGTTGAGTGGCTGGGCAACTGCATGTAGTTATTCCCCATGATGAGACTGGTCATCAACTCCATGGTGGAATCTACTGGAGCAGCTGAGTGCTGCCTTAGGGATGTGGTCTGCTTCCAGTATCTAAGAAGCTTTGAGAAGGGTCTCTGAGCTTTTTGGCACACTTGGACCCTGCGTGTGGCCGAGTCTTTATTCAGCAGCCTGCCATGTTTCCCACTGATCTTGGGACTGTCTCTGGACTTGAACTAGTGGCCTGCTGTGTTGCTTAATAACCTTGGTACTGTGTCTTCTTATATGTCGACCTTGGGTTTGTCAGCCTCAGCAGCCAGCAGCTGCCTGAGTTAAGAGATGCCTCCAGCCCCTGTGGGCCGGGAGCAAGAGACAGAGCTGAAGCCCAAGGTCGAGGGGCTTTCACCCAGCCCCTAGAGCTGGCACTGTGAACTGGGACTTCTCGCCTCCTAAACTGTAAGAGAATAAATCCCTGTTTGTTAAAGCCACCCACTTGTGGGATTTTCCGTTGGAGCAGCACTGGAGAACCAATATGCCCACCTTTGTCACTAACTGCATGACAAGGACCAACATGAATCCAGTTCTCACTTGGAACTGGACCCAGGCTTCACCTCCCCACATCTCCATTCCTTATCACCAGCCACATCTTTTGTGGCACTTTCTCTTTCCCCACAAAAACCCACAACTAAGGCAAAACATTCCTGGTTGCCTGAGGTCAGGTCATGGGGCACCACCACCCCCACTTTTGCTCCCCTAGGTCACAAGCTACAAAAACTGTCCTTCCTCGTCAATTGCTTGGGCAGCCTTTCTGTGCCGCCCAGTCACCCAAGGCTGATGGCTAACAAGTTAGGACTCTGTCCTTACCAAGGCTTCAGCAGCCCTCCTCTGAAGTAACCACTTGAGCCAAGTTAGAATCCCACAGTCCCTTGTGGGTTTGTTCATTCTCTTTAACAGCTCACAAAATCCACAGAGACTGTGCCCTACACAGACAGTTACCCATTGATTATAAGCAGAAAGGATACAAGTGAGAAAAAAATGCATCAGACAAGGTCTGAGAGAGGTCCCAGCACAGAGCCTCCATTGACCCCAAGGATGTGCATGGACCTTCTCACCGATCCAGGGAGCCCCAAAGAGAGCACTCCAAGGTGTAGGATCCCTTAGACATTAGGACTTCCATGAAGATGCATGTCTTGGAAGTTAATGCATAGTTAGGATCCAGCCAGTCAATGAACACACATGAGTGTATCAGGCCCACCCTGCGCTCCAGAAGTTAGTTTGCCAGGTGGGACCTGTATAGCCCTACTTGCCTGGTGAGTTTAAAAAACAAAGAGCATTTTAACAGCTCAGACTATTTTCCAGAGACCAGAGACAAAGGGCAAACCCAATTCTTTGTCCCACACACGCCCCCTCTCCCCCTCCATCCCGCCCTTGGTAACAATTTATAAGCTTTGGTTTCTATGATTGGCTTATTTCATGTAAGTGAGATCATACAGTATTTGTCCTTTGGGGACTGACTTATTTCACTCAGCATCATGTTTTCAAGGTGCACCCGTTCTGGGGCATGCATCGGGGCTTCATTTCTTTTTACAGCTGAGTGATGTTCCGTTGTGTGGATGGACCACACTTTGTTGATCCATTCTTCAGCTGAAGGACATTTTGGTTGTTTCCACCTTATGGCTGTTGTGAAAAGTGCTGCAGTGAACATTGGCGTACAGGTTCCTGTCTGTGTTCCTCTTAAGAGGTGCCTTTGATAAGAGAAGGGCAACTGCATCTTTTGAGTAAGACCCATCCATCCTTTGGGGAGCTTGGGAATCTGGCCCTGAGTGAGGCTGTATCTTCAGGGAGCTCCTTTCTCCTTGATGTGATTTTGTGAATATGCTATTTTCATGTATTTATTGTCTGTCTCCCTGTGGTAGTTAAGTTGTTTGTCAGCTTGGCCGGGCTTGGTTTTGAGTGGCTGGGCAGCTGGATGTCGATATTCACTGTAATGAGACTGGTAATCAGCTCCATGGTGAAATCTACCAGAGCAGCTGAGTAGCTGCCTTCGAGATGTATATAAGACGAAGTTTTGAGAAAGGTCTCTGAACTTTTTGGCTCACTTGGACTTTGCATGTAGCTGAGTCTTCATTCAGCAGCCTACCATGTTGTCTGCTGATCTTGGGGGTGTTTCTGGACGTGAACTAGTGGCCTGCCCTGTTGCTTGCTAATCTTGGGACTGTGCCATTTTACTTGTCAACCTTGGGTTTGTCAGCCTCAGCAGTCAGCAGCTGCCTGAGTGAAGAGACGCCTTCAAGTCCAGTGGGCTGGGAGCGAAAGGCAGAGGGGAAGCCTAAGTTCGAAGGCCCTTCACCCAGCCCCTAGATCTGACACTTGGAATTCAGACTTCTAACTGTAAGAGAATAAATCCCTGTTTGTTAAAACCACCTGTTTGTGGTAGTTTTGTTAGAGTGGCACTAAAAAAAAAAAACAAAAAACAAAGCAAACTCACTGCTACAGAGTCAATTTCAACTCATAGCAACCCCCTTTGGGTTTCTGAGGCAGTAAATCTTTACAGAAGTTGATTGCCCAGTCTTCCTTCAGAGGAGTGGCTGGTGGGTTTGAACTGCCAACCTTCTGGTTGGCACTACACCACCAGAACACGCCCCCACCAGAATGTCAGCTCTGTGAGGGCGGGACTCTGTTTTGTCACCACTGTATGCCTGTAAGCAACGAGAGGTCATCAAAGCTGAAGGCCCTGCAGACGTCGGATCCAACATCACCGGAAGGTCTGGCTTCAGACGCCCGCGGAGGAATATGCTGTAAGCGCTTCGCTGCAACCCTTCCGCCTCCCTGTTTGGAGGCCTGCGCAGTTTTAGCAGCAAGACCCCCAACCAGATCTCAGCCAACATCTGGAACTGAATGGACCCCAGAGGAATCTCCCCTTGAGCGCACTGTCGCCAGAAAGTTGGTCTTCTCTCATCTCTGAGCAAAAGAAGGGGTTAAGCCCTTACATACATGGCTCGGTCTGAGCTGCTTCGCCAATTCCTCAGCGTGAACAGTGAGTTTAACTCTTTTTATGTGCGTCCCTTTCTGTCAACTTCATTTTCTCCCACAGGACTGTCACATAGGTATGTAAGTGTGTGGGTAGTGTGTGCGTGTGTGTATATATATGCCAGACATTTCAAAAGCACCCTGCAGATATGAAGGAATGGCCCTGCCTCGCCAGGAGACCAGAGGCCACATGGAACATACCTCAAACCAGGCCCTACAGTGCCTCCTGTCAGCAGCAACCTGAGGCAGGCTTTTCACCAACGAAACCAGAAAGTTGAACTACAGGAAAGTATTTTCCAGCTAAAGTATTAAATCTATTTGCTCTGAGTTTGTTTCTTTTGCAGGGCCAGGGTCTCTCCCAACCCCTCATGGCAGCCCCCTCCGATTTTAATTCTAATATTAAAACAAATTCTAGGGCTTTTTCCTGCAGCCATCTTTGGTAATTTATAGGCTGCTTAAAGACAAGGATCCTTGGTGGTGCAGTGGTGTAAGTGCTCAGCTGCTAAGTGAGTGGTCAGAGGTTCAAACCCACCAGCTGCGCTGTGGGAGAAAGATGAGGTGGTCTGCTTCTATAAAGATGACAGCCTTGGAAACCTGTTGGGGGCAGTTCTACTCTGTCCTCTAGGGGCGCTGTGAGTCAGAATGGACTGGACTGATCTTGGTTCGGTTTGGGGTTTGCTTTTTTTGGGGAGGTCTAGTGGTGTAGTGCCTAAGGCATTTGACTGCTAACCAGAAGGCTGGTGGTTCAAACCCACCTGCTACTCCTCAGAAGGAAGGTTGGGCAATCTACTTCCGTAGTGATACCACCTTGGAAACCCAAGGAGGGGTTGCTATGAGTTGGATCAGACTTGACAGCTGTGAGTTTGGTATTTTTGACTCTCTGTAAAGGTGACAGCCTTGGACACCCAATGGGGCAGTTCTCCTCTGTCCTCTGGGGCGCTGTGAGTCAGAATCGCAGCAGTGGGGTTTGGGGTTCTCTTAAGGACACAGAGAGGAGGAAAATGAGTTGAACAGCTTTGTTCATGGCTAATGGGCTTACAGCATATTCCTCTTCCAGCCACAGGGCAAAATGGGTTAGGTGAGCAGAAGAGATTTTAATCAGAAACTTAATCCAACTTTGCACAGCCACTGTTTTGACAGCTGGGGGGACAATCAGAAACAGTCTCTCAGCAAGTAATTTAGAATATTTCAAATCAAAACACATTTTCTTTAGAGGAGAGGAGAGAGTACTGGTAGCTTTAAACTTTATAAACAACTTTAATCACAGTTATACGGAAACTAGGGACAGACCACTCAAATTTCGTGGGGTCCAGCAAAGGCTGGTACTCTAAGGAGAGATGGACACCCTTTCTTTAAATACCATCACTCTGGAATTAAAAGTTGAGGACAGTTTAATTGCAAAAAGAGACAAACGGCTGAAGACAGAGCTTTGAGGCCAGCCTTCAAGAATCTTTTACATCATTTATTAATGACTTAATCAGTTAATTAATAATGAATGCCCTACTTCTAATAAATGAAAATTTCATATTTGTAAGCAGGACTGTGTGTTTTACACATCTAGCTTTGGTAAGTGGCGTGATGTTAGCTTACCCGGGCCAACATCTGTAGTCCTAGTTATAGCAACTGTTTGGCTTTTCAACACTTGCTGAAGAGTTCCTTGAAAGATTCTTATGTGGAACAGGATATAGGCAGAAGCTGCTAGAGGCCAGAAGGCTGCTGCCTACGCAGAGATTCACCACCCTGTTGGCTTGAGAGAGAATCACTCACAGGATATGCGCATGTTGCATAAACATTTTGAAAACCAACAGAACATGAAAGATTTTCCAAAGTATCCCGAGTCTTTCCCAGAGAGAAACCAGTGAACGGTTGCCGTTGAGTCGATTCTGACTCATGGGGCCTCCATGTCGGCCACAGAACTGTGCTCCGTAAGGTTTTCAGTGGCTGGTTTTGTAGAAGTAGATTGCCAGGACTTGCTTCCCAGGCACCTCTGAGTGGACTTGAACCTTCAACCTTTCGATTAGCTTCTGAACTAGTTAACCCTTTGTGCCACCAGGGACTCCTTTCCAGAGACAACACCATTCTAAAGCACACTGCTTCGCGCAGAAATGGTTCTGTAGTTGAACCTGCAGACTTTCCTCAGCTGATGATGGCCTCTCAGGGTTCACAGCCATTCTGGTGAGCACAAGAATGACATTGCAGTACCAAATGTGAGTGATCAACATGGTGGCATTGAGGAAGAGGAAGACACAGAGAGGTGCATGGGAGGTGCAGACAACAAAGATGAACCCTTTTGCACATACAATATTGCATTGTCAGTGAAGGCAAACACAGGTATACAGGTGGATAGATGGGTGGACAGGCTGAATTATTACAAGGTTGTAGTCACTTCTTGGTCACCCAGAGGGAGCAAGTAGTTGAACCTGTGGGCTTGGGACCATAGTCTCAGGGGACATCAAGCTCAACTGGCATAACATATTACACAAAACATTGTTCCACCTCCTACTTTGGCGAGTAGCAATTGGAATCTTAAAAGCTTGCAAGCAGCCATCTAGATGCAATGATGGGTCTCTCCTCGTCCAGAGCAAAGAAGAATGAAGAAAACCAAAGATTCAT
>NW_006921679.1:9409168-9424563 GCF_000298275.1 Orycteropus afer afer | reverse complement strand
TGGAAACCCAGTGGGGGTCACTATGAGTCAGAATCGACTCAATAGGAATGGGTTTTGTTTTGTCCTTGGCAGTAGAACTCTTCCTGGAGTGAAGCCTGAGATATGACTGAAGTCCACACGTGCCCTTGGCCCGCCAAAGGTGACTCTAATTTGACACAGACTGGTGGGGAGGGAGTCAAATTCCTCTATGGCGAATTGGTAGTAAATTCAAGGTGGGCAGTTAAGAGATCTTTGGGGTTCTAGACACAACTTTGCAGAAGGAACCATCCCTGACAGGCTTTCTTCCCTCCTCTGAGGAAACACCAGCCTAGACACTTCAGGGGCCCACGCCTGGTCCCTCATACTCCCACCTGAAGCCAGGTGCAGTGTGGTCACTACCGGGTCATGAACCCCAGCATTACAGGGCTTCCTGTGACGTGACTCACTGCACGGACAAGGACTTTGCTGAGGTCTCCTTCTGTCTTGGCAACAGCACTGTCATGACTCTCTGTTTCATAGAGAATTGAACTTTCCACATCTCAGTTTGCAGGGGAACTGCCTTAGTCTCTTAGTTCCCACAGGAATACCACAAGGGGGTGGCTTTTAAGAACAAAAGTGTCCTTTCTCACAAACTAGGAGGTTGTTGTTGTTATGTGCCATCGAGTCGGCCCTGACTCATAGTGACCCCTCCTTGGGTTTCCGAGGTGGTATCACTGCAGAAGTAGATTGCCTAACCTTCCTTCCGAGGAGTGGCTGGTGGGTTTGAACCGCCAGCCTTCTGGTTAGCAGTCAACTGCCTTAGGCACTATGCTACCAGAGGGCACTGACTATGGGGGGAGGTTCTGCCCGCTTTGAGGGAAAATCCTTGTCTTGGCTTCTCTAGCATTCTCCTGGGTGACCTTCAGCTCCTTGGGGAGCTTCACATGGCATCTGTCTCCCCTGTTTGTACTTGTTTATCTCTGTGCCTGCTCTATTACCTATATCTCAAAGCTGATTGGCTTGAAGACACAGCCTGTACAGATATGGACTCATGAACACAATAAAAACCCCTGTTTCCAGAAGGAATCAAATCCACCGTATAGAGCTCAGGAAGCTGCCATATATATTTTTGAAGGACACAATTCACTCCTTAACAGAAGCTGAAACGAATCAACAGGGATGACGTGATGAAGACGTGGAAGGTCTAATGTGCACGCTTGTGTCCTTTGAGTTACTGCATCCAAACTCCACGTGGCCTCCTGGCTCGCCCTCCCATACAGAGGCCTGGACGTGAGTCCACTCTCCTCCACAACCCCTCCCACCTGCAGCCTCCACCCCGTGGTATTTCCTAACTCTGGGGGCTGAGTATACAAGAGCCATCTCTGCTGACAAAACTCTCTGTGTTCCACTCCTAGGACCCCATGGCAGTGCACGTTTACGAGTGGAAAAGCAAATTCCCAAACAAAACAAGAGCCAATCGTTGACTTTAACAAAAGATTTATTTATTTATTTATTTTGGAAACAGGTTTGTGCAGACATACACCAGTCAACATGATTGATCAAAGCCACAAAATCACAAAAATTCTCTGCAACCTCTGAAAAATACAACTAATGCCCTTCATTTGTATTCACTCCAGGAGGGAACTGGGGCTTCACGCTCATGTGCTGCTGTAATTTAACAACCAGAGGACGTTAATAGGACCCTCAAGATGGTAACACTTGGCAGAGGAGGGAACAAAAAGCCTCAATACCACAGAAGCCCGCTCTCCTCTGCTGGGAGCCAATTAAAGGGACCACCCTTCTCAGAACCACTTCCCTCTGCATAACTAGGTTAAAACCTCCCTGTCTAAAACAATATTGGAGCAGCCCAGGCACAGATGTGACAGGCAGGGGAGCACGCGAGTGCCTGTGCCCCGGAAGGACAACATGGCTCTGCACCAGTCCCTCTGCAGCTGGTCTCCACGCAGCTGGGTGCACTGCCCAAAGGTTTACAGGGACTCCAGGCCAGCCCATCCCTAAGTGGAGTAGTCACTGAGGCGTGGGCAAGAGAGAAGAGAGCATTTGCATGGACTTTATCAGTGAAAACCCAAACTACATTTGCTTACGCGGCCATCTTGTTGGAAGATACAATGGGGCAGCTTTTCTTCTGCTATTTCTATTGATTGATATTTATTGGTTCACCTGTAATTGGATACTATCTCTAGGCTTGCAACTGGACCCAGCCCCTTTGGAAGTGGGTTCACGTCTGGGTCTGCAGGTCTCCACCAACCTTCCAGCCCTTTCTTTCTCACACACCAAAAAGCTTGATAAGCCCTTGCTTGATAGGCACTCTTGGCCCCTAGGTTTCCTGGGCAGTCTATGACTTAAGCTTGCTTCTTTCTATTTCTTCCATAAATCAAAGCCACCTGACATTTAGTTCCTGATGTATAAACTAGCAGGTCTCCTTTTCTTTCTTTAGCCAGGTCAGAAGAAATGCCTCTGGGCTAATTGTGTGAGCCTGTGTTTCTCGGGCTGGCACTGGGGAGAAAGAGCAGAGTAGACAGTTCAGAGGCAATAAGGGCAAAGAGATTGTCATTGGTTAACGAGCCAGGCTGGGGGTCAGAAGAATCACTCTTTTGTTTCCCCTCGGTCAGGAGAACTGCGGGTTTGTCAGAGGTGAACAGTTATGGACTGCCCTGGCTCTGCACTGGGGGTATTGACAGATGAATGGACCCCTCTCCTCCATCCCATTGGTGCTATAGCTTTTGACCACTTAGGGCTCAGTAGCTTTTTCTTCCACTCAAGACTGCACCCCACATTCACAAACCAATCATTAATACCCAGCCCGCTAAGAGAGAGGCTTAAACAATATTCCTTAGAGAGTTAGCATTAAATGGTGCTCAACTAAGGTCAAGGAAAATGGAAACAAGGACCCTGGGAAAATTCGGGGTGCTAAGAAAAACGTTAATAAAAGAAATAACACATTGAATTGAGTATTCCAGGACTATTCCTTTCAGGAAAACCTACTAATAGCCCCTTATAGGGAATCATAAAGAGCCCTGGTGGCGCAGTGGTTAAGCACTGGGCTGTGAACTGAAACATCGGTGGTTCAAACCACCAGTCGCTCCTGGGGAGAAAGATGTGGCAATCTGCTGTAGCCTTGGAAACCTTATGGTGCAGTTCCACTCTGTCCTCTAGGGGAGCTGTGTGTTGGAATCAACTCAAGGGCAGTGGGTGTGGTTTGGGCTTTGCTTCCGTAAAGATGACAGCCTTGGAAACCTCGTGGGGCAGTTTCACTCCGTCCTATAGGGTTGCTATGAGTTGGAATCAACTCCATGGCAATGGGTTTGGTTTTGAGGTGTGGGGAATCAGGCCCCTGCCTCTACAGCCTACTGAAAACCCTTCAAACTGTCAATCTTGCTTTTGAAGATGGAAAAATGGCTGGTGAGAGGCGAAATAACCTTCCCCAAGGCTACATCAAGACAGACGTATGCCTTGTGCCAATGAAGAACCAACAGTAAAGCCGAAGGATGTATGCTTCCTTTTATTGGGGGATGGTGTACTTTATTCATCCCCATTACTATTATGTTGACTAATCATTTGCATGCAGAACATATCCAATGGCTACTTCAACTACAGGGATGCCATCCTTTGACTTGACTCATTCCTTTGCCAAGTTATTATTTCAGGCTCTGCTTACCCACAGCTTCTCTGCACACGTTTTTTATGGATCCCAGGAGATGAAGGCTCCATTACAAACACTGGAGCTAAATCACTCCTTGAATTACTTTGGGACAATGACCCAGGGCAGTAATTCAAACCCTAGCTGAAATCTGTGTAGTTCTTTCACAGGTTCAAAACGAAAGGCCCCCTTATCCTATAGCAGAGTTTTGCAAACATTCTATTCAATTTATAGTTTAAGACATAAATCCCTAGGAAAAGGAGTCCTTGATAGCAAACTTTATTCCTTATGGCTCAAAACACAAGCTAAAGCGTCATTGTTATACCCAGTGGAGATTACAGACTATAGCTTTCTTTGGGGGGGGGGGGAGATCTTAAAGCACATAATATATGTGTCCATGTGCATTTTCTGGCATTAACAACCTAGGCCCACTTTCTTTCTTTTTTTCTCGTTATTCAGTGCTTCTTGACAAATTATTACTGATTTCCACTGCTCCCTACAGCAAGACCTGAAACCTTGTCAAGGTACAGAGAAAGTCAAGAGAGGTCTCCGCAGTGCGCTGCTGAAACCCAGATTCACTTTTTAGGCTATTACACCGTAAGCATTAAATAAACAACCATGCATATATCTCCAAAGCAAAGCGTTTGTATGGTACGCTGATCTCCATATTACACATGCGCGCGTTGTTGTTTTTGCGTGTGCGCATGCGCGCGCATGTGCATTAAGAGGCTGGAGGCCGGAAGCCGGGTCAAGAAGCCTGCACACGCGGGAGTGACAGGAGAGACCTATCGGCTGTTGTTAGTTGCAGTGGACTGATTCTGACTTATAGCGGAGACCTCAGGTACCCCACCACACACACCCACACACCCACACACACACCCACACACCCACACACCCCCCCCACACACCAGAAGCTGATAAAACCCATGCAGATCAACAGCGAGGTGTTCAGCAGGCCATTTATAAAGTAATGCATCAGTGTTTCGCTGGTATTCATACGGTTTTCATCCAGACAGCGAAGCAAAATGGCCAGTTGATGCTGCGGGCCACCATGTCTTTTCAGTGGGGACGATCCAAATAACCCTTGATGACCCGAGTTGGTGCGTAACCGAACTCACCCTAGAGTTCACAGAATGGAGGGTTTTCTTTTTTTTTTTTTTTTTACTTTTGCAGAACCAGCCAGGGAAGGGCAGAGATTATACAGAGACTCAGCCGTCTGTGTACAGGCACAGACCAAGTACTGCAATGACCCCGGAGACCAAGGAGAGCATTAGGGTTGACTTGCATGTGTCCTGCCATATTACTCCCTATCCCAGTTCAGTCCTGTAGGGCTGACCGAGTCTGACCTGCTGCCAGGCTGCAAGTCACTTACTGAGTGGCAGAGTGACAAGTCCCTTTTGACATTTCCACTGAGTTGACAGGCAGCGTATGCAACCCAGCTCTGTCCATCCTGTTCCCCCCGGAGAGGGGTAAGGCAGGACACTCTGACCTCAATTTAAAGACAGGACCAATGACACAGCCCCAGAGTCTGGCCTGGCTAAATACTGCACATCACACATGGTGACAGCTGCTCCTCCTGGAAACCCAATTTAATCCTTTGGCTGCAAGGAAGCTTAATGACATGAGAAAAATAGGAAGGCATCTTCTCCAATGTTTTCCTCTGTGCACATACTTCATTATTTCAAAGACTGTTTAGTCTACTTCTCAAAAAAATTGGAAAATATACTTTAACTCCCAGAAGATGTGAATTGTACTTTCAAGTGGAAATAAAAAATAAAAAGCTAACAGGCGTGTGCATGTGTATACACACATACACACACACAATAATCCATGAATCTGATCTGGAAGGCTTTAAAGTTCAAGAGCGAGCTAAGGGTTTGACAAGAACTAAGTTCTAATTCACTGTAGCCAGATAAGCCTAGTTCCCAAATGAAACGGTATAGTCAAGATGCCTAACGCACACTGAATTCTAATTTTCTTTCTCCTCTTCTATTTGCGCCTTCATCTTTCTGGGTCTGCAGGACAGACAGACACCTTGGCTTGCTGTGTTAATTTTAGGCACATTTTTAGTTAGAATCTCTGCATGGCAGTCCTTCCAAGATCTGTCTTGCTGGGTGCTTTAGTATTTTAAACTTTTTTTAAAATTTAATGTTGGGAGGAAGGAAAAGAAATTTTCGGTCCCTTACCTATTGATTATAATTTCTGCTGTCCCTCAGGCCCTCTGTGGATCCTGGTCACCTCAAAAATGAGCCATTAAGAGTAGTTGCACCTGTGGGCTTGGGACCGTGGTTGTAGGAGACATCAAGCTCAACTGCCATAATATACTACACAAAAACATTGTTCCACATCCTGCTTTTGTGAGAGTGACTAGGGTCTTACAAGCTTTCAAGCTGCCATCTAGATGCAACAATGGGTCTCTCCTCATCCACAGCAAAGAAAAATGAAGAAAAACAAAAATTCATGGAAACAATGAGTCCTAGCGACTGGTATACCATCCGATCTGCAGCCTATACGACTATGAGACCAGAAGAACTAGATGGTGCCCGGCTACCACTGTCAACCACTCAGAGGGCGATCAGTGCAAGAAGTCCTGGATAGAGTGGGAGAAAGATGTGGAACAAAACTCAAAATCATTAATAGAAACAAAGACCAGGTTTAATGGTCAGATAGAGCCTGGTGAGACCCCTGAGACTATGGCCCCTAGTTACTCCTCAGGTCTGGAACTGAACTCATTCCTGTGGCTTCTAGCCAAACAGTAGACAGGCAAATGAGGTGAACACTTACATCAGGTAGATACACTCCTTGGAGAGATCAATGGAGGGAGAACAATAGGGCGGTGTTTGCCCAGGGAGACAGGTTGGGGGTGGGAGTGCATGGGAGGGAAGGACACAGGGAAGAGGAAGTGGGAAGAGAGCTGTTACATTGCGGGGAATTGCAGTCAATGTCAGTCAATGTCATGAGACAAAATGTGTATGAACTGCTGTATGAAAAATGAATTTGCTCTGTGAACTTTCACCCAAATCACAATAAAAATTTTGAAAAAAAAAAAAGCTATTAGTTTTCTTTGTCAATGCAAATTGTCGTCTTAAATGATCTCAACCAAAATGTAAATGTTGCGAAACAACGGATCAGGAAGCAAAGGACACTGGTTCTTTTGCTTTGTTTTCCTAAATAAATACCACAACCAACAGCACAACCGTCCCCAGAGGAACGGTGGTGCCATATTAGCCAGGAACAGCTGCCTAGAAGTATTTACTGAAAACCATGCAAAAATCTGGTTTAGCAATCAAAACGTGCCTTGTGCCCGCAGGTGAGCAGTTTATTAGGACTTTAGGCACTCGTGAGCGCCCCAAAGGAATCCCGGTTTCTGTCCAAATTTAAAAAGTGGGCTCTGCAGTTCTGAAAGAAAGGCAGTGACTCAACGCTTCTAGCCTCATCGTGGACGCTCGGGGTTTTAGAAAGCTGTATCTCATCCTAAAGAAAAGACACGATGTTACTTTGGAAGGGGAGTTTCCTCGAAATGTTCAGAATTCTTTGCAATTAAAACTGCATATCCCAGTCTTGGTTAACCTCCCTGGTTAGGCTGATCATGACAACTGTGTCTGTCTGGCCTCCAGGGCTTGATTTCCAAGGGCGCTGTCCCAAATAGTTGGCCCTCTACTCCTAGCATCAAGGTTAGTGGTTGGAATACAACTAGAGGCACCACGTGAGAAAGAGTCACGTGAGACCTGGCAATCCGCTTCCATCAAGATGGCGGCCAGGAAGACCCCGTGGGGCAGTTCCGCTCCGTACCACGTGAGGCGGCCGGGAGTTGGAATCCCCTTGAGGGCACTGGGTTGGGTTGGGTTTGTCTGAGGAGAGCTGGTGGCAGCCGCGCGCCAGCTCCTCCTCCCAGTTTCTCAGTGCCCTTCTCCCTTCCTTTCTTCGCCATCATCCCCCTCCCCCCAATCTCTCTTTTGCATCCTCTCTGGCTCCAAGCTATCAAGTCTCAGGTGTGTTCCTTCTCTGGGAAGAAGTGCTGTCAATTGATTTCTCAACAGTGAACAACAAGTGCATGTTCTCATTTGCAGGATGTCCAGGCCCGGGGGTCTTCTGGAGGTTGGGGAGTGAGTGTTCAGAGTCTAGTGTGTGTGTGTGTGGAGCCTGAGGGATTAGCAGCTGCCCCCAGCCCTCAGAAGCAGGCAGGTGCAGGTAAGCATAGAAAATACACATTGTTTCTTTTCTTTAGTTACAGAACCCAGAAGGAAGGAAGAGTTTTCTCACACCCACATCTGAATCTGCAGAGGGTCTAGCAATAAAGAGATTAAGGTTGGGGCTTGCGGGCTGCTCACCAGCTGCCATGCACGTAGCAGGTGGGCTAGCCATGCAGAAAGTTGTGGAGGGCTGCCTGGACAGGGTGGGGACACGCTGCAAGGCACCTGGAGAGGATGCAGAAGGCTTGGCCAGCCGGTGGGCTCTGCTCAGAAAATGGCAAGGGGGTTAAAGCATTTGTTCTCAGGTTTCCCACCCAGACATACGTATCTCTGATTTCCTTGCAATCAAGAAGTTTATGCCAATTTCATACACACAAAATAAGAAAAGCTGAGACAGCAACCTGCCGCCTTGTGAAATTGACACACTGCCTGGGGCCCTTACCCGTTAACAAAACAGGAAGTCCTGCACCCCCCATTCCAATTACACAAGATGGGTTTCTCACGCAACATAAAACTCCCACACCTCTCTCCTGGAACAACTAGTCCTGATGTTTAAATGTTGGTGAAACATAGTGTTTTTAATTTCACACCTCACAGAGCACAGTTGAATGCTTTATAACAACATAAACAAAAGTTCGGCCAAGCACTGCAGACAAATTGGGAGGAGGGGGGAACACCCAGCTTCCCCCACTGTACGGACTCCAGGGTTGCGAGGGAAAAGGTAACTAACAAACTGGTTGGCTAAGGCCACAGAAATGTGTTTCCCGGTGTTTTGGCTTCTGACGCCAGTCTCTTTCGCCAAAAATATGTTAACACTGGATGCGACAAACCGAATCTCTTTTCCTGGTATCCATCAGAACAATCTGCCTCTTACTTCTTCCTTGATTTCTTTTTGGTAGTGTCGTAAGCACGGACGATTTCTTCCTGAGTAACAGCTCCATGTTCTTCTTGAGAAAAAGCATACCCATCTGAAAGAAAGCACATGGTGGGGGGCTTGGGTTATTGGAGATCACTCAGCATTTACAATAGCTATTTCGGAGAACTGCAGCCTTGGATGGGTGGAGGCCTGGAGTCGTTTGGTGTGGCACATGGTTAAGGTGCACGGCTGCTAAGCAAAAGGTTGGAGGGGCCTTCTGAAAACTTAGCTGCTGCAAACTTCAGAGAGCGCCGTTGTGCTCTGAGTCACATGGGGTCAACGTGAGTCAGAATCAACCTGAGGGCAACTGGGAGGAAGAGACCTGGGCCCCAGAAGGGGAGAGTGGGCCGGGGATGGGTGGTGGGAGGACGTAGCTGACCAGTGGCTGCACGAGGCTGACACAGGCTGGCGAAGGTTCAGCAGCCTGGTCTCCTACTCCTGAGTGCTGCAGTGCAACTCAGTGTGAGCAGTGTTAATGGGGTCACTGGCTGGTCCCGGGCCCCCCTTTCCCATCACCAATCAAGAGGAAAGGCAAGTTACTGGGCTCTGGAAATGCTGCCAGGGCAACTCATGAAGCTATAAACATTTTGGGAAAACCCATACAAAGGTAATAGTAAGAGCTGGCAGAGCAGTAGTGATGCTTGCAGCGTTGCTTAAATTGGACTGATTCGGATTGGACGCGAGTCGCTGAAGTGGGTTTATGTCCCTTTAAGTAAATAAGATCACGAGATAAAGGCAAGGGGAATTTAGTGAGAGGCCTGTGACCACAGGCAGACTGGTTCATACAATCAGTTAATAAAGCAGAACAAAATGAATAATCAAACCGGTTGCCGCCGAGTCAGTTCCAACACATGTCGACCCCACACGTGTCAAGAGTAGAACTGTGCTCTGTGGGGTTTTCAATGGCTGATTTTCTGAAGCAGTTCTTACCAAGTCTGTCTTCTGACACACCTCTGGGTCTTGAACCTCCAACCTTTCAGCAGGCAGCTGAGCATATTAACCGAGCCACCCAGGGACCAAACCAAGCCAAACTCACTGCCATTGAGTTGATTCTGACTCATAGCAACCCCCACTGGGTTTCCAAGGCTGTAAGTCTCTAAAGACTGCCTCATCTCTCTTTCATGGAGAAGCTGGTGGGTTCGAACCACTGACCTTTTGGTTAGCAGCCAAATGCCTTAGCCACTGCACCACCAGAGCGCCTTCAACTAGAGGCCTTCAGTTAGTAAGAACAATAAAAAAAAATTTGGAAAAAATAAAAACAATAGCTTTGTGACCAGTCGATTCTGACTCATGGTAACCCCTTGGATGTAATCTTTATAGAAGTAGGTTATTAGGTCTTTCTTCCATGATGCTGTGGGTGAATTTGAATTGCTAACCTTAACATTAGTAGCTGAGCACAAACTGTTTACACCTTCCCTCCTCCAAAAAAGACAAACTCACTGCCATTGAGTCAGTTCAGACTGATAGCGACACACACTGGGTTTCCAAGGCTGTAAATCTTTAGGGAAGTAGGTTGCCCCATCTTCCTCCTGTGGAGCAGCTGGTGGGTTTGAACCGCCAACCTTCTGGTCAGCAGCCAGATGCCTTTGGCTCTGCGTCACCAGAGCTCCTTTTTGTACCACCAGGGACCTAATAAGCAGAACTGTTGTTTTTAGCTGCTGTCCATTCCTTTCTGACTTGTGGAGACTCCGCAATGGAGTGGAACTGCTCCACTGAGTTTCCAGGGCTGTGCCATTTTGGAAGAAAATGACCAGGCCTGTCTTCACAGGCGCCAAAGGGTGGGTTTGAACTGCCAACATGCCAGCTAGTAGTTGAGCGCTTAACCATTTATGCCATCCAAGGACTCCTAATAATAACAATAATAATAATTTAAAACACCTGTTAATGAATCATTGAGTCGATTCCAACTCATAGTCACCTGTATGACAGAACAGAATTGCCCCATAAGGGTTTCCAAAGCTGCAAATTATCAGGGAGGCTGATTATCATGTCTTTTTATTTCTGAGCGGCTGGGGGGTTTAAACTACTGACCTTTCATTAACAGCCAAGTGCTTGCTCACTGTGCTACAGGGGCTTCTCGATAATAAGAATAATCAACACTTCATACATGCTCCTTGTGTAGGAGGTAATGCTCACAGATTAGCTCACGTTAATGCTTCCATTGCCCTGGGGAATAGACACTATTATCTTCCATTTCACAGATGGGGAAAGCGAGGTACAGAGTGATTTCATACCTTGCCCGAGGTCACAGACTGGGTGAGTGGCAGAGCCGGGAACCGAACCCAGGCTGTGAGCCTGTGAAACTCCAGGCTCTGCGTTTTTCTGTCTCCAATTCTGAAAGGTAGCGTAGTGCCTAAGGCACTTGACTGCTAACCAGAAGGCTGGTGGTTCAAACCCACCAGCCACTCCTCAGAAGGAAGGTTGGGCAATCTACTTCCGTAGTGATACCACCTCGGAAACCCAAGGAGGGGTTGCTATGAGTCGGGGCTGACTCGACGGCAAATAACAACAACAAAAGTGAGGCTTCCTTCCTAAGTAGCTCTTCCCCCAGAAGAGGCATTTAGAAGGATGGCTCTCTGTTGGCTAACCCTTCTGGAAGGGGTGAGAAAGGTCCCATAGTTGAGTTAGATGTTCTGACCACAAGACAACACAGTCAAAAGGCTGACAGTTACGACCTATCCACGGAGCTGTTAGTTCACTGCCATCGTCTTCAAAGGAGGAAAAGAAATCCGAAGTTGGGCGTATGTGTCGTCGCCTGAGTTGTTGGTGGAGTCACCCAGATGTTTGGTTTAGGAAGGAAAGTTTCTCGTAAGACATACTGTAAAATGCATCCGAGAGTCCTCCTGCGGTGGGAGAAGTGGGCAACACTTGGATGTCTTCCTACTCCACACCTGCCCATAAACTGAAAGTCTGCACCCCTGGGCGACCTGCCCAGCCCTCCCAAAAGCAGTCCTGTGCCACGGGAAGAAAGCCCCAAGGCTCGGGAGGGTCCCAGTGCCCACCCAGCAGGGCCCGGCCACCTAGGAGGCAGGGCTTGTCCACAGGCTGGGCCAGGGGCCGCCTGAGGACACAAACTCACAGAGGACACGGAGTCACAGAGAGGAGGGAAGACAAGAAGGGGGATGGAAGTCATGGGAAAGGGTCTTCCAGGGCTGACTCTGCTACCCCCTCACTTCTATTCTGAACCCCAGCAAATCCACAAACCCTGCAGGTGGCAGCCAGGGAAAATGTAGCCCCCAAGACCAGCGTCCAGCCTAGGTGGTCCCCTAGATAACACAGGGGCCGGCTGGCTGGATTTGAGCTGAGCCAGCTGGGTTACCTGGCTGGGGACCCCTGGATGGCAAGCTTCTGCTGGTTCCAGACGTGCCCACTGCACAGGGCTCTGCCCTGCATCACGCGGGCTTTCCACACACGCGGCTTCCCAGCCTTTGCTCTGCTCCTCACACCTCAGACTTCACTCCATCTGCTCCTTAGCAGTGAGTCAGAGATGCCTTCTCTCACCTCTGTCCTAGAAGCTTGTAGATTTTCTACTGAGTGGCTTGGCCAGGCATCCCTCCTGCGCCCATCATTACCCTGGACAATGAGACCTCCGTGGTCCGGCTTTGAGGGTCCTGCTCCAAACCACCTCCTGGCTCCCTCCAGCGCGGGTGGCCGCCAGCCTCCCTGCCTGCCCAGCACAAAGTGCTCTTTGTGAAGAATCTGTATGAGGAACCAAGTACACAGGCTTCTCCAAGCAAAAGCCTTCAAACACACTGTCTCCTCCAGTAACAAGGCTGGGTACTGTAGTCATCTTGGACAATGTTCATTCTCAGCTCTCCTGAAAAGGGCCATTGCTAGTAACAGCTGAGACTTTCCTGAGGGGCCAAGCCTTCATTGTCTTTGGACCAGTAATGCTGCTGGGTGTCAGTCCTGCCTCTGACTCTGTGGACCTGGCTGTTGTTGTTGTTTGCTGTCGAGTCGGACCCGACTCATAGCGACCCCTCCCTGGGTTTCCGAGGCAGGATCACTATGGAAGTAGATTGGCCCATCTTCCTTCCGAAGAGTGGCTGGTGGGTTTGAACCGCCAGCCTTCTGGTTAGCAGTCAAGTGCCTTAGGCACTACGCCACCAGAGCTCCCCTGTGGACCTGGGAGCCCCCTCTATCTGGATGTTTCTCTACTGGGGGGGGCACTGATCTGATCATGTGATGGTCACCCCTCGCCCTGGCACTGGCATCACCTTGTGAGTGCTCCTCGCAGAAGTCCTGAGGGCTAACTGAGCTCTTGAGCTAGAAGACAGCTGTCCCCACATGAAGGGTTCTCTTCTTGGATCCTGTGGGATGAAGTGGCTAATGCACCAGGGGCAAGAAGAGGTGACTTGGAGTCCTGGCTTGGTCATTGCATGGCCAGATGACAGTGTGACCTTGGGCTCTTTAAGTTCTCTGGGTCTTGGTTCACTTTCCCTTAAAATAAGGGATCTGGACAAGGTGAGGTCAAGTTCTCTCACAGCTTCAATCTTCTGCATGGTCTCTGGGAATCTCCCGGGTTAACCATCTCCAGGCTGCAAAAGCTGCTCATTTGTTTTCTATGTTGATTTACCCTCTGTGCCCATGGGGCTGGTCTCTACACCCAAACCAGAAATGAAAGGAGCCTGTTACAGCCATCTGTCAAAAAAGAACAATTAACTACCTTTGTCTTTTGATGGTTTGTGTGGATGTGTGTGTGTAGGTGGGTGCAGAGGGAGAATTGGGGGACTTTTTTTAAATTTTTATTGTGATTTAGGTGAAAGTTTACAGAGAAAATTCATTTTCCATACACATTTTTCATACACATTTTGCTTAATGTCATTGACTTCAATTCCCCACAATGCAACAGCTCTCTTCCCACTTCCTCCCCATAGTTACCTCTTCTCTGCATCCTTCCCTCCATGCACTCCTGCCCCCCGAGCTGTCTCCCTGTGCAAACCCCATCCACTCTCCCATAATTGATCTTTCCAAGGAGTGTATCTATCTGATGTTCACCTCATATGCTTGTCTGTTGTTTGGCTGGAAGCCCAGGGAGTGAGTTCAGTTCACCAGGCTCTGTCAGACAAGCACACCTGTGTTTCTTTTTATGACTGAGTTTTGTTCTACATTGTTTTCCCACTCTATCCAGGGTCTGAATGAATTAGGGGGCTTTTCGAGTCATAGAAATAAACATTACGGTAACGTCCTTTAGAGAAAGTGCTTCAGCACTCGGAATTGTCTCTTCTTGGCTCAAGTGGAAGGAAGAAAAACCTTGTCTTGTCTTTGTTGTCAGGTGCCAGTCAAGTTGGTTTCAATGCGCGACCCCATGTGACAGAGCTGAACTGCCCTGTGGGGTTTTCTCGTTTGTCATCTTCACAGAAGCAGACTGCCAGCGGGCTTTGTCTTCTATGGTGCCCCTGGGTGGATCTGAACTGCCGACCTTTGGTTAGCAGCCAAGTGCTTAACCACTGCCAGGGCTCGTTGTCCTGTCCTTATCCTCTTCTCATTCATAACAGGCCTGCGCATCCCGGAGACGCAAGCCTGGTGGGTTCCTCAGCGGTAGGTGCATCACTTCTTTGGCTTGCTCTGAACCACTGGTACAAGGGTCTCCCCTGGGCCTCAGTGGGGTTACGCAGCCACTCTGGGGTGGGCGGGGTTTCTGGTTTTCCATCAGAAAGGACAGCAGAGAGGAGCACCGTATCCCACTGGAAACGTCTCCTAGCAGGGGAAGCAGCGCACCCACTGACAAATGGCTTCCCCACCAGTTCCTCAGTGGAAGCATCTACCAACCTGTTCCTAAACACTGTGCACTACGGTTTCCTTGAGTGGCTTGCATAGGATTGCCATTCTAGGACCAAAGGATGATGGCTGGCAGGTTTACGCTAGGTGGTGTGTCCTCCCTGGTTCAGATATCAAACATTTTCCTCCTGGAAACTAGGCCGGTTGGAAGTCAGAGCCATAATGGGAGACGTACTAGTAACACAATCAGAACTGTCACCCATGCAACCTGCCTCCGCCTGCCAGGCCGCCACTCGACAGCCTTACAAAGATGTACAATCTGCCCACCAGGTTTTACCTAATGACGCTTTCACTGCCCTTTGCATCCAAACGGGGGGCTCAGAGGAAGCCTCCAGCTCTTAGCATTTCCCACCCACATTAATCTTTCAGGAAGTCCTGACAGCCAGAAGGCAACGCTGGAGGCCTTTAGAAAGCCACGGAGCCAACAGGTGAACTTTCCCAGGCTGGTGTCCTAATGCATTTGCTTCCGAAATCGTCAGGCACCGCCAGAACTCGGGATAGCTAGGGTGGGCGCGGAAGGAGATGGAGGGATAGGTTAATTTCGTGGTTGTGTGGAGCATTTTGTGGAGTCCATAAAATCCTGTCATGTTTCACTGTTTTAGAATAAAACTACCCTTTCCTCGAATTCCTTTCCTGACAAGCTGTGATAACATCTTAATGAAACTAGCAGTTTCCTGTCTGGAGAAACATTCATAATGGGAACAGGAAAGGGAATGAACAGGGGACAATGAGGACAGCGGAACGTGTAGCAAATGCTGCTCTCAGTGACGACTACCGTGCAACTCGCAAGGGACTAAGAGTACTTTCAAGACTAGAGTTTCTCCTCTCAGTTTCCTGGGAAGACTGAGGCTGGAGATAGCTGCTGAAGGGCAGACCCAGGAGCCAT
>NW_006921679.1:9393950-9409035 GCF_000298275.1 Orycteropus afer afer | reverse complement strand
CTAGTTGCAGAGTGTTGTTACCATTTAGGGAGCCCTGATGATATGATTTCATAAGTTTTTTTTTTTTAATTTTCATATTCTGTGTGTGTGTGGTGTGGTGTGGAGTGGAACCTTGTTGGAACAATAGTTAAATACTAACCAAAAGGTTGGTGGTTGGAACCCACCCACTAGCTCCACGGGAGAAAGACTTATTGATTTGCTTCTGCAAAAGACCAGAGTCAAGAAAACCCTGTGGAAATCCTGATACCAAAGCCAGGCAAAGATACCACTGAAAAAGAAATTTGTTATTGCTCGTGAACACAGATGCAAAAATTCTCAACAAAATCCTAGCCAGTAGAATCCAACAGCACATCAAAAAATAATGCATTGTGACCAAGTGGGATTCATACTAGGTATGCAAGGATGGTTCAACATCAGAAAAACAATCAATGTCATCCACCACACACAAAAAACAAAGGAAAAGAACTACTTGATCATATCAATTGATGTAGAAAAGGCTTTCAACAAAATTCAGCACTCATACTTGAAAAAAACAATCAGCAAGATAGGATTAGGCAGGAAATTCCTTAATATAATTAAGGGCATATACATAAAACCAATGGCCAATATTATTCTCAATGGAGAGAATCTGAAACCATTCCACTTGCAAACAGGAACCAGACAAGGATGCCCTCTATCACCACTTCTAGTCAATATTGTACTGGAAGTCCTACCCAGGGAAGTAAGGCAGAAAAGGAAATAAAAGGCATCCAAATTGGCAAAGAAGAAGAAAAACTATCTCTATTTGCAGATGGTATGATTCTATGCATAGAAAGGCTCAGACATTCAACAAGAAAATGACTGGAACTAACAGAAGGACTCAGCAAAATGGCAGGGTATAAAATCAACATACAAAAATGAGCTGAATTCTTCTACATTAACAAAGAGAACTGTGAAAATGAAATCAGGAAAACAATACCATTTACAATAGACACATAAAAGATGAAGTACTGAGGAACAAATCTAACCAGAGATTTTAAAAAACAAACAAATGCTGCCATCGAGTCAATTTGACTCATAGCGACCCCTCCTTGGGTTTCTGAGGCAGTGTCTCTATGGAAGTAGATTGCCCAATCTTCCTTCTAAGGAGTGGTTGGTGGGTTTGAACCACCAGTCTTCTAGTTAGCAATCAAATGCCTTAGGCACTATGCCACCAGTGCCCCCAGAGATACAAACCCATACAAAGGAAACTATAAAACACTACTACAAGAAACCAAAAGAGACCCACATAAATGGGAGAATATACCATGCTCATGGGTGGGGAGACTTAACATTGTGGAAATATCAATATTAACCAAAGAGACCTACAGATGCAATGCAATCCTGATCTACATTCCATCGTCAGTCTTTAAAGACACGGAAAAACTAATCAATTCTATATGAAAAGGAAAGAGACTCCAGTTAAGCAAAAACACTACTAAAGAAGAACAAAGTAGGAGGCCTCACCTCCTCAGTCTCAGAAGCCTCTATGTATTCATGGCCATCAAAACAGCCTGGTCTTGGTACGTTGACAGACACTTAGACCAAAGGAACAGAATCGAGAACCCAGAAGTAATTCCATCTACTTATGGACAGCTATTCTTTGACAAACGTCCAAGATCCATTAAATGGGGAAGAAATAGTTTCTTTAACAAATGAGGCTGGCAAAATTAGATATCCATTTGCAGAAAAATGAAATACAACCCGTATCTCACACCATACACAAAAACTAACTCATGATAGATGAAAGACCTAAATGTAAAACCCAGAACTATAAAATCATCAAAGAATAAATAAGGTCAAATTTAGGGGCCCTAATACATGGTATAAATACACTATCAAACACAACTAAAAGTGCACAAAGAGCAGAGCACAAAGTAGGTGACTGGGACCTCCTAAAAATGAAACACTTATGTGCATTAAAAGACTTCCCCAAATAAGTAAAAAGATAACCTATAGACTAGGAAGGGAGTTCTGGTAGCATAGTGCCTAAGGCACTTGACTGCTAACCAGAAGGCTGGCGGTTCAAACCCACCAGCCATTCCTCGGAAGGAAGATGGGCCAATCTACTTCCATAGAGATACTGCCTCAGAAACACAAGGAGGGGTCGCTATGAGTCGGGTCCTACTCAAGGGCACATAACAACAACAACAACATAGACTGGGAAAAAAATTTTGATGACGACATGTTGGGCAAGGGACTGATCTCTAAAATTTACAGCAAACTTCAACACCTCAACAGCAAAAAGGTATGAAACCTTGCCCAGTTGTGTGCCATCCTCACAATCTTTGCTATACCTGAGACCATCATTGCAGACATCATGTCCATCCATCTCGTTGAAGGTCTTCCTCTTTTGTGCTGACCTTCTCTTTTACCAAGCATGAAATCCTTCTCCAGGGAATGGTCCCTTTTGACAACATGACCAAAGTAGGTGAGATGTAGTCTGGTCATTCTCATTTCCAAGGAGCATTCTGGCTGCACTTCTTCCAGGACAGATTTGTTCATTCTTCTGGCAGTCCATGATATTTTCAGTATTCTTCCCCAATACCGTAATTCAAAGGCATCAAGTCTTCTTCAGTCTTCCTTATTCATTGTGCAGCTTTCACATGTATGAGGTGATTGAAAACACCATGGCTTGGGTTAGGCACACCTTAGTCTTCAAAGTGACACCCATGGTTCTTAACCCTTTAAAGAGGTCATTTGCTGCAGATTGGCCCAGTGCGATATGACATTTAATTTCTTGACTGCTGCTTCCATGGGTGATGATTGTGGATCCAAGTGAAATGAAATCTTTGACTACTTCAGTCTTTTCTCTGTTTATTGTAGTGTTGCTTATTGGTCTGGTTGTAAGAATTTTTGTTTCCTTTATGTTGAAGTGAAATACATACTGAAGACTGTAGTCTTTGATCTTCATCAGTAAGTGCGTCAAGTCATCTCTACTTTCAGCAAGCAAGGTTGTATCATCTGTATATTTCAGGTTGTTAGTGAGTCTTCCTCCAATCCTGATGCATTCTTCTTAGTCATTAGAGAGGTAAATGAAAACAACAGTGAGATACCATCTGTGGTGGTTAAGTTTGTGTGTCAACTTGGCCGGGCCTGGTTGAGTGGCTGGGTAGCTGGTGGTAGTTATTCCCCATGATGAGACTGTCAATCAACTCTATGGTAGGACCTACCACAAGCAGCTGAGTAGCTGCTTTAGGGATGTGGTCTGCTTCCCGTATATAAGAAACAGCTTTGGTAACGGTCTCTAGCTTATGGCATGCTTGAACCCTGCATGTAGCCATGTCGTTCAGCAGCCTGCCATGCTCTGATGCCCTTGGGACTTTCAATGGACTTGAATTAATGGCCTGCCCTGTGGTTTGGTAACATCAGGACTGTGCCTTTTTACTTGTCAACCTTGGGCTTGTCAGCCTCAGCAGACAGTAGCTGTCTGAGAGAAGAAAAACCTATAGCTCCAGTGAGACGGGAGCAGGAGGCAGAGCTGAAGCCCAAGGTTGAGGTGCTTTCACCCAGCCCCTAAAGCCTGGCACTTTGAACTCAGACTTCCAACCTCCCGAACTGTAAGAGAATAAACTTCTGTTTGTTCAAGCATCCCACTTGTGGTATATTCTTGTCAGAGTGCCACTAGGTAACCAGAACACCATCTGATACCAGCATTAATAGCAAAGCTAAAAAATAAAAATGGAAAACAACAAATGTTGGAGAGGGTGTGGAGACACTGTAACCCTCATAAATTTCTGTAAAATGGTGAAACCACTGTGGAAAACAGTATGGTACATCCTTTAAAAGTTGGAAATAGAAATACCGTATGATCCAGCAATCCCATATAAGGTACAAATCCTAGAGAAATAAGAGCTATAATACAGATATATGCACACCTAAGTTCATAGCAGCATTATTCACAATAGTAAAAACATAGAAATAAGTGCTCATCAAAGGTTGAATGGATAAGCAAACTATGGTACATACACACCATGGAATACCATGCAACATTAAAGAAGAACCATGAATCTGCAAAACCATCTCAACATGGATGAACCTAGAGGGCGTTATGCTTAGTGAAATTAGTCCATCATGAAAGGACAAATAATGTATTAGACCACTACTGTAAAAGGCAAAAAAGGATTATCCACAGGAAGAAGTGTTCTTTGAAGGTGACCAGAGGTGGAAGGGCAAGAGCGAGTAAATCACCAACTAGAGGGTGAGCACATACTAATTTCTGTGAAGAGAAAGGTGACAGAGAATAAGGGGGAGGGCACCACAAAACTATAAAGGCAAAGGAAGACTCTGGGAGAAGCACAAGAATTAAAGGCAACAGAGGTGAACATGGCACATACCCAACCCTGCAGTAACGGCACTGACGGCACTCCATGCGTGGACGCATGGCCATGCGAGCCGAGCAGGAGTGGAAGGTGAATGGGCTCCACCTACCAATGTATGTAGGTGTGACAGGGTATTTCTAAATGTGCGCTGCAAAGGTATCCAGGCATACTGTACAGCATGAAGGGGCAAAGTTATGAAAACTTCTTAGCCATAACCAAACACCTTGAGGGGATGGTTGCTGGGTCTGGAGGCTCAGGACCATAGTCTCGGGGGACAGCAAGACCAATGGCATAACATAATCCACCAAGACCAATGTTCTACATTCTCCTTTAGTGAGTAGTGACTGGGGTCTTAAAAAGCCTCTGAGCAGGCTTCTAAGGTGCAACTCTCGGCCCCTCCCCATCCAGAGCAAAGAATAGTGAAGAAAACCAGAGAGTAATGGAACACATGAACTCCAGCCTCCCTGACTCTGAGACCAGAAAGAACTAGATGGTGCCCGGCTACCACTGCGGACTGCTCAGAAAGAGAGGTCCTGGACAGAGTGGGAGAAAAATGTGGAAGAAAATTCAAAATTACAAAAAAAAAAAAAAAGACCAAGTTTACTGGTCTGATAGAGACTAGTGTAACCCCTGAGACTATGGTCCTCACCCCCGTGGCTCAACTTTTAGCCAAACAAGAGACAGGCCTATACGGTGAACTGTAACACCAAGGAAGGATGCACTCCTTAGAACAACCAATCATATGAGATCAGAAAGGCAGCATTTGCCCAGGGGTAAAGCTCAGAAGGACCTCTGGTGGCGTAGTGCCTAAGGCACTTGACTGCTAACCAGAAGGCTGGCGGTTCAAACCTACCAGCCACTCCTCAGAAGGAAGGTTGGGCAATCTATTGCCTTGGAAACCCAAGGAGGGGTCGCTATGAGTTGGATCCAACTCGATGGCACATAACAACAACAACAACAAAGCTCAGCAGGCAGGAAGGGACGGGAAAGATGGACAAAGGGAAACAGTAAACACAGGGAGGGAGTGGGAAGAGAGCTGTGACATTGTGAGAATTATAATGAATGTCACAAAACAAAATGTGTATGAATTGTTGAACGGAAAACCAATGTGCTCTGCAAACTTTCACCCAAATCACAAGAAGATTTCTTAAAAAAACCTAAGAGACAGTTCTACTGTGTTACATGGGGTCACTATAAGTTAGCATTGACTGGACAGCCCCCAACAAGAAGACATTCACTCACTCACTCATTTATTTATGCCCGTCAAAATAGTGAAAGGTAAGAAAAATATTTAGATGTTTTAGTTGACTTGACCATAGTGGTTTCTTCTTTGAGGGGTGTGGGTTTGAACACTTAGAACCCTCCCCCAAAGTTCTCATTTGATCTTTGATTGCAATCTCAGCTTCCAGGACCATGGACTGTCTCTGTGGTTACTTTAAAACATGTATTACAGAAGCAGAGTATGGTTGGACGGCATGAACAGTGCGGTTGAGGAAGTAGTATGCGTTTTCTGGTGCCTGGGCAATGCAGAGAATGTGATTTGCATATATTACTGAGAACCCTCACCTAGACCTTGTAAGATGTATGTTGTTACTATTCCATGTTTTTCCACAGGAGAATAGAGAAGCTTAGAAATATGTAAGTTTCCCAAGTTACTCAGCTAGGGGCTGACTGAGTAAACAATAATAAAAAAAACAAAACAAAACCTACCACCATTGAGTCGATTCCGACTCATGGTGACCTCATTGGGTTTCCAAGGTGGTAAATCTTTATGGAAGTAGATTGCCCCATCTTCCTTCTGTGGAGGGGCTGGTGCTTTTGAACCGTCAACCTTCTGGTTAGCAGTCAAATGCCTTAGGCATCACACCACCAGAGCTCCTTATAATAATAATAATGCCTACCATTGCTTGAACTCTTCATATTGTCAGGTACTTTCTAGGCATTTTATACAAATGATCTTATTCAATCCTTCCAGTAACTCCAAGATAGGTTCTCCTATTATGCCCATTTTACGGATATAGAAATAGGTTGAGTATCTTGTCCAAAGTCACAAACCAGGACAGCTCAATTCCATGGGTGGAGCTCCAAAGACCCTGCACTTCCAAGTACACCACCATCAAGTCTGTCCTACCTGACATCTCTCTTGGTGTCAGATGGAGCAAGGCTGCAATCCGGAGCCTAGGATGTGGTCACTGGGCCATGCTGGGCCACTTATTACCCAACCTGAGCCTCTGCCATCAGTCTCTAGGTTAAAGGGCATGGAAGGTGCAAAGAGACAAAGCAGGTACAGCCCAGGCTGGCACTGACCTCAGCCTACTTCCTGCCATATTCATATTCTTCCCACAGGGAAAGAGGCGGAGAGAGGTAGCCTTGAAAAGCGATGCTATTCTGTTCCTTCCCTCTCTCTCCATTGAGAAAGTATGTGAGTATCTGTGGGCACATGGAGATCAACTGGAACTGAACGTGAACCTTCGTCAACATCTGTACTACAGAGACCCTGTCATTCCAATGGAAATTTCTTAACATTGCTTAAACCTTTCTTTTCTACCAGTTTTTTTCTTTCTAAACTCCCCAGGGAAGGAAGGAAGGAAGTGAGGGGCAGAGTAAAGAGATGAACTGTGAGTGTATGGTGCGGATGGTGGATGCTAAAAGAAGAGTTGGAGCCACCCAGAAGCACCAAGGAAAGGCCTGGCCATCTCCTTCCAAAAAACCAGCCATTGAGAACCTCATGGGGCACAGTTCTACCCTGACACACATGGGGCTGCCGGGGTCCAAGTCGACTGGAAGGTAACAAACATGCAGGTACATGCAGGGAGTGTGGGCTGGAGGAGGCGGCGGGATTCAGAGAGACAGACGCTTGGTCAGACTAATGACAAACAGGACTGGCCCGGAGAGGTGGCCTGCACAGACACCAGCAGGAAGGAGGCTGGACCCCAGTGACAAGCTCTCAGTGAGGCTGACGAGGAACGGCTAAAAGTGAGCCCACAAGTGCGCCTCCTGGGGTTCCATCACCCCATCTCTCTCTGCCTCCTCTTCTCTATACCCCCAAGTCCAGAAACCAGGCCCGCTGCAAAACACCCCTTTAAAGTGGGGAAAAATGCATCATTTGTCCTACTGATTGTTATGGTTTTAATTGTTGTTGTTTGGTGCTATCGAGTTGGCTCATAGCGACCCCGTGTGCAACAGAATGAAACACTGCCCAGTCCTGTGCCAGCCCCACAATCCCTGCTGTACCTGAGCCCATCGTTGCAGCCACAGTGTCAGTCCATCCCGTTGAGGGCCTTCCCCATTTTTGCTGACCCTCCACTTTACCAAGTATGACATCCTTCTCCAGGGAATGGTCCCTTCTGACCACATGACCACAGTATGACCAACTGACAGATGAGTGGTGGCATAGTTTGAATTAGCATGCTACTATTAAACAAAACAGTTCCTATTATTATCTGTGGGGTGAAATAATTTAAAAATAGTATCACTTCCACCTTAAAAAAAAAAAAAAAAAAGAAAAATCCTATAGGGAGGCTGACAGCAGGATCTTAAAAACATCAGGATTTTAATTTTAAGGATTTTGTCATTCAGGCATTTGATTGGGTCCCAGGGAACTACCTGCATTTAAGCTGTACTTGCCTCAAGCCAAATACACTAATCCCACTTCCAAATGTTCCTCTCGGGGTTGGCAGCTGTCTTCTTCCTTATTAGGACTACACACCCTTTAAGCGGCCCGCCTCCCCTGCCTGGGCTGGGGGCTCGCTGACCTGAATCAGTTCTTGGGGGTTACTTACGTGGGACACCTTGCTGGAGGGAACCAGCCCGGAAGAGAGTGGGAGGCGTTTTCCGGCTCAGTCTCTTTAACAAGCGATCGCGCTCATTCATCCTGCAAGGAAACCAAACACTGGTCAGTCCCCAGATCACAGGCATACAGCTCACTGTACTTGGCGAAGAACGTCGGGTGTAAAATAAAACAGACAGGCGGGCAGAAAGCTTCCCCACATCAAGCAGACTGTCCAGTTTCACAATCTGCACCATTATTTACAGTAGATGCTATCTTGACACATTGAGTGCACTCTCCTTGCTGCTAAAAGCCGCTCTGTTTCCAGTCAGCCTTGGCCCAACGCCTCTGAACTCAGCCTTCCTCTGAGCTCAAGTGCACTACAAGTGCCCTTTCATACCGGGTGCAGCCCCACCCGCCCCAGAACACTTGCCAGGTGGGATCTGTTTCTATGGGAAATGTTTTAAAAGCCTCAATCCCACATCCAGCCTGTCTTTCCCAAAGCCAATAAACCACACAAGGTCAAGAATCCTGCTGATACATCTCAGAACCCAGGTCCGGTGCTGTCCTCCTTTCTACCGAACCTGGTTCTGATTTTTGAACCAATGAAAACGTGGAACCAGTGAAAATCAAGTAAAGCTTTTTCTTCTAAAAGACAGGATCGGCAGCTCTCTCCACCTTCCCTGGAAGTGCTCCCTTCAAGGTGGTCACAGCTTGTGAAGAAATATGGAACTATACTGGAGGATCTATTTGGATCCACAATCAATGCCCCTGGAAGCAGCAGTCAAGATATCAGAAGATGTATTGCACTGGGCCAATCTGCTGCAAAACACCCCTTTAAAGTGTCAAAAAGCAAAGATGTCACTTGAGGACCAAGATGCACCTGACCCATACGATAGTGTTTCTATTCACTTCATATGTATGTGAAGACTAAGGTGTGCCATGGTATTTTCAATCGCCTCATATACACATGAGAGCTGGACAATGAATAAGGAAGACTGAAGAACAGCTGATGATTTTGCACTGTGGTGTTGGCGAAGAATACTGAAAACACCATGGACTGGCAGAAAAACAAACCAACCTGTCCTGGAAGAACTACAGCCAGAAGGTTCCTTAGAAGGGCAATGGCCAGATTCCGTCTCACCTGCCTTGGTCAGAAGGGACCAGTCCCTGGAGAAGGATGTCATGCTTGGTAATGTGGAGGGTCAGAGAAAAAAGGGAAGACCCTCAACGAGATGGATTGACATAGTGGCTGCAATGATGGGCTCAAACATAACAAGGATTGAGGATGGCACAGGCCTGGCCATTTTGTTCTGTTGTGCACAGGGTCGCTATATGTAGGAGCTGAGTCTTCAACACCTAACAACACACGCATGTGAAAGCCGGACAATGAAAAAGGAAGACAGAAGAAGAATTGGTGCATGTGAACTGTGGTGCTGGTGGAGGATGCTGAATGCACTGTGACTGCCAGAAGAATGAGCAAGTCCTTCTTAGAAGAAAGACAACCAGAATGTTCCTTAGAAGTGAAGATGGGTGACATTCTGACTTGCTGACTTTGGAGATGTCATCAGGAAAGAACAACTGGTAGAAAATGACATCATGGTTGGTAGAGTTGAGGGTCAAGGAAAATGAGGGACACTCTCCATGAGATGGATTGTAACAATAGCTGCAAGAATTGATGCAAACCTACTGTGTTAGACTGGGTTCTGTAGAGAAACAAAACCAGTAAAGCTTATAGACAGAGAGAGAAAGAGAAATTTATCTTAGGAAAATGGCTCACACACTTATAGAAGCTGGCAAGTCCAAAGTTCTTGGATCAAACGTCAAGCTGGAGGCTTTTCCCGACTCTCGCAGCTGCAGGGGCTGAGGAGCTCAAGGTTGGCAGGCAGTATACTGGCTGTTGACTCCAACGAATGACAAATCCAAGGTCTCCAGGCTGAATGGTGGATTGTTTGCTCATGGACAGTTGCAGGCAGCACAACAGAATCCCGATCCACAGAAGAATGTCTCTTTTCCCAGGTTGTCCATAAATATACTGGAAGCAGGCCACACCCCTAGGGAAACTCCCTTTCAATGGATTGGCTGCTCGAAACATATACATCTGATCCCATCATGGGAATAACCACATCACAACTGCTTAAACCACACAGAATTGTGGTCCAGCCAAGTTAACACACAGCTCCAACTATCACAGTCCACACTTTGTCAACTTGGCAGTTATACACATCTTCTTAACCATATATAATCTCTAAATAAGGACAATTATAAAATCATATTTGCACCTAACATAATACGCTAACACAGGTACAACTGAAACACATTAACCCTCTTCACATTTCATAGTTCATAACAGAAGGAAACAAAAATATTTGATGCACATATACAATGAAGAAATATAACAATCACAGTCCTCGTTTCTGCAGCGGGTCACGTGGTCGTAGCTGATATTGAGAACTGCCTTCTTCTACCACCCATTCTGTATTTCCCGTGTCCTCAGCAAGCACCTCAGCTGCTTGTGGTTCTTTGCCTGGTGGGGTGACCCAAACCTTCATTCCTGAAGGGTCTGGGCCGTTAGCAGTCATATCAGAATTGGGTTGCTGTAATTTTCCATTGACTTTAATCACAGGGCATGGTAGTACTAAGGGACGCCCTAAGGAATCTCCTGTATTCCAGACATACTCTACTTTACCTCCTTTATGTAATGTTGATCCAATTTCCCCTTGGTAATCAGGATCTGTCATACCAGATAGTACAGAAATGCCCTTCTTTGTCTGTTGATCCAGAGGCATGAGGAAGCCAAAATGGCCAGGTGGCATTCTTAATTTCCAGTTCAGTGCACACCTACCAACATCATGAAGATGGAACAGGACTGGGCACCATTTCCTTCTGGTACCCATGAGGTTACCATGAGTTGGAGCCAACTCAATAGCAACAACCACCAGCACAACATACTGGTGGAAAGCTGTTGCTCATTTCTACAAACTAAAAGGTGGTTGTTGTTGTTGTTGTTAGGTGTTGTCGAGTTGGCTCTGACTCATAGTGACCTTTTGTACAACAGAACAAAACATTGCCTGGTCCTGTATGATCCTCACAATCATGGCTACATCCGAGCCCATTGTTGCAGCCATTGTGTCGATACATCTTGTTGAAGGTTTTCCCCTTTTTCACTTCTTCAGGACCAGGTCCCTTCTGACACCATGACTAAAGTACATTTACAGCCTTGGAAACCCTTTTGGGGTTGCTATGAGTCAGAATTGACTCAATGGCAGTGTTTTTTTTTAACCAAAAGGTCATGCTTCAAAATTGCCCATGTGGGCCAGAGTGGGTTGATTTCTCACCATCGGGATGACACTTTGCTTGGCCAAAAAGAAGCTTCCGGTGTGGGAGTGTGTCAATGCACTCGGCTGCCATTTGCAGAAACGTCTGAGGGCTTGTGAAACCATGGGAGGAGCTGCCATTGCTTGTGGTCCAGAACCCCAAGTGTCTGAGGCCCCAGCCTGAGAGGGACGTCCTTGTGAGCCGAGTGTCCTTCACAGCTCCCCTAAGGAGCTTCTAAAGAGGCAGAGCTGGGGGCTGGCTGCTCTCAAAGGCTCCATGAACTGAAGTTTGTTTTGCACTTGAGTTTGCAGAAGAGTTCCTTTTCTGATTGTCTTGGTTGAAATGACAATGTTTAATTCATTACCAATTAAGGGTGAGCTTCAGCTAGCTAAGCTTAGCAAAATGGCTGATGAGGAAAAATGCTCCGTCTATCCCTCCACACCAGCTTCCTCTGCCCCCTCCTACCTTGTTCTTCCATGGGCCAAATTAATCTCACAGGGCCCTGCTGGGCAGCGGCTCCGACTACAGTGACATGCAGATAAATGACGCATGAGCCATGCAGGCTCAACTGTATCCCTGTGCGGCCGCCATCACCAGACCATTAGTGTTTTCTGTGCTGTCTGGTTTCAGGACGTGGGGAGTGCTCTCAAGGGCCTGTCCTTCTGGGCTCACACTTGCCCAGCAAGGGCCATGGTCCCTTTGTGCACAGAAGACACTTGTCAGGCCCTGTTCCAGGCCCTGTGTGCAGAGGGGGATCCTGAAGCTGCTAGACCCAGGGACCTTTGGGGCTAGGCTACAGCTTCCCCTGAGCCACCTTGCCTGTCAGGCTATGTGATCATACAAAGGGTAGGCAAAGCATTTTTCCCCCCAGAACCTAGCGGACAGGAGCAGGGTGCTATCCCTGGCATCTCCCACAGTGTAGACCCAGTAGTTCCTCCCAGTGGTAGGGCTTCATAAGGATGTTGAAGCATCACAGAAATGGGAGGGGTCTTCCGACTTCGCAGATCTCAGCATCTCACTCTGCAGGCAAGGAAATGGACCTCAGATGTCTCACACAACTAGGCATAGGTCATATCATGCTTCACTGGCAACAGTCTCCTCTGCCTTTTATGCCAGGCAGAAGTCACCCAGTTTCCTCATGGAATGACATTGCTTTTATTTCTCTGTTTTTCTTTTCTTTTCAAAATAATGAAATATTCCAAACACATACTAGAACCAAACAAATTCACTGCCATCCAGTTGATTTCGACTTGTTCTGGTTCCCTAGTGCCGCTCTGACAGGAACATACAAATGGGACGGCCTTAACAAACAGGACTTTATTCTTACAATTTGAAGGCTTTAAGTCCAAGTTCAAGTACCAGGCTCTAGAGGCTGGGTGAAAGCCCTTCACCCTTGGGGTCCAGCTCTGCCTCCTGCTCCTGGTCCACTGGACCTAGAGGCGTTTCTTCACTCAGACACCTGCTGGCTGCTGAGGCTGAGAAGCCCCAAGGTTGACAAGTAAAAAGGCACAGTCCCGATGTTACCAAACCACACAGCAGGCCATCAACTTAAGTCCATTGTGAGTCCCAAGGTCAGCAACACGACTACATGCAGGGTCCAAGCGTGCCATAGGCTAGAGACCATTCCCAAGGCTTCTCCTTATATACAGGAAGCAGACTACATCCCAAAGGTAGCTACTCAGCTGCTTGTGGTAGATGCCACCATGGAGTTGATTGCCAGTCTCATCATGGGGAATAACTACCACCAGCTGCCCAGCCACTCAACCAGGCCCAGCCAAGTTGACACACAAACATAACCACCACACAACTCCACTGGGTTTCTGAGGCTGTAAATCTATACGGAGTAGATTGCCCCATCTTCCTTCTGCAGAGCAGCTGGTGGGCTTGAACCACTGACCTTCTGGCCAAACACCTTATCCACTATACCACCAGAGCTCCTTAAACATATAGAAATGGTAAAAACAAACAAAACTAGTGAAACAAATATCCACCAACCCATTCAGCCTTAGCCAATGTTAAGCACCACTCTATGACCTCATGCCTTAGAAGAAGTCACTGTACACACAGACCAAGAGGCTGTCATTTGAACAGGGCAAGGGGATACTACATGGTTTAAAATCAGGAAAGGTGTGTGTCAGGGATGTATCCTTTTAGCATACTTATTCAATCTGTATGCTGAGTAAATAGTCAGAGAAGATGGACTATATGAAGCAGGAGGAGGTATCAGGATTGGAGGAAGACTCATTAACAACCTGGAATATGCAGATGACACAACCATGTTTGCTGAAAGTGAAGAGGACTTGAAGGCCTTACTGATGAAGATCAGAGATGACAGTCTTCAGTATGGATTATTCCTCAACGTAAAAAATATAAAGTTCCTCACAACTGGACCCATAAGCAACATCATGATAAACGGAGAAAAGATTCACGTTGTCATGGATTCACTTTACTTTGATCCACAATCAATGCCCATGGAAGCAGCAGTCAAGGAATCAAGTGATGTACTGTATTGAGCAAATCTGCTGCAAAAACCCTTTCCAAAGTGTTAAAGAAAAAGATGTCACTTTGAGCACTAAGGTGTGCCTGACCCAAGCCATGGTATGTTCAATAGCCTCATATGCATGTGAAAGCTGGACAATGAATCAAGAAGACCACAGAAGAATTAATGCATTTGGGCTGTGGTGTTCACAGAAGATTATTGAATATACCATGGACTGGCAGAAGAACGAACTAATCTGTCTTAGAAGAAGTATAGCTGCAATGCTCCTTAGAAGCAAGGATAGAGCCACTTCATCTCATGTACTGTGAACATGTTATCAGGCGGGACCAATCCCTGGAGAAGGACATCATGCTTGGCAAAGCAGTGGGTCAGTGCAAAGGGGCAGATCCTCAAAAGAGATGGACTGACCCAGTGCTACAATGATGGGCTCAAGCAAAGCAACAATTGTGCGGATGGCACACAACTGGGCAGTGTTTCGTTCTGTTGTGCACGAGGTCACTATCAGTCAGAACCAACTCAATGGCACCTAACAACAACAACAACAACAACAACAACTCTGTCCCATACTTCTGTTCCCCATGAGGTGAGGAGTCCATGGGCCAAGGAGACCTGCCCACCTAGAGCTCATACCTGAAGTTATTTGGGATTCTTAAAGTCCCTGCTCAGCAACCTCAACACTGCACCCAAGGCTAACCCAACTTTGTCCCTGGATCTGTCCCCCTGAAAGTATGAGGCAACGTAGATAATCCTAGGCTGAGGGTAGCCAAGGGACGGATGGCTCTTCATATGAGATGTGGACAGAGCCTGGATGTGTGTACTGGGATGTCTTCACATTTGCATGCAAATACCCTCAACATGGAGAACAGAGCTGGGGGTGGGAAGAGAAGGAAATGGCAGGGGAGCTAACTGTATCCCATGTCACCAAGGTGTGGCTTAGCCCTCCAAAGAAGCTGTGAGTCAAAAAGCATTCCAGTGTTCATGAAGGTGCATTAATCAAGGTATATAATGATCTGTTTTCTTGATTTATATATATATTTTTTATAATTTTCAACTATCTAGGCAGTTTGAAAAGGAATGGCATGGCATTCATCATCACAAAGGATGTTTCAAGATCTGTCCTGAAGTACAATGCTGTCAGTGATAGGATAATATCCATAC
>NW_006921679.1:9380340-9391140 GCF_000298275.1 Orycteropus afer afer | reverse complement strand
TGACTGCTAACCAGAAGGCTGGTGGTTCAAATCCATCAGCCACTCCTCAGAAGGAAGGTTGGGCAATCTACTTCTGTAGAGATACCACCTCGGAAACCCAAGGAGGGGTTGCTATGAGTCAGGACCAACATGATGGCAGTGAGTTTGGTTTTTTGGTTTATATGTGTTATGTTTTGAAATAGGTATAGTTGGTGTCACTTATAATGGTTAAATGCTTGGCTGCTGACTGAAAGGTTGACAATTTGAGCCCACCAGCTGCTCTGCAGGAGAAAAGACCTGGTGACCTGCTCCCATTACAGCTGAGGAAACCTTACAGGGCAGCTCTACTCTGTCACATGGGGTCACTCTGAGTTGGAATTGACTCAATGGCACAAAACAACAACAGTTATTTTCTCTTTGCGCATTTTTTCTCTCCTTCCTTGATTTCTATTGAAATGATAATGTTTTCTTGTTTACTTTTATTTTGTCTCCTGGTTTAGTGGTTATCCTTCATTTTTTAAAAGCATGTATATTTGCTAAAATCAAAATCAAAAGTTTGAAAATAATTTAACTACCTCTTGAATAAGATAAGGTCTTTAGAATTCCTAACTTTGATCTCCCCATCTCATCTTTTTGCCTTCAGCAATGACACAGTGTCAGTTTAACTATTATTTTTTGTAGGTAATCTTTTTAATCATTCTAGTTGCTTTTGTGATAATTCTCTTCATTGTTGCTGTGCTGCAATTTCATTATAACCCTTGGTATGACTTGATGTAGATTTGTTTTTATACCCTGCTCAACTGCTCAGACTTTGGAAATATAATAATCCAAGGGTTCATTTTTCTTCACATACGGAAAACTCTGAGTTTTCTTCTCCCCCATTTTCTCTTTATGCTTTTCCTGGACCATCTACTAAGTATGTATCTCACTCATTCCAGCTTTCACATTCCTAAGCCTCTCTAACATTTTCTACTTCCCCATCTCCCTTTGCCTTTATTGAAATAATTTTTAAACTACGCAATACAAATTTAATTTGCATTACATTTTTTCACATGCATACATTCTATATTTCTTCAAATTCCACCTATTCTTTTTACATACTACTTTAGTCTTGCTTTTTGACTTGGTCAATTTCTCGTATCTTTATTTTATAGACTCCTTCAGATTATCCTTGCATCTCTAGTGCCTGGGGAGCTGTTTTTCCTGTTTGTGGTACCTGATGACTCCTCATTGTGGTCATTTTTTTACCTGTGCCCAGTTAGAGAACCATTCTTCACAGTGATTTTTCTTTTGCCAAGGCCCTATGGGTTATACTAGTGTTATACCAACCTTTATGCTGATATCTCAGCTTGGGGTTCCTACAGCATTGAAAATACTCTGATATCCCTATGTGCCTATGTTGGCCTTCCTTCCTTTTTCCCACTTGGCATTGATCTCTATTTCTAGTACCTGTGGATTTCCTTGTCTTTCTTCTGAGCCTGATTCTTCACTAAGTGCCTTTCTTTGTTTATATTTCACTTGACATCTCTATGTGTTTGGAAAGATTCTCTTTGAGTCATCCCCATCTACCATATTGGCTCTTCCTGGTTTCCATGAACACTCTGTATTTCCCAGACCCAACTATCCAAAAGCACTGTGACTACAAAAGAAGATCACAGAATGACTCTTCTTCCCAATTTTGCTATACTGAGAGTGATGCTTTTCTGGACACTTTTAAAACAGTCGTGGATTTGACAGAGCTTTTTGGGTTGTGAAAAGGACACCAGAGATGACAAGATTACTCTACTTGAGGTGTCTGAGGCACCGACTTCTCCATGGTTTTTAACATTGCAATATCAAGGCACATTGTTTTCCCAATTTGCCTTTCTTCTTTGGGGGACAAAAAAAGACCTCTGGACATATTTTAATAATGGACGTTATTAAAATTTCTCACAAGAAACAACTCACTGCCACTGAGTCAATTCTGACTCACAGTGAACCCCCACTGGGTTTCTGACACAGTAATTTTTTATGGAAGTAGATTGCCCCATCTTCCTTCTGTGGAGCGGCTGGTGGGCTTGAACCTCTAACCTTCTGGTTAGCAGTCAAATGCTTTAAGCAATGGGCCACCAGAGCTCCTTCTAACATAGAAAGGGGATGGAAATCAGGATAACAATATTTGCCGTGTTATATATGGTGGTATCTCTACGGAAGTCGATTGTCCAGTCTTCCTTCCGAGGAGTGGCTGGTGGGTTTGAACCACCAGCCTTCTGGTTAGCAGTCAAGTGCATTAGGCACTACACCACCAGAGATCCCATAAATAGGTATGCTGGCTGGGATCTACTGATGGGAAACAACTCAACTCGACACACTGTCAGTGAGTCAGTTCTGACTCACAGAGACCTCCTATTAGGTTTCCAAGGCTGTGAGTCTTTACAGAAGCAGACTGCCTCCTCTTTCTTCTGTGGAGTAGCTGGTGGGTTTGAACCACCAACCATTTGGTTAACAGCCAAATGCCTTAACCACTACACCACCAGAACTCCTTACTGATAGGAAACCAAAACCAAAGCCACTGCCACTGAGCCTAGTCTGACTCACAGTGACCTACTTGGGCTTCTGAGGCTGTAAATCTTTATAGAAGTAGATTGCCTTATCTTCCTCCCCTGGAGCACCTGGTGGGTTTGAACTGCTGACCTTCTGGTTAGCATACAAATGCCTTGCCCACTAAGCCATCAGAGCTCTCTATTGATAGGCAAGGTGTAATGTAAACACATCATCATCTGTCTTCCATGCTTTCCTGGTACCTCTCCAGTACATTTGACTGCTAACCAGAAGGCTGGCGGTTCAAACCCACCAACCACTCCTCGGAAGGAAGGTTGGGCAATCTACTTCTGTAGTGATACCGCCTTGGAAACCCGAGGAGGGGTCACTATGAGTCGGGTCCGACTCGACGGCACATGGCACATAACAACAACAACAACAACCCCAGTGATGATGGTGAAACCCAATCTCATAAACAAATCCTAACAACCTGGCTCTTTGTAGAAACTGACCCATCCTAAAACTGACCATAATCCTACTTAAGTATTTTATGTGCTATAAAAATGTTCATTAAGAAAGAAAGAAAAGAAAGTGACACATCCTGGAGGAGGTGGTGGTGTCCTGTTGAGAAAAATGACAGTCTTAGGAAGGAAGGGAGAGATGAGAAGGGTCCTGTTGGGGAAAAGCCAATTCTGTGTCCACATTTCCATTGGGAAGGTACTCCTACAAAGATCACACACACACAACTGGCAGAGAGCAAGCTCCTGACGTATGTGACAAACAATGACAAATCTGATTTCCAGGTTGTGTCGTGGTAACAGCTGACATGAATCATGGCTGATACCAAAAAGCCAAAAACCAAAATGTACTTTAAAAAAAAAAAAATTCCTTTTTTTTTTCTTTTTACTTAATTAGCTGCTAGACAATCTTAAAAGCACAGAGCTGACAGGTCCCCAGCAGAGTGAAGACACCCAAAATTCTGTTCCCTTCAGGGAAAGCCAAACATCTTAACATGAGACTGTGGCAATTCTAATCTGCTCTTAAGGATCCCTCAAAGAAAAACAAAACAAAACAAAACACCAAACTCACTGTAATCCAATTGATTCCGACTCATAACAACCCCCATTGGGTTTCCAAGGCCATAAATATTTATGGAAGCAGACTGCCCCACCTTTCTTCCAAGGAGCAGCTGGTGGGTTCAAACCACTGACCTTGGAGTTAGCAGCCAGACACCTTAACCATGACATCACCAGAGCTTCTTTAAGATCCCTCACTCACTCACTGCCATCAAGTTGATTCCAACTCATAGTGACCCCCACTGGGCTCCCAAGGCTGTAAATCTTTATGGAAGTAGATTGCCTCATCTTCCTCTCACAGAGCAGCTGGTGGGCTTGAACCACCAACCTTCTGGTTGGGAGCCTTATGCACTATGCTGCCAGAGCTCCTTTAAGGATCCCTACCTAGACGATGAAATTTCACAGCTTCCCTTGCTCACTTCGTTTACTTATTACAACCATCACCAACAGGAAGCGAGAACTTTCAGGACTTGAGTGTATTCTAGAACAACGCTGCCCTTTGTAGAACAGAAAGAAAGGTTTCCTTAATTAAATTCTCTTAACTAATGGCAGAAAATAACAACAATAAAACAAATACAATACGTTTTGCAGCCTATGATTTTCAAAAGATCAAGGTTACATCTAGGAGCCTATGTAAATTCTATTCTAATGGGCTATAATAAATCATTTCCTCCTCTCTTTCTGCTAATCCGTATGCATCACCCTGCTTAGAACCTGATTTCTCATCTATTCAGCATTTATGCTGCACCTACTGTACGTGCAACCCAGCACTGGAAGCCGAGTTACTCAAGTTACTCATGGAGGACCCGTTTCTGTAGGGATCTTAGTGTGCGCAAAAATGTTATGAAATAAGATGGTGAGGATTGTTGTTGTTGTATGCCTCTGAGTCGATTCCAACTCATAGTTACCCTATAGGACAGAGAAGAAATGCCCCATAGAGTTTCCTAGGCTGTAATCGTTTCAGAAAGAGCCCTGGTGGTGCAATGGTTAAGCACTGGGCTGTTAACCAAAAGGTCAGTGGTTCAAACCCACCAACTATTCCACAAAAGTAAGATGTGGCAGCCTGCTTCTGTGAAGATTGTTGTTGTTATTGTTATGTGCTGTCGAGTCAGACCTGACTCATAGTGACCCTTCCTTGGGTTTCTGAGGTGGTATCACTACGAAAGTAGATTGCCCAACCTTCCTTCCAAGGAGTGGTTGGTGGGTTTGAACTGCCAGCCTCTGGTTAGCAGTCAAGTGCCTTAGGCACTATGCTACCAGAACTCCTAATAAAAAGCAAGTGGAAATTTTATAACTGAAATAAAAACCTCAGTGGCTGGGCTCAAAAGCAGAATTGAAGGGATAGAGAAAGAATCAGAGAACTGGAAGAGTAAGAAATAGAAATTACCCAGTCTGAACAACAAAGAGGAAATAGACAAATGAATTATAACAACAGAGCCTCAGAGACTTGCGAGTTTATTGATCTAACATTGGTGTCTTCAGAGTCCCGGAAGGAGAGGAGGAAAGGATAGGGTTGAAAATGTACTCGAAGAAATAATGGCTGAAAATTCACAAAGTTGGCAAGAGACCTAAATCTACAAGTTCAAGAATCTGAGCAAACCTCAAACAGAATAAACCCAAAGATATCATGCCAAGACAGGCTCAATATCTGAAAATCAATGTAATCCACCATATTACCAAGCTAAAAAAGGAAAGATTACCCTATTACATCGAAATGCAGAAAATGCATTTTTAAAAATTTAGTATTCATTTGTGATTAAAAACAACAACCAAACCTCAGCAAATTAGGATGAATTTAATGAAGTGCAACTACAAATATTTCACAAGTGCAACTACAAATATTCCACAGCTAATACCATACTCAATGGTGAAAGACTGAATGTTTTTCTTATAATATTGGGGGAAAGGCAAGGATAGCCATGCTCACCACTCTTATTCAACATAGTGCTGGAAGTCATAGCTACTGTAATAAGGCAAGAAAAGAAAATAACAGGCATATAGATTAGAAAGGGAATAATTAAATTGTCCCTATTTACAGATAACATTACTGCCTAAGTAGAAAACCTCAAGGAATCTATTAAAAAAAAAAAAACAAACTGTGGAACTAAGAAGTGAGTTCAGCAAGTCTGTAATACACAAAATCAACATACAAGAATCAGTTGTATTTCTACATGCTAGCAACAAGCACTGGCAGCATAGTGGCTAAAGCACTTGACTGCTAACCAGAAGGCTGGCTGTTCAAACCCCCCAGCCACTCCTCGGAAGGATGGTTGGGCAATCCTACTTCCGTAGTGATACTGCCTCGGAAACCCAAGGAGGGGTCGCTATGAGTCGGGGCCGGCTCGACGGCACATAACAACAACAAGAAGCAACAAGCACATGGAGATGGACATTAAAACTACAATACAAGTTACAATTGCTCTAACATGAAGGATGTAGATGTAAATCTAGTAAAACATGTATAGGACTTGAAAGCTGACAAAAACCATACAATGCTGATTAAAGAAATCAAAGAACTGCTAAATCAGTAGAAAGACATGTTGCTTTCATGGATTGGAAAATTTGACATGGTAAAGATGGAAATTTCCCATAAATTAATATATTTGGGTTTGTTGTTGTTGTTATGTGCCGTCGAGTCTGACCCGACTCATAGCGACCCCTTCTTGGGTTTCCAAGGCAGTATCATCACTACGGAAGTAGATTGCCTAACCTTCCTTCTGAGGAGTGGCTGCTGGGTTTGAACCACCAGCCTTGTGGTTAGCAGTTAAGTGCCTTAGGCACTATGCTACCAGAACTCCTATATTTGGGTTGACTGCCATTCTTGTTATCTAAATCCCCAGCAAGATTTTTTTGCAGATATAGATATGATCATCCTAAAACGTATATGGAAAGACAAAGAACCAGAGTGCCTAAAACAGTTTTGAAAAAGAATAAAGAGGAATCAGTCTGCTGATTTTAAAACTTATTATATTGTTGTTGTTATGTGCCACCGAGTGGGACCCAACTCATAGCGACCCCTCCTTGGGTTTCCAAGGCAGTGTCACTATGGAAGTAGACTGCCCAACCTTCCTTCCGAGGAGTGGCTGGTGGGTTTGAACCGGCAGCCTTCTGGTTAGCAGTCAAGTGCCTTAGGCACTACGCTACCAGAGAGCTACGGTAATCAAGACTGTGTGGTAGTGGTGTAGGGATAGACACGTAGACCAATGGGAGAGAAGAGACAATGCGGAGATAGACACAGGGACAAAACCAACTGATTTCTGACAAAGGTGCAAAAGCAATTCAATGGAGGAAGGATAGGTCTTTTCAACAAATGCTTCCAGAGCATCTGGAAATATATTGTTGTTGTTAGGTGAAGAAACGACAAGACAAAAGAGCTGAACAGAAGATTTCAAAGAGCTGCTCAAGAACGTAAAGTCAATTATCATCATGAAATGTACATACAGAGGCAAGAAAAAAAAGGACTTTGATCTAAGTCCCTGATCTTATCAAAAAATCAACTTAAAATGGATACTGGACTTAAATGTAAAAACATAAAAGTACATAACTTTTTTGGGAAAAAAATATATGAGAAAATATTCAAGATCTAGGGCTTGTCAAAGAATTTTTAGATGTGACACCAGAAGCATAATCTATAAAAAGAAAAACTGGTATGTTAGAGTTCATCAAAATTAGAATAATTTGTTCTGCAAAAGACCCTCTGAAGGGGCTGAAACAACAACCCACTGAGTGGGAAAAAAGATTTGCTAATCACATAACCAAAACAAAAAACCCCAAACCCACTGCTGTTGAGTCAATTCCGACTTATAGCAGTGACCCAAGGCAGTAAATCTTTACGGAAGTAGATTGCTCCATCTTTCTTCTGTACAGTGGTTGGTGGGTTTGAACCACTAACCTTCTGGTTAGCAGTCAAATGCCTTAGGCATTGTGCCACCAGAGCTCCTTCACAAAAGACTCGTATCTAAAATATAGAAAGAATTCCCCAAATTCTAATGAATAAAACAAATAATCCAACTAGAAAATGGGCAAAAGGCATGAAGATGCATTTCACCAAAGATGACATTCAGATGGCAAAATAAGCACATGAAAAGTTCAGTATCACTAGTCACTAGGGAGATGCAAAATAAGACCATAATGAGATACCACCACATACCCATCATTAAAATAAAATAAAATAAGATAATAGTGACAATATCAAATGCTGGCAAGGATGTAGAGAAACTGAATCACTCACACATTCCTAAGGGGAGTGTAAAATGGTACAGCATTTGGCAGTTTCGTAAAAAACTAACCATATGACAACTTTGTGAATATACCACTGAATCAGACACTTTATGATGGTCAGTTATATGGTATGTGAGTCACATTTCCCAAAACTCATCTGCCCAGCCCAAACTGCCAACCCACAAAATTGTGAGGCAAATAAAAAGTAAATGAGCAAAAATAAAAACTAAATGAAACAGGCAATTATCACATGACCCAGGAATTGCACTTGTGGCCATTTATCCAGAGAAATGGGGATGTGTTCACCCAGAAACCTGGACACACATGTTCATATCAACTTTATATGTAATAGCCCCAAACTGGAAATAACCCAAGCCCAGTGCCATTGAGTCAGATATGACTCACAGCGACCCCTCCTTGGGTTTCTGAGGTGGTATCACTACGGAAATAGATTGCCCAACCTTCCTTCTGAGGAGGCTGGTGGGTTTGAACCGCCAGCCTTCTGGTTAGCAGTCAAGTGCCTTAGGCACTATGCTACCAGAGCTCCGGGAAATAACCCAGATGTTCTTTAATGGGTACTGGATGCACCCAGTGGTGCACCCAAACTATACAGTACTGTTGTCATGTGCCGTTGAGTTGATTCTGACCCCTAACGACCTCATATGACAGACTAGAACTGTCTCACAGCCCTTCCCAGGCTGTCACCTTTATGGGGGCAGATGGCCAGGTCTTTTCTCCCATGAAGTCACTGATGGATTTGAACCGTCAACCCTATGGTTAGCAGTTGAGTGTATTAAGGAACAAATCATTGATACATTCAACGACCTGGATGAATCACTATAGATTTGTGCTGAGGGAAACACACAGTATCATCACTACGGAAGTAGATTGCCTAACCTTCCTTCTGAGGAGTGGCTGGTGGATTTGAACCGTCAACCCTATGGTTAGCAGTTGAGTGTATTAAGGAACAAATCATTGATACATTCAACGACCTGGATGAATCACTATAGATTTGTGCTGAGGGAAACACATTGATGCCAAGAGGTAAAATACCGAATGACTGCATTTGTGTAACATTCTTTGTCAATGGTGTTGTTTTTAGCTTCTGTCGAGTAGGCCCCCAACTCACGGGGACCCAAGTTCAATGAAACAAAATGGCGCCTGGTTCCGCACCCTCCCCATGATCGACTGTGAACTGGTGTCGTGGTCCGTGGGGTGTTTCATGGGCTGGTTTTTGGAAACAGGGCTCCGGGTTTTTCTTCCTGGTCTATCTCAGCCTCGAAGTTCTGCTGACACCTATTGAGCATCCTGGTCAACCCCAGCCTCCACTCACAGATGGGTGGTGGCTGCTTATCAGAGTCACTGGCCAGGAATCGAACCTGGGTCTCTCCCATGGAAGGTGACCGTTCTCCCCCTGAGCCCCCAACACTGTTGACAACATCACAGAGATGGAGAAAAGGCTGGTGGTTGCTAGGTGTCAAGGAGAAGGTGTGGACAGGAGACAGGTGGGGAAGGTATTCTGTGATGATGTCTGTCCTATATCTTGAGCATCAAGGTCAAGTCCCTGACTGTATGTACACTTCTGTAAGACGTTGTCAATGAGGGGATGGATAAAGGGACTTCTTAGCTTGTGAAGCTACAAACAAACAAAAACAACTTATTGTCATCGAGTGGATTCCAACTCATAGTGATGCCCATTAGGTTTCTGAGGCGGTAAATCTTTACTGAAGTAGATTGCCCCATCTTCCTTCTGTGGAGTGGCTGGTGGACTCGAACCACTGGCCTTCTGGTTAGCAGCCAAATGCCTTAGGCAATGAGCCACCAGAGCTCCCTTGTGATGTACAAAACCAAAAACCACTCACTGCTGTAGAGTCAGATCCAACTCATAGTGAATGCTCTTGGGTTCCCGAGGCAGTATCTCTATAGATTGCCCAACCTTCCTTCAGAGGAGTGACTGGTGGGTTTGAACCGCCAGCCTTCTGGTTAGCAGTCAAGTGCCTTAGGCACTATGCCCCCAGAGCTCCCTGTGAAGCTACCGTGAGCTCAAAATAAAAAATTTAAATAAAAATGGTCCCTGTGGGTTCCTATGTGTTCTCTTCTAATTCACGTTTCTCTGCAGTTATCCGTTTTTAAGCAGGGCTGAGAGATGCCCCCTCCCTGTGCTGTGCACTTACAGGGCTGAGGGGGACCCTCCTGTATCTCCTGGAGGTGCAGGACCCAAGGGCCCAGCATCCGCCACAAGCAATGCCGTCTGACTCATTAGCCTAGCAGGCGAGGGGCATGTGAATGACGGCCCTAGTACATATGGAAACCATTACCTCATTCCCAGACTCGGAACGAGGCAGCAGGGCTCATCTTCAATGAGTCCGGGAGCCCATGGGAAGGTCAGGGGAGAGTCAAGGGGCGGTCAGGCACCGATAAAATAGCAGGGCACCTGGCTGACCCAGAGGCCTTGGGCAGAATCCACCCGATGAGGCCCAGGTGTGGTGGGCCGAGTGAGGCTCTGGATGGTGACGGACAGGGACCCCTGAGGAAACGGTGCAGCAAAGCAACACTACAGTGAGGGCACGCCATGCAACTCAGGAAGCTGCAGCTTTATAAGCAAGATGCTATTTTAAAAAAATTCTATTTCCACAGCAGCCAATATTAGCCTTTTAAAAAGGCAAATCAGACCACGTCATTTACCTGCTAAAAATCGTACCATCAATGCAAAGACTATGGCTTCTTCTCCGCTTCCTCTTCCTCCCTCTCCTCCAGCCAGCGGGTCTGGAACACTATTCATCTCAGGGTCTTTGTACACGCCTCCCCTAAAATCCTGCCACAGATGGGCTCTCTCCCTCAGACCAGACTCCTCTGACCAGCTTCTGGGACCCCCTTCCCCCTTATCATTAGCTTTGCCCATGTCCTGCTTTTGTTTTCATTATTACACTTATTACCACAATGGGAGCCCTGGTAGCATAGTGCCTAAAGCACATGACTGTTAACCAGAAGGCTGGCAGTTCAA
>NW_006921679.1:9377592-9379390 GCF_000298275.1 Orycteropus afer afer | reverse complement strand
TCTTGGCAACCTTGAACGTATCAGAGTAGAAACATGCTCCCTAGGGTTTTCAATGGCTGTTTTCAGAAGTACACTGCCAGGCCTTTCTTCCAAGGTGCCTCTGGGTGGCCTCACACTGCCAAGCTTTTGGTTAGCAGTTGAGCCTGCTAATCGTTGCATCACCCAGGGTCCCCCAGTACATAGTCGGTGCTCAGCAACCAGAAGGCTGGCAGTTCAAACCCACCAGCCACTCCTCGGAAGGAAGGTTGGGCAATCTACTTCTGTAGTGAGACTGCCTTGGAAACCCAAGGAGGGGTCGCTATGAGTCGGGTCTGACTCAACGGCACATAACAACAACAACAACTACAGCAACTATTTGGTGAAGGAGTAAATACATGAAGAAATGAATGAAGAAATGCAGGCTGGGCCAAAGCACAAAGCAGACGTAAAGAAGGAAATGGTCAGGCCGCAGGGTCCCTTCTCCCTCTGGAAGCTCCTGCTGCTACATATACCCATTGGAACCATTTTAGTGCTTCACCTTCTTTCTGGTGGAGATGAAAGCTAGCGTGCTGGCCTCCCACGGTCGTGTGTAACGGAGCTCCTTCCTTAGAAACAGACTATTCCGTGCCACGGGGCTACCAAGTCTCCATTCTAACTTTGCCGAATTGGAGCTGGCACTCTCCAGGCAGAGGCATTGTCTGCCTGAGTTGTTGCCTTCTACAGGGCGGTGACACGTTTCAACTCCAAGTCCACGTCCAAGTCCAAAACGGTTCCACACGTGAGGCTTGGAAAACCACCATCTCATTTCAGAGATTGGGCTGAAGGAGGGTAAAGATTTCAGGATGGTGCCAAGGGGAGTTATCCAAATGCAAAGATGATTTTTAAGGCATTGGATGATCACAAGGAGCTCTGGTGGCCATTCACTGCTGTGGTGGTGTAGTGCCTAAGGCATCTGACTGCTAACCAGAAGGCTGGCAGTTCAAACCCACCAGCCACTCCTCAGAAGGAAGACTGGGCAATCTACTTCCGTAGTGATACCACCTCAGAAACTCAAGGAGGGGTCGCTATGAGTCAGAATCTTCTCGATGGCAGTGAGTTTAGTTTTTTTTTTTGGATGATCACAGATAATGAGGAGAGGATGCTCGAAATAAACAAAGGGGCATTTACGTCCGTATTAAGGAAGGTTGAACAGTGAAACCTACTGGGCTGGAATATGAATTCTCAAGGGCACAGCTGGCTGCTTCATCAGGTGAAAAATGAAAACTGAAGGTGATAGACAATGCACCTACTATGTGAAGATACAGCAACGGGTAAATGAATTATTAGTAATTTAGTAATTTTCAACCTATTACAATCCTTGAATGTGTACTTCCCTTTACATGAAAAATACAATAAAGTGAATTTGCTTATTGGCGCTTAAGAAAATCTGGAGCAAGTTTGAAATTGTTGTCCTCTCTTGTGACCATTCCCCAAAAAACTCAAACCTACTGCCAGAGTCGATTCTGACTCACAGCGCCCCTAGAGGACAGAGTGGAACTGCCCCTATAGGGTTTCCAAGGCTGTCAGTCTTCACAGAAGCAAAGCCCAAACCACACCCACTACTGTGGAGTCGATTCTGACTCACGGAGCCCCTAGAGGACAGAGTGGAACTGCCCCACAGGGTCTCCAAGGCTGTCAATCTTTACAGAAGCAAAGCCCAAACCACACCCACTACTGTGGAGTCGATTCTGACTCACAGCGCCCCTAGAGGACAGAGTGGAACTGCACCACAGGGTTTCCAAGGCTGTCAATCTTCACAGAAGCAAAGTCCAAACCACAC
>NW_006921679.1:9372500-9377203 GCF_000298275.1 Orycteropus afer afer | reverse complement strand
TCCTTTCATAAGCATTAGGCTCTTTAAAAATAGCAAGCTTTTTAGGTTTGTTAAACTCCAAAACAACTGCAATAAAAATAGCTTCACTCTCCATCTTCTCTCTTCTTTTCTTGACGCCCCCTCAGATGCAAACAGGGTCTCCATCTTGCCAGTAAACATCTGACTCGATGAATTAAAATAAGCATCCAAACCAACAGACCAACTCAAAGCTGCCCACGAGGTCCCTGGACTCAACTATTCACGTAATTAAAGAAAGATGAGTGTCAGCCCAGATGACCCTCCTCCACGGTGATCGAAGATAATGAGGGTTCAAGGTGCTTGATACAGCCTGACCTTCACATCCTCCCAGAGTTCAAGAACAGGCTGACGGCACATTCTGCACACAGGGCGGAAATGGATTAAGCAGCTGCAGAGGCCTGCTTCAAGCTGTCTCCCTGGGGACGTGCATGGACCACTCACATACTCCAGCCTAGCGCACTGGTTCACAGGACACCACACCACAGGTGAACCCCCTGTAGTTCAGCCCCTGGAGAGAGCCAGGGGATTCATGAACCCCCCCCCCCCAAAAAAAAAAAAAAACTCACTGTTGTTGCACCAGATACAACATAGCAACCTCTCCTTGGGCTTCCGAGGCAGTATCCTTATGGAAGTAGATTGTTCGATCTTCCTCCGAGGATTCACAGAAATTAATTTTTAAACTCTAACGCTATATTTGTGTCCTTGAAAAAAGACTTCAAGTCTTTTTTTGGAGCAAGGTGGGGTGTGTGTAAATCAAACGATATGAACCAAAAACCCGCCAACAGTACCCGTTGCCACAGAGTCAGCTCCTACTCACGGGACCCCGTGTGTGTCAGAGAACCGTGTTCCATAGGGTTTGCCGTGGTTGAGTTTTTTGGAAGTGGACCACCAGGCCTTTCTTCCAAGGTGCCTCTGAGGAGGACTCGAACTGCCAACCTTTCAGTGAGTAGTAGAGTGCATTAAGTGCACCACCCACAGACTCCCAATGATAAGAAGCAGTGAATGAATTCAGGGTCCTGAGCACCCCGGAGCCTGGCTGTTGATGTTGTTATGTTATGTTACGGAGCCTGGCAGTGCACCACAATCATCTGGAAGCATCCTCCTATTCATCTTCTTCCTCACTACACGTGAAGCAATGTCATGTTAGTAATTAAGTCCTGGTCAGACACACACACACACACACACACACACAGTGTGCTGCTGACTGTGTTGCAAATAGAATGTGGCCTGGCATGTCAATGCACAGTGGAGGCTGACCTAGGTTGCTAACCTCACTGCTTGAAAGTCAAGGCCTTCCTGAACCCCCCACCGGGGTGGGAGCCCAAGGTCCTCCCACTCTGAGCAGAAGTGCCATTGAGTGGCATGGAGGTTGCAGAAACGGACAGTGAACACCCTCAGCTGAGGTCAACAATGCCGTTAACCAGCCTGTCATCAGAAGTGCACATGCAAATGTGTCATCAGGCACTTCTTGGTCATGACAGGTTTTTGTGAACTCGCTGAGTTGGTTTGTAGCTGGAGCTAAAGTTTCATTTTCTGTAATCCTGCATGAATACTTCCAACTTTGTTCCTCACTGCTAGGCAGTTAGGTTAAACATCTAACAACTTCTCTTTAAAAACTGCCAGGAAACAAAACAAAACAAAACAAAAAACTAAAATTAACCCTACTTCTTCAGTGTGGTTGTTGTTTGCCATCTAGTCGTTCCCGATTCATAGCGACCCAGGCAGTATCACTATGGAAGGAGATTGCCTCATCTTCCTTCCGAGGAGTGGCTGGTGGGTTTGAACCGCCTGCCTTCTGGTTAGCAGTCAAGTGCCTTAGGCACTATGCTACCAGAGCTCCTACTCCTCCAGTAGAAGGTGAATTTTCAAACCCTCTAACCAGCAATGTGAAGAGAGCAAGGATGTATCAAGTTTTCCACATCCAGGGAAGTTCTACACAGGACTAGCAGGACCCATGCCACTGCTAGCTCTCTCACTTCTGTTTGTGTTGCTTGTTGAGATTCAAGGTCGATGTTGTTGTCGTTATGTGCTGTCGAGTCAGAACTGACTCACAGCGACCCCTCCTTGGGTTTCCGAAGCGGTATCACTACGGAAGTAGACTGCCCAACCTTCCTTCCGAGGAGTGGCTGTTGGGTTTGAACCTCCAGCCTTCTGGTTAGCAGTCAAATAAATGCCTTAGGCACTACGCCACCAGAGCTCCTCAAAGTCAATGGGAAGGGGAATTCATACTTAATATCTGGTGCTACTTGAATGTTTCCCATACCAAGAGCCCTACTTGTAGCCTGGGTTGCAGTGGGCTAAGAAACGTGACCCAGTCTTACTTGGGTGCTGGCTATGGGTGCTCTAAGCAACTTGTCAAATTCTCTCCAGGCTTAGTCTTTCAAAAAGTGTCTTCAAGGTGGAGCTCCAGTGAAACATGATCAGATTGACTTGCCAAGGTCTTCTTTCTTTCTTTCTAAAGAAGGACTAATTCTGTTGATAACGAGAAGGTTGGTAGTTCAAACCCACCAGCTGCTCTGCGGGAGGAAGATGAGGCAATCTACTCCCGTAAAGACTTATAGCCTTGGAAGCCCAACGGGGTCGCTATGAGTTGGAATTGACTCAATGGCAGTGAGCGAAGCAGGGCTTACTTAAAATGGATAAACCGGTGGATAGAGTAGAGAAGGCTCATTGGGGGCCAGGTCCCTCCCTGTCTCCCTCTAGGTGGCACAGCTGCTAGACTTGTCCAATATTTTTGGCCAAACTTTTCTTCTAAATTTTCAAAATAAGTTGATTGTCTCCATCACTGCCCAGTCATGTTTTCCAGTCTGAAGGATAGTCCTCATTGCAACGCGTCACCTGGATTCCATACTGGGAGGCTGCCCAGACAGGCCTGGTGAGATTGCCTTATACTTGGTACCTGACAGTCTGTGGACAGATCCATCATATGGCTCTTGGGACAGAGTAGTGAAAAGCATGGTAAAAAATAAAACTATAAAAGAGTACACTTCCCTGTTGTTCCCAATGGGAAAAAGTCACCCCGTAGGGAGCAGTAAGAATCAAGGATCTAAAGTACAAAGATGAGGACGTCTCCTGGGTCCACTGGAAGATTTCCAACATGATCCTCAAGAAATGTCTTGATTTGGAATCAGACAGTGCTGCCCAGCGTACAGCACAGATACAAATCAAATAAGTGTTTGAGGTTCTAAGTGTATTTTCATTTACAAATACTGAAGAGACTGAAGTGGAACATTTTTGAGAGGAGCTGCAAACATCTTGTCAGCTGCCAGTTGTATTGCCACTGCGTGGTGTATGGGTCCAGGAAGCAGAGGCTAAGACATAGCAGAAACTCGTGGCTATTGTATTTCTCTGGGCTCCCAAATGTAGAGCTCACTCGGGATTGAATTTTGAAACCCAAAGCCAACCCAACCCATTGCTGTAGAGTCAATTTCAACCCACAGCAACTCTACAGGATAGAATAGAAGTGCCCCCAAGTCATTTTCCTCCTGTGTACAGAATTTCCTTAGGGACTTAGTCTAAGAATACCATAGAGTTTTCCAGCAACATGGTAGCAGGGCTCCGGACAGTGCAGGTGTGACACCTCTAGGCTTTCAACCACTCTGGTCTCTTTCATCTCCTGCAGTGTGAAAGAAACAGTGCCTGAACTGGGGGCTTGCAAAAGGGCTATGTCGCAAGCCTTGTGACAACTTGGACCAGTCTTCAGTTTCCAGTAGATCTGTGGGGACGGTGAGAAGACGCTAGCTTAGACAATGAGCCCAAAGTTCCCTATGACAAAAGTGCTTTCAGCAAGTTCTGTCCTCAGTTCTTTTTCTAAAAGCAAACATTTCCTGAATAGGTGGGAGACAGCAAGGAGGACACAAGAACTGAGTGATGAATCAGTGCTTCAAAAAACAAAGCAACTATCATTCTAGAAATACCTTGACTACCTTCCATCTAAGTTCTTCCATCTAAAACCTTGCCTACTTCTGATAAACTGACAAAAAGACATACAGGGTAGAATTTAAACGTTTTGATCCTATTACAAGTGAAAAGTTGTAAGTAAATTCAATGAATGCATGTAAAACTCTTGTCTAAATCATACTTTTTAATTTAAATACCCCAATTTTTACATTATTCAGATTGTCTTCCTGAACTAGATTTATAGATACTATTAAAATAACAAAATGTTTTAGTTTCTTTAAAGTGTACATTCTCTCCAAAGACCTCAACATTCTTCAAGAACATATGCTTCTGGACTTTGTGACTAAATTAAAATATAAGGATAATATATGCTTTTAGGAATCCTGGGTGGCACAGTACTTAAGAGTTTGGCTGCTAACTGAAAGGTCAGTGGTTCCAATCCATCAGCTGCTCAACAGGAGAAAGATATAGCAGTCAGTTATCGTTGAGTCATATCCGACTCATAGCAACCTCTCCTTGGGTTTCCGAGGTGGTATCACTACGTAAGTACATTGCCCAACCTTCCTTCAAAGGAGTGGATTGTGGGTTTGAACTGCCACCCTGGAAACTCTACAGGGCAGTTCCACTCTGTCCTCTAGGGGCGCTGTGAGTCAGAATCGACTCCATGGCAGTGGGTGTGGTTTGGGCTTTGCTTCTGTAAAGATTGACAGCCTTGGGAACCCTGTGGGGCAGTTCCACTCTGTCCTCTAGGGGCGCTGTGAGTCAGAATCGACTCCATGGCAGTG
>NW_006921679.1:9366827-9371475 GCF_000298275.1 Orycteropus afer afer | reverse complement strand
TCCGAGGCAGTATTACTACGGAAGTAGATTGCCCAACCTTCCTTCCGAGGAGTGGCTGGTGGGTTTGAACTGCCAGCCTTCTGTTTAGCAGTCAAGTGCCTTAGGCACTACGCTACCAGAGCTCCTAATGAAAACATTAGGAGTTCAAAACTACCAGCACCTTCTCAGGAGAGTAGACCTGGCCATCTGTTTTTGTAAAGATCTCAGCCTAGGAAATCCTATGGGGTAGTTCTACTCTGCCCTATAGGGTTGCTATGCACTAGAATTGACTTGCTGGCACACAACAACAACTTTTAAAAAGCATGCTTATATTTTCATTCGTATAAAATAACACTGGCAATTATCTTCTTCTGCTCAAAGTGCATCCCCTTCACTGTGTTCCTGTCTGCATACAAAAGTCAGTTGTATCCCAAGAAACCAAAAGAAAAAAAAAAAAAAAAAGAAAGAAAAAACTCACTGCCAATCGAGTCGATTCTGACTCATAGTGATCCCCTTGAGTTTCCAAGGCTGTACATCTTTATGGAAGCAAACTGCCTCATCTTTCCTCTGTGAAGCAGTTGAGGGGCTCGAACAACTGACCTTTCAGCTGGCAGCCAAATGCCTGAACCACTACCCCACCAGAGCTACTTGCATAACAAGAGAACACCCGGTTGATCACATGATGCTCCTTAGCACAGATGGGAGCCTTTGGTTGCCTTTCTATACACTGTTCCATTTGTGATCAGTAGTTTAATTAGCTGTCAGATATAGTCAAGAACAGAGCTCAGGAATAACGAGAGATTACAAGGTGAACTGTGACAACACTATTAACACTGACAGCTAATCTTTATACATACTTCTTAATACAACCCAAAAGAAAATAGAAACAACTTGGAACAGAGATGACACAAGACAAACTGTCCATAACAGTCATTTCCATTCCCTGCCCCCCTTTTTTGACCCAGACCCTGAAACTGTGGCTAGAACAGAGTGGGCTGAGGGCGCCCTGAGCTCACCAAGGTTTAGAAGGTGGGGCAGGTTGGAGCATGCAGAATTGACACAGTGACAATGGTACGTGTCGTCTCCCCTAACGCGTCTCCAATTTTTGTCACTCTGAAAATTATCTCATAGTTACCACTAATTGACTCTAAAACCAATAAATGTCTTAATTTGAACTTAAAACATAAATGAACTTAAAACATAAACACTCCTCGCAAGGAAGGTTGGGCAATCCTACTTCCGTAGTGATACTGCCTCGGAAACCCAAGGAGGGGTTGCTATGAGTCGGGGCCGACTCGACGGCACATAACAACAACAACAATTTTTTTTTTTTGAAATCTGTTTTATATATTGGGAATTGGCTTGACTTTTTAATCTGAAAATGGGATTCCATGCCTTTAAATGGCTATTGTAATCACACATTCAAGGAGCTCTGGTAGCATAGTGCCTAAGGCATTTGACTGCTAACCAGAAGGCTGGCGGTTCAAACCCACCAGCCACTCCTTGGAAGGAAGGTTGGGCAATCTACTTCCGTAGTGATACTGCCTGGGAAACCCAAGGAGGGGTCACTATGAGTCGGGGTCGCTATGAGTCGGGTCCGACTCGATGACACGTAACAACAACAACAATCACACATTCTAGAAAAGTGTCTGTCTCTTCCCTAGACCCTTCCTTACCCTGGCTGCTGGTGGCCGACGTCTAAATCCTCGGTCCCTGAGTCACCTGCCCCCGCTGCCTCGTCCATGACTCTGCCATGCACTTGGTAGGCTCCGCGAGCCCAGCCTTGTTCTTCCTGGGGCTTCCCTCTTTCCACAGCCTGGAGTGGCACTTCCCCACATCCTTCCTTGGTTGGCAGGATCCTTTACTCAGATATCAGCTAAGGTATCACCTGAGAAGCTTACCTGATTACTTAACCCCAGTCATTCATTGCTCATGATACACTGGTTCCGTCTGCCTCATAGTCTTGTGTTTACTCACTCTCTTGTTCACTGTCTGTTACTCCCACCAGAGGGTAAGCTGCAGGACAGTGGGACTTTGTCTTGTGGTAGCCACACCCTTTGCGTACTTCCTTGATTTTCAGTAAGTGCCTGTGGAATGACTGGATGGATAAATGAATCGCCTCCTATCAGGCAATCACCGATTGTATTTGCTATGGAGTCAACCTGTTTACTCATTAGCAAGTGTGAATTCCCAATTACCACCACCCAAGGTGCCTTAAGCAAATCCTAATTGCTGGAGAAAGAGATACAAACACTGAGTAACTGCATGATCATTGCCCTGTTAGAGAGAGGACACTTCAGTTGGACTGGAGATGGCTAAGAATCAAGGCTCTAGGACAAAGCATTCACTTCTCGGTCCTGGTCTGTTGAAGAAGTGACCCTTAGATGCAGTAGTAAGAAAAAAAAACCTCACTGCCATAGAGTCGATTTGACTCATAGCGTCCCCTCCTTGGGTTTCTGAGGCCATGTCTCTATGGAAGTAGATTGCCCAATCTTCCTTCTGAGGAGTGGCTGGAGGGTTTGAATCGCCAGCTTTCTGGTTAGCAGTCAAGTGCCTTATGCAGTAGTATAAGACTCTCATAATTTCCTTTTCTTGTTATTTCATTCAAGATGTCCAAGCAATTTGTGTTAAATCCATGATTCAAGCTACCACGAACATCTGCTGGTTATAACTTTTTTATATTCTCTGGGTTCTTCTCAAACACAAAGTCAAGGATTTCATTTTCACCTCTGATCAAGTGGGCCTTACCTGGCTTTTCCAAGACCAACCATCCATTCTAGATGGCAGCTACCACACCTTACAACAAAGACCATGCTCGGGACCTAGGCAGATGTGCTCAGAGTACGGTAGGGTGCAAAAGCAGCCATTGAATGTAGATGAAAAATGTCCCGCATGGCCCCTAACATTCTGTTCCCCAACAGTACGATACATTCAGGGGATTTGGTGAGTCTCTTAGTTGTTCTACCAAAACCACTCACACCTGTTCTTCCAGGAATGCCAGCGTTTATACTTCTTTCTTCACCCTCCTTACAGGTTTAGGGAGAGCCATTGAGAAACAAGTAGTAGGATCTGCTCACCCTTGGCTTATGTCTAAACAGCAGCCCATCTTCAGAATGGGCGTTCCTGGCCATCAGTTTTCAGCGGGGTGGAAAGTTTTATGCTCAGAGCTCCACCACAGTTGGAGGCAAGGAGGAAAAAGAAGTCAAACCCAAAAGCAAACAACTTACTGAGAATAAAGTGGAACAGCGATTAGCCAAGATCCTTTAAGACTCTTGAAGAACTAATCCCTGCCTGGAATGCGTTAACATCACTAGGCAAATTATATGACCTGTATTATGCAAAACTCTTTTTTTCTAAACAAAATTTGAACATCTACCTTCAAACGTTTCTACTTGTGGCTCCAGTGGATTAAATACAACCAAATTTCAAAAAAAAGAAACAAACATAAAAGAAAATATTTCATTGCTATGTTACCAAGGACATAATGAAACAGCAGCACTATTAATTTGTTGCTGACATTCATTTTGCAAGTAAAAACCATGTCTGAGAAGGAACCTTGTTGTCAGACCCAGAAAACTGACATTCAGCTAACCCAAGTCCTAATGCCATAAATGAATTTATTCAAGTCATCCCGGAAACGCAGACCCAGCACACATCACAAGCGTACTGTGGACAGACACCCCCTCTTCTGACACCAGCTTCCTCACGTCCTTTGAAAAAAGGGACTCTCTTTCTTTAGTCCTCTCCAGGCGTTTCATAAAGATGTCGCAACTCATGTCTGATGGCCGTGAACAGGAACTAAGTTCCTGGTCAGATGGGTGATACAGCTCAAACTGAACACAAACTCCTTTTCTTGATTCATAGTAAATGGCAAAGGGGACATATAAAAAGTTAAAAAAAAAAAATTATTAAACATCAGTCCACAGCAAAAAAAAAAAAAAAAGGTACTTGGCATTTGACATGTATAAAATTACAGAGTCGATTATGTTCCGTTGACACAGGCAGCTTAGGCATTAACAAAATGCTAATTGGGTGCTTTGCTTGTTGAAGAGTTTATTCTCAGCCTCTGCTTCCTGCTCCCAGGATGCAGCCATCAGAAATCCCTATTTGGGTAATCCAGCGGGCCCTTCTGCATTCTGCAATTTCCTGGACCATTTACTCTCTTTGTTCCGTGAATAACGTTTCCTCACCTGTTCAGAGCAAGACTAGAGACTTAGCTGGTTCTGGGAATGCTGACTTGCCCATGTCCTTCTAAGAACCTACCCTGTGGTCTAAACGAAAATGTTTGCGGGCTTTAAGCCTTGCTCAACATTCTACCCCACACAAGGTGACACATGTTTAATTAATCTGCTGATTCCAGCTGGGACTTTCATGATAAAACTGCTCTGTTCTGAATGCTATTAAAACAGTTAACAGCTTCTGTTAACTCTTGTGGATTGATCTGTTCTGTATTCCCTTGTTGTTGCTATTGTTGTTATTTGCCATCGAGTCGACCTGACTCATAGTGACCCCTCCTTGGGTTTCCAAGGCTGTCAGTCTTCACAGAAGCAAAGCCCAAACCACACCTACTGGAAGCAAAGCCCAAACCAAAGTCACTGACATTGACTTGACTTGACTCATAGTGACCCCTCCTTGGGTTGCCAAGGCAGTATCACTATGGAAGTAGATT
>NW_006921679.1:9362519-9366727 GCF_000298275.1 Orycteropus afer afer | reverse complement strand
AAAGTCACTGACATTGACTTGACTTGACTCATAGTGACCCCTCCTTGGGTTGCCAAGGCAGTATCACTATGGAAGTAGATTGCCCAACCTTCCTTCCAAGAAGTGGCTGGTGGGTTTGAACTGCCAGCCTTCTGGTTAGCAGTCACGTGCCTTAGGCACTAGGCTACCAGAGCTCCTCTGTATTCCCTTAGGGGGTGGATTTTTGCCCCATATTTTTTCTCCATCTAGAGATCTAAAAGGTGATGGTGTCCAACAATTGTTTCCTAGCTTCCCCAGAACTGTGCACACTACTTTATCAAATCAACAGTATTTTACCTTTTTCCTGTGGCATCTTCAGGGAGCTCTGGTAGTATAGTGGTTAAGGCATTTTGGTTGCTAACCAGAAGGTTGATGGTTTGAACCTACCAGCCACTCGGTGGAGGAAAGATGAGGCAGCAGGCTGCTTCCATAAAGATTTATACCCTTGGAAATGCAACTGTTGTCACTATGAGTTGGAATAGTCTCAAAGGCAGTGAGTTTGGTTTTGTGTTTTGGTAGCATCTTTCCCGGACCCCACTCTGGTGGCCGGCCGGCCCTCCCAGTCTTTTTGTGTGTGCCACTTCTTGCCAGGCACGCTTACAAAATGAAACTGGCAACAGAAGCACTGGGGGTTGCTGTCGAGGTTCTGGCTTCGTGGTAAGAGGCCTGGAGCTAGGAGGTGCCGGCGCTGGCTTCGTCTTTAGTTGAGTGGCGCTGGGTAGGTAATTTCACCTGCCTGAGATTTGATTTCCTTGATTGGACAGGAGGAAACGTGCTTTTGCAGCACATGGTAATAAGTGGTCTGATGGAAATAAAATGGGGGCACAGATTCTGCCAAGTCTGTTGTTGTTGTTGTTATGTGCCATCGAGTCAGCCCTTGACTCATAGCGACCCCTCCTTGGGTTTCCGAGGCAGTATCACTACGGAAGTAGGATTGCCCAACCTTCGGCCAAGTCTATGACATTGAAAAAGGGGAGGTGTCTGAAAAATAGACTGAGAAAGTGCAAAAACCAACTGCTATGTATGAACCCCACTTAAATCTTAATACAAACCAAAGCAAAGCAAACCAAACTCACTGCCATCGAGTTGGTTCCAACTCTTAGTGACCCCCACGGGGTTTCCAAGGCTGCAAATCTTTACAGAAGCAAAGCCCAAACCACACCCACTGCCGTGGAGTCGATTCTGACTCACAGCGCCCCTAGAGGACAGAGTGGAACTGCACCACAGGGTTTCCAAGGCTGTCAGTCTTTATGGAAGCAAAGCCCAAACCAAACCCACTGATGTCCAGACAGCGCCCCTAGAGGACAGAGTGGAACTGCACCATGGGTGTAAGGCTGTCATCTTTAAGGAAGCAGACTGCTTCATCTTTCTGCCGCAGAGCAGCTGGTGGGTTCCTACCAAGGACCTCTCAGTTAGCAGCTAACACTTTAAACACTGTACCACCAGAGATCACTCCATAAAGATTACAAACCAAAAACAAACCAAACTCACTGTTCTCAAGTTCTGATTCATAGCAACCCCTTCTTGGGTTTCTGAGATGGTATCACTACGGAAGTAGATTGCCCAGTCTTCCTTCTGAAGAGTGGCTGGTGGGCTGGAACCACCAACCTTCTGGTTAGCAGTCAAATGCCTTAGGCAGTACGCCACCAGAGCTCCAAGCTAATTAGGACTGGGTGTCAGACTGAAATAGAGACGATGCAGGATCATCGAGGGAATCCTCGCCTTCCACGCAGGAGACTCCCTTCCATATGTGGCCAATGCACCTCACGGACAGCCACCACCCGTCTGTCGGTGGAGGCTTGCCTGTTGCTAGGAGACTGAACAGTGTGGAGCTTCCAGCTAAGACAAAGTAGGAAGAAAGGCCTGATAATCTATTCTGAGAATCAGCCACAAGCTCTCCTGGTCACAATGGTGTGATGCACAACTTATTATGTGGATGGTGCAAAACCAGGAAGCATGTTCTATTTTGCATGGGGTCACCATGTGCCATGACCAATTCAACAGCAGCTAACAACATTAGACTGATACCTAGGAGCCACTGTTAATTGTATCACGTGTCACAATGGGCACTCTATTCTCATACATACACACATGTATCAACACATTTACTATTTATGTATTACAACATACACACTATAATGTATAACATTTACAGGTACACAGTGAAGTGTTTAATAGCTCTTCGTGTTAAAGAGTAGGAGCTCTGGTGGAACAGTAGTTAAGGCATTTGGATACTAACCAGAGGTCAGCTGTTCAAACCCACCATCTGCCCTGTAAGAGGAAGATGAGGCAATCTAGTTCCATAAAGATTTATAGCCTTGGAAACCCAAAGGACGTTGCTATCAGTCAGGGTAGACTTGATGGCAGTTGGTTTGTTTTTTTTTGTACTGAAGTATGTAAGGGTAAAATGATGTGATGCCTGATATTTATTTTAAATGATCCAACAAAGAAAAAATAAGGAAAGGGGGGACAATTGAAGAAATTAGGACAAGATTGTGATAAACGTTGACTCTAGGCAATGAATACATGGGAGTTCATTGTCTTTGTGTCTCTACTATTGTGTATGCTTAAATATTTCCATAATAATAATAAAGCATGTAAAATGAATGTGTTAAGGGAAACCCAAGGCTAACATCATGATGTTTTTGTTGGGTGCTGTCAAGTCAATTCCAACTCATAGTGACCCCCGTGTCATACAGCACAACGGCCCCACAGGGGATTCTAGGCTGTAAATCTTTATGGAAGCAGATCTCAAGGTCTTTCTCTCTCAGAGCTGGTGGGTAGGTTTGAACAGCCATACTTTTTGGTTAGCAGGTGGCACTTAACTACTGTGCTCTCAAGGCTACTTGACATTATCATAAAACCAAACCAAACCCATTGGCGTTGAGTTGATACTACTCATAGCGACCTCACAGGTTTGCTATTGTTGTTATATACTGTTGAGTAGGACCTGACTCATAGCGACCCCTCCTTGGGTTTCCACGGCGGTATCACTTCGGAAGTAGATTGCCCCCATCTTCCTTTGAAGGACCTCATAGGACATGGTAGAAATGTCCCATAGGATTTCCAAGGCTGTAATCCTTACAGAACCAGACTGCCACATCTTTCTTCCATGGAGCGGCTAGTGGGTTCAAGCCATCGACCTTTCGGTTAACAGCTAAGTGCTTTAACCATTGTGCCACCAGCACTCGTCTAGCTGCCAAGCAGTTAACTGTTGTGGCACCATGGCTACTTTATCATAAACCAAAAATCCACTGCCATTGAGTCGATTCTGACTCATAGTGACCCCCGTTGGGTTTTTGAGGTAGTAAATCTTTACGGAAGTAGATTGCCCAGTCTTCCTTCCACATAGCAGCTGGTGGGGTTTGAACCACCAGCCTTCTGGCTAGCAGCCAAATGGCTTAGGCATAGCAAGGAAAAAACCCACGACCAATAGAGTAACGTGAGAGTGTGTGTCAGAAAGCAGACAGCTCTAGAGTAGTTCTTAAGGCACATTTGTCCTCAGGGCAGCACACCCCTCCGGGACAAGGGTTTGTCTCAGTCCTCAGCTTGTGGTGCTTGCCAGGGCTAGGATACAGTAGGGACACGAGTGTGTGTCCACTGGCTGAGAGAAAAAGGCCAAGGCTCAGCATTAGCCTGAGCTGGGCACGGCCAGGCTTGGTGAGTGGAAGCTTGGTGTGGCCAAGGGCAGACAGGAGGTTGAGATTCACATAAACACAGAGAGGAAGAGAAAAGTTCATTGTGACCTTGAAGGTGAGAGTGAGAGGACTACTTAGTCCAGTAGGTCAAGGGAAGTCATCAAAGGTTTTAGACCAGAGAGCGGCATAGTTGGAGATGTGCCTTAGAAACATACATGCTTACAGCTCAGGGAAGGAAGGGTGCGGAGAGGTCCCACAGTGAGGAGAGGACCAGTTAGGATCATTGTGTGAGGACGAAGGGACGGACGGAAGAGAAAAGTGGGTCCATTTACAAGAACACCCAGAAGACCTGGCAGCTGGCAGGATGGGAAGACAGGGAAGGAACAAAAATGGCACCAAGAGCGAGTCTTGTTGTTGTTATGTGCCCTCGAGTGGGACCTGACTCATAGCGACCCCTCCTTGGGTTTCCGAGGCTGTCATTCTTCCCAGAAGCAAAGCCCAAACCACACCCACTGGAAGCAAAGCCCAAACCAAATTCACTGCCATCGAGTC
>NW_006921679.1:9361647-9362305 GCF_000298275.1 Orycteropus afer afer | reverse complement strand
GGTTGGTGGGTTTGAACTACCAGCCTTCTGGTTAGCAGGCAAGTGCCTTAGGCACTACTACAGAGCTCCTAAGAGTGAGTCTTAGTGATTGGGAAAAATTACCTCACTCATGGGGCAGAGAACCCAGAAGGAAGGGCTGATTCTGAGCACAAGATGGTGAGTCCTGAGTTTGGACATCCAGCATTTAAGATGGGACATCCAGGTACGGTGGCTCAGCAGGAAAACACAGAATTTGGGAGATAAGCTTGAGTTAGAGACACTCTCCTTTGTAAGGAACAGAGGGTTGAAGTAGTAAGTCAAAGGCTGACTTGGGAAACACTCAGGGATTTGAGCTAGATCCCTCCCTCCCAACTCCTTGCTGGGCTAACTCATCTCTAGCTTGGCCAAGTCTACTCTGATGTGTCTGAGACTCGGATGAGTCTGTATTCTGTCCCAGAGTAGGAGACCCCAGATCTCTATCTAGATGAAGCAAACCAGAGACTCTGCTGCGTCCACAACCTTTCTCAGAAATGGAGCTAAGTGCTCTGGAAAAATTCCACAGGGTTAAAGGGCACAGTGAGACTGAGTTGGTCCTTAGCTTTCCAGTTAAGGCACAGGATAGGTGTTGACTTTCTGAAGAGCTCTGGTAGCGTAGTACCTAAGGCACTTGACTGCTAAC
>NW_006921679.1:9356046-9361192 GCF_000298275.1 Orycteropus afer afer | reverse complement strand
AAACGATGCCATCATTTCCTATCCTGTGAGCTAACAAAACACTAACAGATATATTAGGAGAGAAGCGTGGGAAGGCGTGGGGAGGGAAACAAAAGGAAGGCTGAGACTCACATTGCCAAGGGCTAATATGTGTCCTGAAATGATATAAAGGGGAAAATAACATGAAAAGTGAACAGCAAACGAGTACTTATTGGCTGTAATAAAACCAGCATTGCTCATATTTCAAGCTTGTTGTGCTTATCTTTGACTTGGCAGTGGTACAAATTTTGACTTCAGAGGTGTGACCACAGCAGACTTTAATAGGCTTTAAATAGACTTGAAGGCATTATTTTGAAGCTCGAAGGATTTCTGCCTAAAGATTAGGCATAATGGAGATTTTTTTAGTTGTTTTTGTTTTTAATATAATTGGTTTTAAAGAAAGCAGTGGGAGAGTTCTCTGGGAGTGGAGGGGATAATCTTTGATTCCTAGGAGAATGTAGACGGGTTTTAGGCTCCATCCCATATTCTCAGCAGATGACCCCCAATTAGGGTTTCCAGAACCAGCCTCCAAGCTGGGACCAGTAGCCCACAATGCACAAGGCAACACTGAAGTAGACCCCTCTCCGGTGTCCCCAAGGGGCCGGCTGGCCTTCTGGATGACCACAGCCGTGCTGGCCTCAGTCAGAGAGCCAGGCATCCATGTCCCTGGACAGCACAAACCAAAGCAGAGATAAGAGGAGCCAATCACACGGCTCCCATTACCACAGACACAGAGCAGCTCAGACAGACTCCAGCAAAAGCACTTAAGTGAAAAAAAAATCCAACAGCCTTGCCGGCGACAGGCAAGAGCAGTCCCCAGCTCGGCCTGACACTGAAACTGGAGAAAACTTGCCCAGGGCCCGCCCTGCCCCCACTCCCACCAGCTGGGATGAACAGAAGGAAAGATCTAGAAGAGAAACAAGGGTTTCCTTGTTATTTATTCAAACGAAGTGTAACTCAAAAAGGAGATAGCTTCCTTGCATATGTTAACCTTTTTCTTGTTTGCTACAGTACCTAAAATATTATAGTACACCCCCAACCCCAAAGAAGGAAAAACATTTTAAAGGAAGAAAGGGGAATTCTGTCATCTCACATGGCATTTGAGTCACGGATTTAAAGAATGTTTGTCAGGTAAGTGGTCATGGGTAGTTTTTCTCTCTCATCAGAAAAGAAGGGCTTGCCTTTTTTTTTTTTTTTTTACACTGGGAAAAAAAAGAGGGAAAAAATTATTACAACAACATTTAGCAACTCGTTTTTAGACCTGAATGAAGTAACTGTTTGCACGGTGTGCGCGGTTCTGTACACAACACACTAGGACTCACTGCTTCATCTTGGTGAAGATTTCTGAGGACCACGGCTAGGGAAAGGTATTCTACCCATTCACGTGTTAACTACTGCCTAGTATCAGGAGCTCTGGTAGCATAGTGCCTAAGGCACTTGACTGCTAACCAGAAGGCTGGACGTTCAAACCCACCAGCCACTCCTTGGAAGGAAGATTGGGCAATCTACTTCTGTAGTGATGTTGTTGTTGTTGTTGTTAAGTGCCGTCGAGTCGTTTCCGACTCATAGTGACCCCATGCACAGCAGAACGAAACACTGCCTAATCCCGTGCCAGCCCCACAATCCCTGCTATACTTGAGCCCATCATCGCAGCCACCGTGTCAATCCATCTCCTTGAAGGCCTCCCCCTCTTTCGTCGACCCTCCACCCTACTAAGCATGACATCCTTCTCCAGGGAATGGTCCCTTCTTACAACATGACCAAAATAGGTGAGACGAAGTCTGGCCATTCTTGCTTCCAAGGAGCATTCTGGCTGCACTTCCTCCAGGACAGATCTGTTAGTTCTTTTAGCAGTCCATGGTACTTTCAGCATTCTTCGCCAGCACCACAACTCAAAAGCATCAACTCTTCTTCGGTCTTCCTTATTCATTGTCCAGCTCTCACATGCATACCAGGGGATTGGAAATATCATGGCTTGTGTCAGGCGCACCTTAGTCCTCAAGGAGATATCCTTGCTCCTCAGCACTTGAAACAGTCCCTTCGCAGTTGACTTTCCCAATGCTACATGTCGTCTAATGTCCTGACTGCTGCTTCCGTTGGCATCAATTATAGAACCAAGCAACGTGAATTCTTTGGCAACCTCAATCTTCTCTCCATTTATTGTGATGCTGTAGTGATACTGCCTCAGAAATCCAAGAAGGGGTCGCTATGAATCAGATCTGACTCAACAGCAGTGAGTTTGGGTTTTTTTGAGTAATCATTTCACAATTTTAATTATAACTTTGGCATGCAATAATTTTTTTAAAATTAATACATCAAGATTTTCATTTCATATCCTTTAAGTACATTCTTATGAAAAACTGCCAGTGCCTTGAACCTGGGCTTTATTATATGGCAGAATGTCTTCAAGGGGTCCTAAGTTATCCTTTAAGGGGCCCTGGTGGTACAGTGGTTAAGCACAGAAGGGTTGGCAGTTCAAACCCACCAGCTGCTCCAGGTCAGAAAAATGTAAAGATGCTTCTGTAAAGATTGACAGCCCTGAAAACTCTCTGGGTCAGTACCACTCTGTCCTCTAGGGGTGCTGTGAGTCAGAATAGACATGACCACAATGGGTTTGGTTTGGGCTTTGCTTCTGTAAAGATTGACAGCCTTGGAGACCCTGTGGGCAGTTCCACTCTGTCCTCTAGGGGCGCTGTGAGTCAGAATCGACTCCAGGCAGTGGGTTTGGTTTGTGCTTTGCTTCTGTAAAGATTGACAGCCTTGGAAACCCTCTGGTGCAGTTCCACTCTGTCCTCTAGGGGCGCTGTCAGAATTGACTCCATGGCAGTGGGTGTGATTTGGGCTTTGCTTCTGTGAAGATTGACAGCCTAGGAAATCCTGTGGGGCAGTTCCACTCTGTCCTCTAGGGGCGCTGTGAGTCACAATCATTTGACGGCAATGCCATGAAGGAATCTTTTCATGGCACAAATGGTTAACTATTCAACTATTACCCAACAGGTTGGAAGTCTGAACCCACCCAGAGATGCCCTGGAAGAAAGACTTGGCATTCTGGTTCTAAAAGGTCCCAACGTTGAAAACCCTGTGGAGCAGTTCTACTCTGAGTCAGAATCAAGCTGATGGCAACTATCAACAAGAACCCAGGAGCTCTAGTGGTGTAGTGCCTAAGGCACTTGACTGCTAACCAGAAGGCAGGCAGTTCAAACTCACCAGCCACTCCTTGGAAGGAAGACTGGTCAATCTACTTCCGTAGTGATACTGTCCCAGAAACCCAAGGAGGGGTCGCTATGGGTCGCGACTCGACGGCACATAACAACAACAACAACAACAGCAACAAGGAACCCTTTCAGAACAGAGCTCTGCACTGACAATTGACAATGCATTGATAGCGGGATTGATAACACAATTCCATTTCTCATCACCACTACTTTGGACTTTTGTGTTTCCAGCTGAGTGCTGTTGTTTTTCAGGTGCTGTCAAGTTGCTTCCCACTCACAGCAGCCCCGTGTACAACAGAACTAAAACTGCCCGGTCCTGTGCCAGCCTCACAAGCATTGCTGTGCTTGAAGCCCATCGTTGCAGCCACTGTGTCGGTCCATCTCATTGAGGGCCTTCCCCTTTTTCACTGACCCGCCACTGTACCCAGCATGACATCCTCCTCCAGGGACTGGTCCTTTCTGACAACGTGACCAAAGCGTGAGTGACAAAGTCTGGCCCTCCTTGCTTCTATGGAGAATTCCAGCTGTACTTCTATTCTTCTGGCAGTGCATGGTATATTTAATATGCTTTGCCAGCACCACAATTCAAATAGATCAATTCTTCTTCAGTCTTTCCTTTTCACTGTCCAGCTTTTGCATGTATATGAGGCTATTGAAAATATCATGGCTTGGGTCAGGTGCACCTTAGTCTTCAAAGTGACATCTTTGCTCTTCAACACTTTGAAGAGGTCTTTTGTAGCACATTTTCCCAGTGCAACACATCGTCTGAGTCCTTTCATAGGAGTTGATTGTGGGTTCAAGTAAAATGAAATTGCTGACAACTTCCATCTTTCCTCCATCCATCATAATGTTGCTTATTGGTCAACAAATATTTGTGGAGCTTCTACTAGATACCAGGCTAACAGCTGGAGAGAGATACATGAAGAGACCAAAATATGGTCTGGGTGCAGGGAATGCTCAAGATATAAGAAGAGAAAAACCACTCTGGGTCTCTCAAGGAGAATCTATATAATTTCTGGAAGGAAGGATAGCACTGAAGAAACCCCTTCTCTTCTCCCGGCAGAACATGCTGCCTCTGGTTGCCCCTCTCCCCGCCCTCACCAGCACCAGTGAGGTACAGGAATGCAGGCAGGTGTGAAAGAAGCAAAGAAAGGTGATCAAGGAACAATTGTGAGCAGCTCTCGGGAAGCCAAGCGTGACACTGATACAACCATCTCTTGCAGAGAGCAGCTGTCGTTCTCTGGGTGGTAGATGGACCACCCAGAAACCCTGGGAGTCATGAGGAGGGAAAAGCAAATGGGGAGGGGTGCCGAGGAGGGCAGGAGGGTTGCAATCCCCAAACTATCATCTGTCTAGGAATCCGAGAGTGGGGAAAGACATTGAAGTGAGAAGGAAAGGAGAAAGGAGATGAGTAAGTAGGAGTGTGTACAGTCACACACAGGCACCCATACAACTGCAGCTACAGTGATGGGCTCAGTCATGGCAACAGTCGTGAGGCTGGCACAGGACCGGGCAGTGTTTTGTTCTGTTGTACACAGGGTCACTATGAGTTGGAGCCAACTGGACGGCACCTAGCTACAACCACCACGGTGTGAAATAGCCAATGTGACCAGAAACGAGATTTTCTCCCGCAGAAGGTAGGAAATCACATTTAAACTCTAATTACTTCTTACATTCATTTAAAGATTTTTAAATGATTTGGCACAGCATATATGAATTTGTTTTTATTACATATACTCATGTTTTATCAACAACAAGTAAAGATAGCTCTGTGTCTAGCTATGGCCCATGACACCTTTAAATGGCGTGACTCTTCCACCAAATGGAGATCAGCACCTCACATTTTGCGTTCCTGCAGTGGGTCAGGCAACATGCTCTGGTGTACATGCTGTTGTTGTTATGTGCTGTCCAGT
>NW_006921679.1:9347261-9355301 GCF_000298275.1 Orycteropus afer afer | reverse complement strand
TATTGCAAATACCAGCAGGGTCACCCATGGTGAACAGGTTTCAATGGAGCTTCCAGAGTAAGACAGACTATGAAGAAAGGCCTAGTGATCCACTTTGAAAAATTAGCCAACGTAAACCCTGTGGATCACAAGAGAACACTGACACAGAAGGTGAGCTCCATAGGTCGGAAGGCTCCCAGAATACACAGTGGTCACAACAAAGGACATGGGCTTACAAGATCACGAAGATGATGCAGGATTGGGCAGCATTTCATACACAAGGTTGCCGTGAGTCAGGATCAACCCAATGGCAGGTGACAACAGCCATACGTCATCTAGAACAGGTGAAAGGACAATCCCAGGTACATGAAATCTCTTGCCTAAGATCACACAGTCAATAAATGGCTAAGACAGAATTCAGTCTCCCACTCAAGGTCTCTGTGAACTGCCACATGGCCCTACAAACTGAGTAATGGCTGTGTCCTGCACACGAGTTGCCGCCTGCCTCTGAGGACCCCTTTCCAACTGCCTGAACCCTACTCTCATCCTTTCTGTTACTCAACTCCTTTCTGTCCCAAAGCCCTGTTTTCAATCCACTCTCCAACCTGACGTCCTTTTTGATCTCTGCAGCCAGATGGCCCCCAGGGTTGGAATGTTATTAGTTTTACTCACTCCCTGCCCCGAACGCCATCAGCCTGGAGATGACCCTGCCCCATATCACATCTAGCATATTAAAATGCACTCTTATACCAGGTTATATGCACGTTTTTCCTGTAAAACATCTAAATAGTTTCAGAATTTGCTTTGAAATCCTCATTCTGTGTAGAAGCGACCGATCTCGTAGCTATCATCATGTGGACTTCAGAATTCTTGAGATATTGGTCTGTACATTGGTTTCAGATATGCTAATGCTGCTAGTGCTTAGTAGTAAGCTGAACACTTATTAAGACTGGTATGTCCTTTGTCGAGTTTTAAATACTTATTAGTCTCAATTGGCAAGGGTTACCCTAGTATTTTGGAGCCTAAGAATGTGTGTTTGTTTTCAGGTCTCAAGGAATTTAGCAAGTTATTGAATATCTAGATGGTGCCAAAATGTCTATCATATGAAACAGCCTGGCTCCCAACATTAACCATGTACTTCCTTGAGTAACAGTCACATGAAGGTTTGCTTCAAGCCCAGTTCCTGCCCCCAGGTAGCCATGATTTTAAGCCAATTGATAGCAGTGAATTTTGTCTTCATTGGCTGACCATTTTCTATAGTAACTAGCATGGCTGCCTACAATGAATGTTGATGAAGCCCCTTATGAAAAGTCAAGACACAAAGATACATACACCACCGCATCAAGTATAGACTCTACAAACCAGTTCCAAAAGCGTCTATGGTCATTTGACACAATGTTCCTAATGCCTCTGAAAATGTCTGAATTCTCTTGATTAAGAAAAAACAAATAAAAGGCTTTGCCTGAGATAAACAAAATGAAAGACAGTACAATGAAAGAGAATACAAAGCAAAACAAAGTGAGAATGTCTACAAGTACTCACTGTTTCATTAGTAGTTAGCTATAGATTTCTCTGAAGCCCTGAGATGAGTTACACTCATGATTTACCCAACATTTCCTGTTTCTAAAGCAACCATGGCTCTTTATTACATGGCAAAATTGGGGCCCAGGTAAATTTCCTTTGGTAGTACACAAATTTAATCAAATGGTGTCTAACAACAATGTTTTAACATGCATGATTACAGAACAGCTAATCACACCTGTTAACTGTTAAGGCTGGTGAGGGTTAGGCTGACACGGTGGGAGGAATAAGGGGGGAGGTGCCCTCTCGTTTATTCCCCTGAACTAGCCAGTAGTTCACACAATGTTTTCTTAACTCCATTAGAAAAAAAAAAATTCATTAAAAACAAAACATAACAAAAATCAGGTATACACCAAGTAGACCATGCCAAGATTTACATGAATAACTCCTTCACATCTCAAAGCCCTGTTTTCAATCCAATCTTTGACCTGAAGCCCTTTATGATCTCTCTAGCCAGATGGCCTCTAGGGTCACAATGCTAGCTGGTCTACTAACCCCCTGGCCAGCCCTCTTTAAGAACTTCATTAGCCAGAAGACCCTAATGCTTCTCAAAATGTTTGCATTCTCTTGGTTAAGGGGGGGGGAGGCTTTGCCTGAGATAAACAAAATAAAGGACAGTGCAAGGGAAGAGCATATAAAACAACACACCAAGTGGGAATCTCTAGAAATACTCACTGTTTCATTAGCAGTTATCTACAGATCTCCTCTGAAGCCCTGAGAGGAGGCTATGCCATTATTCAGAGTGCAGACCATCCTGGTAGATATGGGCATACCTCTATTTATTGCACTTTGCTTTGTTGAGTTTTGTAGATATTGCACTTTTTACAAATTGCAAGTTTGTGCCAATCCTACATCAAGCCACTCTATCAGCACCATTTTTTCCAATAGCACGTGCTTACTTTGTGTCTCTGTAGCCCATTTTGGTCATTTAACGATACCTCAAACTTTTTCATCATGCTATTGCATGCTTCATAGACAACAGTGTTTGTTGTTGTTGTTATGTGTCATCAAGTCGGACCTGACTAATAGCGACCACTCCTTGGATTTCTGAGGCAGTATTAGTACAGAAGTAGATTGCCCAATCTTTCTTCCGAGGAGTGGCTGGTGCGTTTGAACTGCCAGCCTTCTGGTTAGCAGTCTAGTGCCTTAGGCACTATGCTACCAGAGCTCCCTAGACAACAGTATCAGGTAAAAGTAACTTTTATATGCACTGGGAAACCAAGAAAATCAGTGACTTGCTTTATTGCAATATTCACTTTATCGTGGTGTTCTGGAACCAAACCCCCAATATCTGCAAGGTATGTCTGCACTCATCCTTTAGTATAATAAACTTGAAATCCTGGAAAAATGTGGAACAAAATTCCAAACCACAAAAATGACCAGAATTAGTGGTTGGATAGAGACTGATGCAACCCCTGAGACTATGGCCCTGGGTTACTCTTTGGGCCTAGAAATGGACTCATTTCCATGGATTGGCTCTCAGCCCAACAGTAGAAAGACCTACATGCAGAACACCTAGCCCAGGTCAATGCACCCACCTACTCTAGGGAGATGCATCCTTTAGATCAATCAGCCATGGGACACCAGAGGGGCAGCATTCACACAGAGGGAAAGCTGGAGAGACAGGATGCATGGATATGTAGGGCACAGGGAGGGGTGGTCACAGGCAGTGAGGGGAAGACAGCTGTTTTTGTGGTTGGGGATGGTAAACAGGGCCGTGAAATCAAACGTGCATGAACTGATGAACGTAAAACAAATCTGCTTTGTAAAACCCAAAGCACAATAAAAATAAAATAAACTTGAAATCCTCCCTTCACCATAAGTTAATATTGCTATTATTTCTACTTTTTGCCTGTGGGTTGTTTTGCAGATGTTCATCACCAACATAAACTCCAGTCTTCCCTGGGGGCTGGCCCAGTGACACCCCCCCCCCAATCACAGTTCACACTGCCCCAAGAATGCAATAGAAATCTCAGCGTTACCACCTTCTCAGAGAATCACCCAAATCCTTAACAATGAGCGTTCCAAGTTCTATTGTGAACTGCGAGGAGAAGGAGAGGCATGGGGACACAGTCAGGAGGGAGTAGGGGGACCTGTGTCCTTCGAGGCCGGAGGGGCTGCCCCACCTCTTTCCATTGCTGTCCCGGAGCATGGCTTTCCCCATCACTCTGGACTTGGTCTCCAGCTCCTGCACCTCCTCCAGCAAGGTTTTCTTGCAGGTATGCTTGGCCCTGGATCACAAGGAAGAGACAAAAAGAACAGAACATATAAACTTCACACAGCTGTGAAGACTGGTAGTTGTGCTCGCTCCAGGAAGTTGGAGGTAGTGCTGGAGATACACCTCTTCTTGACCACAGGAAGAGTGGCCTGCATACCTTTTGTCCTCTCAGACCACAATCGGACACCCACTTTCTGAGGGTGAGACCTGTGATATGATGGGGCACCCACAGCCCACATCTGGCACAGGGTTTAATTTCAGAAGGCCCAGGAAGCCTCCCAGACCCCACAAATATTCAAAGTCATCCACCCCAAAAGAATACTGCTTATCTCTGAAAACAACCAAACCAACCCCTATAGATGTGACTCAGAGGCTGAGGAGGTGGGGAAGGCCTCAAGTTACTAGAGGGGCAGACATGGCAGACCCCAGGTATTCAGACCAAAGATATTCATGGGTCTGTCTCTAAAGTAGTTCACTGTGGCATATGGAAACCCAGAAGGTGCTTTGAACCCTGACTCCAAAGGACATTTCCTGACCCCTACCGTGAGGAGCGCTGATGACGCAGTGGTTAAGTGCTTAACTGCTAACCAAAAGGTTGGTGGTTCAAAACCACCAGCCACTCCACAGGAGGAAGATGAGGCAGTCGGCATCAGTAAAGATGACAGAAACCCTATGGAACAGTTCTACTTGGTCCTATAGGGTTGGAATTGATTTAACGGCAGTGGGTTTGGTTTGGTTTTGGTTACTGTGATCAAAGAACCCTGGTGGTGGCTATGGGTAAGGGCTCAGCTGCTAACCAAAAGGTCGACGGTTCAAACCGACCAGCCGCTCTGTGGAAGAAAAGATGAGTCAGTCTGCTTCTGTAAAGATTGGCAGCCTTAGAAACATTATGGGGACAGTTCTACTCTATCCTCTAGGGTTGACAGGAGTTGGGTTGATTCACCAGCAATCTTTATATATTTATTAATTTACTGTGATCAGAGAGCCCGGTGGTTAACAGTCTCTTGCCACCCATTCCAGTGTGAAGAGAGCCACCTGCCATGGCAGGAATGGGTTTACAGAGCATGGCATTGAGAGCAACTTTAAGAGCAGGCTCTTAATGTAATACCCTTGACCTCAAATGTGGAGTCAACATTGATATTCATTTTTCTCTTGCAACAGCTTTGAACTAGGGTCTACATATATGGCTCTCCGCAGCACAAAACAGCTTGGGAAGTACAAATGCCATCTGGCCTTTCCACCAAAGTTTAAGCTAATGCTGGTTGTAGCCTCTCCTTGACCATAGAAAGAGTGACCTGCACCTGTCTTATGATTAAGCTGAGACGAACATCTTACAATTTTCAAGTAATTGGGTGATCTTGGGATCGTCATAAAATTCAGACCAAAGAGAGCTACTGGTATGAAATGTTATAAATGAAGAAAATGCAGTTAACAAGTCACAGGTTAGATACGGTAAGAGAAAAAACTGTATAAAGAAAAGAGCTCACGAGATAGAGACATGTGGGAGGTTTCATTAGTGCAAAGAGCTCTGCATTGGTTTCATGTCAATGTAAACACATGCCAGACTTCTGCTAAGGACCAGACTCAAAGCTACAGCAAGAAGAGAAGCTGATCTACAAGAAAGTAACAACAGCGTGATGGGAATATTCTGGAATGTGCACTGTTTTAGCTGAGTCATGTCTTCTGGCCCACCTTCCACCTTAAAGGCAGAGAGTCTGTTAAGTGAATGTAGTCATCCCCTAATATCCAGGTTGATCTAGAATGGAAAGTCACTACTGAGCCCCTGGGTATGTGCCGGCCTTCAGTGCTGTCACTGGGGTCGATGTCACCACCTCCCCGCCCCCCATGGACCTCCTCCCGCAGAAGATCCTACAAAATCCTTAGTAAGGTTATTGTCTAGCATAGTGCCTAAAACACTTGACTGCTAACCAGAAGGCTGATGTTTCAAACCCACCAGCCACTCCTTGGAAGGAAGGTTGGGCAATCTACTTCTGTAGTGATACTTCCTGGGAAACCCAAGAAGCGTTCGTTATGAGTCGGGGCTGACTTGACAGCACATAACAACAACAACAACAAACCAAACAAACTCACTGCCATGGAGTCGGATCCGACTCATAGCAACCCCTCCTTGGGTTTCTGAGGCAGTATCACTACAGAAGTAGATTGCACCATCTTCCTTCCGAGGAGTGGTTGATGGGTTTGAACCACCACCTTTCCAGTTAGCAGTCAAATGGCTACTTCTGAGACATAACTAAACACTTCAAGGGACTGGTTTCTGAATTTAAAGGAGTAGGACCACAGTTGTGTAGGATATCTCAGTCAATTGAAGTAATACAGTTCATAATGTTATATGCTACATCCTAGTTTGGTGAGTAATGTCTGGGGTCCCAAAAGCTTGCAAGTGGCCATCTAAGATACAATTACTTGACCAGAGGAAAAGAAAAAGAAGGAAACCAAAGACTCAACAAAGAAAGTAGCTACAGGAACCATGTCTTAAATTCTCAATGTAGATAAAAATGGAAATACAATGGATTGTTAATGATATTCGTTTCAGTAGAAATTTTTTTTCTAAGGGCCATTTGTATATATTAATTGCTTGTTACCTTTCATTTCCGTTTAACTCCCTTTCTGAGGTTTTTAATAAGGAAATGAAGTCATTCTGGAATTGCCAAATGTATTGTGTGATGACAGGTAAAATACAGGAGATACAGTTAGATAAAAACAAACAGGTTCCTATGTGTCCAGTGGCCTTGAGCGTTCTATTATTTTTATAAAGCAATCCTGATGCTGAATTTTTCCTATACGGGAATAAGTCCATGGCAACTTACCTAAGAATGTTGTCATAGGTAAACATTTTGGAAGAGTGTAAGCTAAAGGATATTAAAATAGCTCTGGGTAATTTAAACTTCATGCTTCTAATAAAAACACTCATTAGCCAGGTATCACATATAATCAATCACTTATTTTAATAAAAGATATGTTAGTTTGGTCCCTCATGAAAATTCTGGTTAACAGGATAATACACTCACTGCTATCGAGTCGATTTCAACTCGTAGCAACCCCTATTGGGTTTCCAAGGCTGTAAATCTTTATGGAAGTAGATTGTCCCATCTTCCTCCCATAGAGAAGCTGGTGGGTTTGAACTGCTGACCTTCTGGTTAGCAGCCAAACGCCTTACTCACTATGCCAGCAGACAATAACAGGTTAGGTATTTTATGGAGTTCTAAATCAGAGATCTAATCATGGATCTTCACCTAGAAAGTTGATAGACTTCATAGAAAAAATGAGTGGATAATGTCATGCTCTTACTCTGTTTTTACTTGGAACAGTCTAGGTCGTGAAATGGAGGAGAAAGGCTGGGCTCTGAAAGGGGAGAAATGCAGGGGGCAAAACAGTGTTGACAAGTTCCTAGGAATATATTTGGAAAGGCTGGCCTGTTTTGTGCTGGGTCTAACCACTTTTCAAAGAGGAGTATAACCACCAACCTTTAAAAATATACCCCAAAGTCCTTAAGACTGGGCCAATGCAAGAGTCAGGAAATGAGTGGTAAGGGCTATGCAACGTGATGAACGTAATGCGAGATTCAAGCAACTCTACAGGCTGATTCACCATATAACGTGTTCTTCAGATGCACCTTAATTCATAGTCACTGACTTAAAAATGTTTCTCAGAAGTTCAAGGTATCTTAATAATGCTAGTGTATCATGCCCCAGGGAGCGCACATACAAACACTTAAACCAAATGATGGCTGGTTATGGTGAGTTATGAACAAGCAGGATGCGTATTTACTCAGGATGTGTGTACAACCAGAATATTCTGAATGCCAGGATTCAGAAAGGAAAATCACAGGTAAGCCGTGTGGCCTTGTCAGAAGCAAGCAACTAATGGCACACTTTCTCTTCTCACAAAAAGCACCCCAAATTTACTTGACACCAAACCAAGTATTTCAAGCTCAGAGTATGTTTGGTTCTCTAGTGCTGCTCTAACAGAAACACCATGGGTGGATAGCTTTATCAAACAGAAGTTTATTCTCTTACAGTTTTGGAGGCTAGAAGTCCAAGTTCAAAGTGCCAGCTTTTGGGGCTGGGTGAAGGCACCCTGACCATGGGCTTCAGCTCTGCCTCCTGCTCCCAGCCCACAGAAACTGGAGACTTCTCTTAACTCAGGCAACTGCTGGCTGCTAAGGCTGACAAATCCAAGGTCAACAAGTAAAATGGCATGATCCCAAGATTATTAAGCAACATGGCAGACTTCTAGTTAAA
>NW_006921679.1:9334105-9343826 GCF_000298275.1 Orycteropus afer afer | reverse complement strand
CAGTCAAGTGCCTTAGGCACTATACCACCAGAGCTCCTAGAATTACCATATGAGCTAGCAATTCCTCATGAAGAATTGAAAGTCAGGACTCAGACTGATACTTGTATACTGATGCTCATCCCAGTACTTTTCACAGTAGCCAAAAGCTGGAAACACCCTAAATATCCATCAATAGATGACTGTGTAAGTAAAATGTCTATACATACAATGGAATATTACTCAGCCATAAATATAAATGAAGTCCTGGTACATCCTACAACATGGATGAACCTTGAAAACACTGTGAACTTTTAGAACTATCAGTTCTAAAAGGATATATATTGTCTGATCCCAGTTATATGATATCCCACTTATATGGGGCACTGAATTTCTGTTAAGGGTGATGGAAAAATTTGGCAACAACAGTGGTAATGGTCACACAACATGATGAAGGTAATTAATATCATTGAATTGTACATGTACAAAATGTTTTGATATGCTTTGATATAATTGGCCAATGTATACTAGAAAAATCCCCATATCCAGTGTTATTGAGTTGATTCTGACTTACAGCAACCCTACAGGACAGAGCAGAGCTGCCCTATAGGGTTTCCAAGGCTATAAGTCTTCATGGAAACAGACTGCGTCATCGTTCTCCCACAGAGTGGCTGGTGGGTTTGAACCACTAACCCTTCTGTTAGCAGCCTAATACTTTAACCACAGCACCGTCAGAGCTCCTTTGCAAATGTACAGATACCAAAAGCTCTTAGTGGTTTCCAGGGGTATGAGGGAAGGTGAAGCGGGCACTGAGTTCCTGTTAAGAATGATGGGAAAATTTGGAAAAAACAGTGGTAATGGTTGCATAACATGATAAATGGCATTAATGGCACTGAACTGTATGTGTACAAAATGCTGAAATGGAAAATATTTTGATATTTTTTTCACCACACATACACAGTACATACATATGTATACATATACATATATTATGTGCACACACACATATATGTATACAGATGCATACACACACATATATATATACATACACATATACACACACACACACACACACTCTACACGCACACATAAAATGGACCTTATACTTTGGGCAGTTACTCTAGATGACAGCCAACAGACACCATCCCCATGCCCTCTCCCTCAAACAAAACAAGATGAAGCGTTTCCAGAAGCCCCAGTGGAACTGAGGAGGTGCCTTTCTGGCTCCAGGTGAGCTGTCACGCTCTCCACACCTGGGTGGGGCAGCCATGCAGCCTCACAGGTGGCACCAGCACCAACCTCCTCTCCTTTCCCCCACAAGCACCTTCTTCCCAGGGCCTCAGTCCCTGCTCAGGCTGGGTCTGGCAGGCTTCTTGGAAAGGAAATGTGTATTTACTCTTTCCATACGGTGGGACTGTGAGCAGTGACACTCGATTTACCCTAGTTACAATGTAAATGGCGCTAATATTATTGTCATGGGGAAAAAAAAGAATTCTGTTTGAGGCAGCAGATAATTGGCTTCATGGTGAGAGGGATTTTTTTTTTTATTTACTTGGAATGAATTGGAAAAGACCCAGAAAACAGACAAGGAGGCACAAGGACTTTATAATCTGCAAACACTCTCTTTAAATTGGTAGATAGCTATTTTTACTAAAGTCTCACCTGGCAAACATTCAGTCTTGAAAAAAAAAAAACAACAACAAAACAACAACAACAACAAAACCCCAATGTCATAGCCTTAATTTAAAATAGTTGAATTCATAGTCTGAGATGGATTATTAGTATTTGAAAAATATTAAAATAGTTTAAAAATTAATAAATAGTCTGAGACTAATTTATAATCAAATCAGTACTCAGTTGTTACAAATCGAGAAAGTTGTGATGTAGCTGAGACAATGCTGTATTTTTCTAAAAGAAATAAACCTACCTGATTGTCTTGTAAAATTAAAGAAGTTTAGTGTTAAGGATTGGATCCTGTCTCCCTGAATATGTACTGAAATCCTAGTTCCTGTAGGGCTTTTCTTTTGTTATGTCGATAAGGTCACACTAGTGGAGGGTGGATCCTAAACTTAATTGCTTCTAAGTTATAACAAAAGCAACATAGACATAGGCACACATGACAAAGACAGATACCAAGGGGTGCCAAGGGTTGCCAATGGATGCCAAGTCATGAAGGGTTGCCTGCAGCTACTGGAGGCTGCAACAGAGAATGACCAGCCCCTAGAGCCATGCCATAACTCAGATTCCCAGCCGCCTGCACTGTAAGAAAACAAATTTCTGGTCTTTAAAGCCACTGATCTATGGTGCTTATTGTTACGGCAGCACTAGGTAACCGCAACATTTAGTAAAGTCATATATTGGGCCTCACCTGGGCCACTTGCTAAAAGAGCAAAAAGTAGAACTAACATTTTGTTACAGTGCATTTGTTAGACAAAGAAAATCTTATATGGCTGACATAATTTCGTTTCTGAGGATTCTGATTATGCTATGTAGCAGGTAAAATGGACCAAACCAAATCCATTGCTGTGGAGTCGATTCTGACTCACAGTGCCCCTAGAGGACAGAATAGAACTGCTTCATTGGGTTTCCTAGGCTGTCAGTCTTTACAGAAGCAAAGCCCAAATCACACCCACTGCCGTGTGGAGTTGATTCTGACTCACAGCGCCCCTAGAGGACAGAGTAGTACTGCCCTGTCAGGTTTCCAAGGCTGTCATCTTTATGGAAGCTGACTGCCTCATCTTTCTCCCATGGAGCAGCTGGTGGGTTCAAACCGTTGACCTTTTGCTTAGCAGCTGAGCCCTTAACCACTATGCCATGAGGGCTCCTTAGATAAAAATGGAAGTAGTGGTAAATCAATGTATTTAATAAATTAGAACTATTCCATTGTTACCAACAGCTACGAACTTAGTTAACAGAAGAAGAAAAAATAAAATATGAGATATAAAATCCTCTCTCTCTGCATTTGGCATCACTGGTTGTCAAGCTAATACCAAAATGATGACTTTTTCAAAAGACATCCTTAACTGTCAGGCAGGAACAACTCTCATTGAATGTGGGGGGAAAGGAGAAAGGCAAATGAAATCTGATGTCTTTCTCTGGCAGGGTTGGATTAAAGTCTCAATACTCTACCTTAGGGCCCTAAAATAATTATGTGTTACCTAAAGGATAGCCAAACTACGAGGCTCAATTGTCAGGGAAGTTGGCAACTATTTGTAACAGAAATTGGGTCCCCCTCCCAAACAAAAATCAATATTATCTCATTTGGAGTCAGTCATCTTTTGCTCATGGGTTAAATGGAAATTTACATTATTTTGCAACTGAGTCGCTTCCTTTAGTGCATGAGAGATTCCAGAAACAATGTATTTGGAAACATACCAGCAAAAATGGAGTGTGAATTATTTCCTAATGAATTTACAATATAATTTCATCATTGTGATTCCTTTTCCCATAGACCTGTACAACTGACACTCCAGAATTCTATTGGAAAAGTTCCGACTGTGAATTATTTGGAAACATCAAGACTACGCCTGTCTCATAATTTGCAATGCCTTTTACGTACACAATTCTACTCTAAGCATGGATGTAAAGCCAGGCCGCATCACGTTTTTGAGATAAGTACAGATGAATGCTGAGTGGTACTTTCTAAATCTGACAGAACAGGTCTGCACGTGGACACACAGCCTTTTCATCAAAGACAAGGCAACGTTCCTGTTGACCTTCCCACCATCTCGCTGAAGACTCGTTCTTGTCTAGATTCTCATCTGGAGATGAAGCGCAGTTTGAAAAGAAAAACAGCATCCTTCATCGCCAGTGGCAGGAGACCGGCTTCTTTACAATCCCATAGCATTTAACTTCCTGTAGCAGGGCTCAGTTTCAAGCAAAAGATGACTGCAGGGCAAATGAGCAAGACCTAGGATACCATGTCATTTTGCAACTTACGCTCTCCAGGCGATATCTTCGATCAAACACGCGGTAGGAACCAGAAATAATCCCAGCCAGAAGTGGGCAGAGCTCAGGACCATGGTGGCCTGCAAAAAACAGAAGTGGCACGTGTCTTGATATTAATATCTTTTCTTTCAAAAAGAGTGACAACGTGATTTAACTAACATAAAGCACACCACAGCTCAAAAGCAACCAGAAGCATTTTTCTTGATTGCCTTTATTGTCTGTACCTCTTATACACCCTCTCCATGTCTTCCTTTTCCTTAGTGGTATTGTCCTAGTCACATACTTTTGTTTACTGCCTTTTCCCTTCACCCATATCAAACCTGTCTCTTAATTATCCATCTATTTCCCGTCACTGCCTCTACCCTCCCATCTCTGGTAACTAACAAAGTTTCCTTCCCTGTGTGAATCATTCCTTGACTTTTTACAATGATGGACTCATACAATATTTGCCCTTCTGTGGTTGAGTAATTCATGCAGTATAATATCCTCCAAGTTCACCCGCGTTATGAGTTGATTTGCTGAGTTTTCATTATTCTTTAGTGTTGCATAGTATTCCACTGTGCGTATGTACCATAGTTTGGTTACCCATTCATCGGTTGATGGGCACTTAAGTTGTTTCCATCTAATTGCTATTGTAAATAGTGCTATGATGAACATGGGTGTGTATATCTGTGTCCTGGATCTCACCTCTTTAGGAGCATTAAGTTTAAGAAATAGTAAAGCAGGAGACTTGTGATAAGATGGCAGAATAGGCAGACAAGCTTCACAGACCCTCTTCAACAAAGAAAAGAGAAACCAATTGACAGACATACAGAAGATAATCCTGGAGCCCTGACCTTTGAAAGGAAGAATACATAAGTGGATAGGAGCTCTGGTAGCATAGTGCCTAAAGCATTTGACTGCTAACCAGAAGGCTGGCCGTTCAAACCCACCAGCCACTCCTTGGAAGGAAGATGGGGCAATCTACTTCTGTAGTGATACTGCCTGGGAAACTCAAGGAGGGGTCGTTATGAGTTGGGTCCGACTCGACAGCACATAACAACAACAACAACAACAGTGGAAAAATCTGCCAAGTTGACAAGGTATGGAATTGTGGTGAAGGCCAGGGCTGAGGGGCCTTCACCCTGGCACCTTGAACTCAGATTTCCGGCCTCCTAACCTGTCAGAGAATAAATCCCTGTTTGTTGAAGCCATCCACTTGTGGTAGTTTCTGTTAGAGCAGCACCAGAGAACCAAAACAATTCGCTTGACCAGGATCCGTGTCATAACCACTTAGTGCAATGCACAGAGATCTGTATCACCCAGAAGAGGAAGATGAATAAGAAATAATCCTTGCCTTTAAGGATTCTAAAACCATATAGAATGGTCTACATTATACAGTAGCATATGATGCAGTGACGTGGCAATATTCTATCAGGCTTAAGAAGAAGGCTAGGCGACTTGGAAGACTTCTGAAAGAAGACAGAAAGTGGGAAGTGCCTGGAAAGACAGAGAGAATCTCGACAGGTGGAGAGGTGTACATGGAGGGTGATTCCAAGTCAAGGGGTCAAGACGTGGGAGAGCTGCCTCTAAGGACGCTGACTTGCTCCTTGCATGGTGAGTCAGGTTTCGTGGGGAAGAAACAGGCAGAGAGCCCTGTGAGGAACAAAGTAGTAGAGCCAAGGCAGAGAGAGGGAAGAGTTTGCTTTGGATAGAAATCGTGCAATCAGATTCCACAATGCTGGTTTCACATGGGCAAAGGAAGGGCATATGGAGCTGGCTGGCAATTGGCAAGCTGGCCTCCTAAGAGTGGGCTGCATGGAAAGGGGACAGCTTCAACTGTGACCCTTTCACGTGCACTGATTCTCCTTGTCTGGGGTCCTCAGACATTGGGTTCTACTGGAATTGCTATGGAAAGATCACTGCAAAGTGGAGGGAAACAACGTAGTACGGAAGGGTAGAAGGGATAAGTCAGGTATCATTCACCTTGGGGACTCTTGGCAGGCCTCAGCAGGGCTAAGAATCTGTCAACCCAGGGGAACTTTCTTCAGCTGCAGAGCCAGGACTATCACCCTGGCTCCAGCCTAAAGTTCAAGGTTCTACTTGCTCTCCCATGTAAATTACCTGCTCACACCCTCCTGCCCTTGTTGAACGCCACCCGTGCGGAGGGAGCCCCTCTCTGTGACTCCTCAGCTTCTTCAACCCCCGCAGGCCCCAGCCACCTTGATCCACTAGCAAAGACCACATCACACCACCTCTCTCTGGCCTATGAACACCATCACATACCCCTGTTTAGGTTACTGGGAAACTTAAGACAATTCAACTGAGAAGCAGTGGGATTTGGGATACAAGAGCTGAATTCCAGTCTTGGCATCTGTGGTCTTGCTTTCTTTCCCTAAAACGGAGAGTGTAGGCTCTCTGAAACAATAATGTAAAACCTTAGAAATATTGAGTACCTTTTATCCCATCAACTACACCTCTCAGAATTTATCCCAAGGGAGCGGGGAGAGGAAAAGTCAAAAGAGGCCAAATCACAAAAGCCAAACGCACTGCCATCAAGTCGATTCTGACTCATAGTGACCCCCATTTGGTTTCTGAGACTATAAACCTTCATGAAAGTAGATTGCCCCATGCTGGTGGGTACAAGAATATTCACCAGAGGCTGTGCTATTAGAAAAATCAATCAATATCCAAGACAAAGCCTTACTCAATATACTTTATTACCTACATACACTGGACTTCTATGCATGTATCAAAGGGGCTATAGAATTATATTTGTTGACATGGAGAGATACCATGTTATAATGCTCAGTGAAAAATACAGGTTGTAAGAGACATCTTATATGGGACCTATCATAGCAACCAAATCAAAACCAAACTCAGTGCTGTCAAGTTGATTTGACTCATAGTGACCCCTCCTTGGGTTTTGCAGGCGGTATCTCTACAGAAGTAGATTGCCCAATCTTCCTTCCAAGGAGTGGCTGGAGGGTTTGAACTGGCAGCCTGCTGGTTAGTAGTCAAATGCCTTAGGCACTATGCCATCATAGCAACAGGGGCATGGAAAACAACCCCTGACTGGTCAAGCTTCAAAATTAAACTTGAGATGTTATTTCCAAATGGATCACAGGCGTAAGTCTTTGTGGTAAGTGGGAGCATTACCTATGCATCGATATACAACAAAATATATCGTAAGTGTTATAATCCTTTTTGGTATTTTCTCATCTTCAAAACAAAACAGAACATTGCAGGATTCGAAACCGTGGAAGAGGACCAGGTCTTGATCAACTTGACAGTACCTACTCCTTCAGCGAGCTCTGGTAGCATAGTGCCTAAGGCACTTGACTGCTTACCAGAAGGCTGCCAGTTCAAACCCACCAGCCACTCCTCGGAAGGAAGGTTGGGCAATCTACTTCCATAGTGATACTGCCTCAGAAACCCAAGGAGTGGTCGCTATGAGTCGGGCCCTACTCAATGGCACATAACAACAACAATACTCCTTCAGGGTATAGGGGAGTAAGATGCTCTGGTGGTGTGCTGGATAAGGCATATGGCTGCCAACCAGAAGGTCAGTGGTCCAAACCCACCAGCTGCTCCGCAGAAGGAAGATGGGGCAATCTACTTCCGTAAAGATTTACAGCCTCAGAAACCCAATGGGGGTCATTTAGAGTCGGAATCCACTTCATGGCAGTAAGTTTTGTTTTGTTTTTTAAAATCTCTTTTTGTAGGGCAGTAGTGGTTCAGTGGTAGAATTCCCGCTGACCATGTGGGAGACCCACCAGCCACTCCTCGGAAGGAAGGTTGGGCAATCTACTTCCGTAGTGATACTGCCTCGGAAACCCAAGGAGGGGTCGCTAGGAGTCGGGTCTGACTCCACGGCACATAACAACAACAACAACAACAACATGTGGGAGACCAGGCACCATATCTGGCCAACGCACTCGTCCGCAGCCACCACCCACCTGTCAGTGGAGGCCTGGGTGTCGCAGGTTTCGGTGGAGCTTACAGACTAAGATGGCCTAGGAAGGCCTGGTGGTCTAGTTCTGAAAATGAGCCAGTGAGAACCTATGGGTCACAATAGCCCAACCCCACTGTGTGTGGGGAGGCATGAACTGGGGCCGACTAGATACCGGCTAACAACGGCAACCACATCATCTCTTTTGGGCTATGTATGCTTCCTGCTTTACTCTATAGAAAACATGGATTACTGACATGAGAAGAAAACCGTAACAAAGGAAGTAGATTAGCAGTCCAACCTTCCACCTATAGTCTCTTTAACTTCTTCACCAATAGTAACCCAAGGAGCCAAGCCTGAGTCCTGGTAGAGCCAACAGTTAAGCAGTTGTCTGCTAACCGAAAGGTTGGCAGTTCAAACCCACCCAAAGGCTCCATGGGAGCAAGACCTGGTGATCTGCTCCCACAAAGTACAGCCTAGAAAGCTCTACGGGACAGTTCTACACTGCCACATGTGGTTGCGAGTCGAAATAGACTCAATGGCACTTACCAACAACACAACAACAACAGACAGGTGGAGAGCATCAAGTCTTTTCTCCCAAGGAGTTGCTGGTGGGTTCAAACTGCCAACATTATGGTTAGTAGGCTCTCTGTTGGCATAGTGCCTAAGGCATTTGATTGTTAACCAGAATATTAGAGGTTCAAATCCACCAGCTACTCTGCGGAAGGAAGATGGGGCAAACTACTTCCATAAAAATTTACCACCTTGGTGAGTAGCTACTGGGGTCTTAAAAGCTTTCAAGTGGCCATCTAAGATGCAGCCAACGGTCTCCTAGCATGGGAAGTGAAGAAGAACGCAAAAACAAACAAATAAACAAACAAAAAAAAAGGGCATTAGAAGCAATCAGCCCTAGGACATGATGGATCTCGAGATCAGAAGAACTAGATGGTGCCCAGCTACCAATGCCAACCACTCAGGAAAGGATCAAATCTGGAGATCCTGGATAGAGTGGGAGGGAAAACATGGAACAAAATCCAAAAACTCAATAATGACCAGAATTACTGCTTGGATGGAGTCTAGTGAGACTGCCAATACTATGGCCCTGGAATACATTCTGTGCCTGGAATAAAACTCACCCCCAGGGGCGGGCTCTCAGCCCAATAGTTAACAAGATGTACACACGGACCACTCAACCCAGGATGACGCAACCACATACTCTATGGTAATACATCCCTTAGAGCAATAGACCATGGGGCACCAGAGGACCAACATTCAAACCGAGGAAATGCAGGACAAACAGGAGTGCATAAATATGGGGGGCACAGGGGGAGGGTTGCAGGGTAGGGAGGGGAGGAGACTGGGTAAGGGTTGGACACGGTGAATAGGGAATGAAACTCATGTATGCATTACGTTGAATGTGAAACAAGCTCTTAGGAGCTCTGGTAGCATAGTGCCTAAGCACTTGACTGCTAACCAGAAGGCTGGCGGTTCAAACCCACCAGCCACTCCTCGGAAGGAAGGTTGAGCAATCCTACTTCCGTAGTGATACTGCCTCGGAAACCCAAGGAGGGGTCACTATGAATCGGGGCCAACTCGACGGCAAATAACAACAACAACAAATGTTAAAAAAAAAAAAAAAATTTACCACCTTGGAAATCCAAAGGGGGCGGCTATGAGTTGGGATGGACTCCATGGCAGAGGTTTTATTTTTTTTGGTAGGCCAGCACTTAACCACTACTCTCCCAGGGCTCCTACCAGGAACCTAAAGTCCCCTAAGGAACTCTTCGCTAAGGCCACAGCTTTAGTTATTTAAATTTCCTTAAATTGTTCTTGCTTTCTTAGCATAACAAAAAAATGTTGATTGAG
>NW_006921679.1:9319132-9326340 GCF_000298275.1 Orycteropus afer afer | reverse complement strand
CAAAAAAACAACTCACTGCATTGAGTCAGTTCCAACACATAGCGACCCTCATTGGGTTTCCAAGGCTGTAAATCTTTATGGAAGTAGATTGCCCCTTCTTCCTTCCACGGAGCAACTGGTGGGTTTGAACTGTTGACCTTCTGGTTAGCAGCCAAATGCCTTATCCGCTATGCCACCAGAGTGCCTTTATTGTCTTATATCAAGCAATATTCCTTATTGTCTACATCAGACAATATTCTGTTGTGAACCCTAGAGTTTTCATGGGAAGTGGCTCACCTGGCCTTTCTTCTTTGTCTGCCTTAGTCTGGAAGCTCTCCTGAAACCTGTCCACCACAGGTGACTCTCTGGTATCTCAAATACTGGTGGTAGAGCTTCCAGTATCATAGCAACATGCAGGCCACTATCATAGCAACATGCAGGCCACTATCATAGCAACATGCAGGCCAGCACAGTATAGTGGATACCAGTAAACAAAGATGGGGCAAATGCCTCATCTCGCCATCTTGTCATTGGAGCCACAAGCCTCCAGGAGAGAGGTGAGTGTCCCCCACACCTAAGATTATTATCATCTTGCCTCTGCATCTGGTAGGTCCGGTGACATAGAGACTGACCCAGAGACACACAGCTCAAGATGTTCTCTTGCCCCTGACCCCCTGAATAGACATTCATTCATTCATTCATCGGCCTGCGTGGGGCCTGAATACAGACCCTTGCTGCACAGACTGTGGGATCACCCACACTTCCCAAAGGACAGTAAGGAAGTATTCTATTCACTTCCTCCTCCCATAGAGGTAAATGAAACTAATGCCTCCAGTCAAGCTTGTTAGAAGCACTGTTCTGGATGGGGTATCTGAAGGAGCGAAAGAGTGACCAGTAAGTATTTCCTGTAAGGGCTCAGGGGCTGTGGGAGATGCCTGTGTGGGGCTGTATAGCACAGCATTTAAGAGCAGGAACTCTGGAACCAGACTCTTAGGCTTGAATCAGACCTGTCCACTCACGTATAACTTTATCACCTCAGTTATTTCATCTGTAAAATGGGAGAAATATAACACTTGGTTTGGCAAGTGGACAAGAGGCTTCAATGAACTAATAAATGTAAAACATTTTAAAAGCTGCTTGGCACAGGGTCAAGAAGCCTTATTGGCACAGAGGGTAATTGCTTGTCTGCTAACCAGTAGGTCGGCGGTTCGAACCCACCAGTTGTTCCATGGGAGAAAGATGTGGCAGTCTGCTTCAGTACGGATTACAGCCTTGAAAACCCTTTGGAGCAGTTCTACTCTGTCCTATAGGGTCGTTATGAGTTGGAATTGAGTCATTGGCAATGGTTTTTTTTTTTTTGGCACATAGTCAATGTCATACACATTAGTTGTAACTGTTTTTTTAAAAATGATTTTGGCACACTCTCTCAGCCCCACCCACCAGAGCTGGGCCAGAACTCAGACATTAGACAGACACTGTCCAAGTGGTATAGACACCCAGAGCTAAGTCAGAGTTTGCACGAAGAAAGACAACTTCCCTCAGACTGCCCAACAGGCAGACACCAGCCCCTGTTGGCTCTCACCTCCCCTGTGGGTTTGCTAATTCCCTGGAACAACTCACAGAATCTCATGGAGGGTATACTGCGCTTAATATAGCTTTATTACAACCAAAAGGGATACAAATAAAGAGACTCAGGGGGTCAGGTCTGGGAGGGGTCACAGCGCAGAGCTTCCACATCCCAAAGAGGTACAGCTACTCTCTCCTGACCAAGAAGGCCCATCGGAGCCCTTAGCAACTTCACCATGTAAGCATGAGAGATTACATCATACCTTCTGAAGTTTAGTCTGCATGGGGCCCAGGTGGTCTGGTCAGCCCCCACTCATTAGCCTTAGGTGTTGGTATGCTGCAAAGAACCAAGAACCCATTAAACCCACTGCCATCAAGCTGATTCTGGCTCATAGTGACACTCAAAGACAGAGAACTGCGTAGAGTTTCCAAGGCTGTCATCATACTGCCTCGGAAACCCAAGGAGGGGTCGCTATGAGTCAAGTCAAGTCAATGGCAGTGAATTTGGTTTGGGCTTTGCTTCTGTGAAGACTGACAGCCCCGGAAACCCAAGGAGGGGTCGCTATGAGTCAAGTCAAGTCAATGGCAGTGAATTTGGTTTGGGCTTTGCTTCTGTGAAGACTGACAGCCCCGGAAACCCAAGGAGGGGTCGCTGTGAGTCGGGTTTAACTCGGCACATAACAACAACAACAACTTTACAGAATCAGACTGCCACACCTTTGTCTCACAGTAGGTTCGAAACACCAACCTTCTGGTTAGCAGCTGGGTGCTTAACCACTCTGCCCCCAGGGATCTTTCTTGTAAAGATTACAGCCTAGAGAACCCTCTGGGGGCAGTTCCACTCTGTGCTTGTGGTCGCTATGAGTTGAAACCAACTCAACAGCACCCAGTGATAACAACAACTATAAATATCTGGGTTCAAAAACAATTGACAAATTAGGAGGCTAAGCAGCAGGCTGAAGACATTCCCAGGTCTTGTAAACAGGACTAAGGGTGCTGGGGGCAGGAGCGGGGCTGGGTCTAGACAGAGAGAACTTGGCTCTCCAACTCTCAGCACAGCACAATTTTGCTCAGATCCAGGCTGCTGACTTACGATCACAGGTCCTGGGTGAGGGCTGTTCATCTCATCCTGCTTGATTTCCTTGGGGGAATTCTCAATCTATAGCTCAGAAACATTCAAGAAGGACTCTCAGGAGGAGAGAGAGGTCCCCTGGGGGCATGGCATTTGTACTTTTTCCCTTCACTAATAAAGAACAGTGATTTTTTCTTTTTTTTTTTTTTGCATATAGTGCACCCTTGTAAAGAACTCATACACATACAACACGCATGTAGGAAACAAATGCACAAAAGGTTTGCTCAGGTTGCAAAAAACCAGAATACCACAGGTGCTAATTGTGTGAGGGGGTAGAGCTGAGGAGGGCTGGGGCTAACTCCTTTTGTTGTCCTGGGAGGGACTGTCTCAGGAGTTGTATATGATACTGGAGGGTGGGGACTCTGGATACTGCAATGGAATTCTGCTTTAGACTTAAGCAGGTTAATTATCTCAGTTTCCCCAACTGGTGAGCAGCAGTTGCAGTGACACCTACCTCACAAGGTGGTTGTGCACTTCGAGACGTGTTTAGCACACACACACCTGACATGCAATTAGCTCTCTTTCTGATCCCACACCCGATTTTACCAAAACTTCAAGAAGCCGGGGGCGAAACTTCCAAAGACAGGCATGTACTTCTTCCTTCCTGCAACTTCTCCTGGCTCTCTCTTCCCTCTCCCCATCTGTGCAGCCCCTTGTGTGGATCTGGAAACACCTGTGACCATAAAATGACTCAGATGGAGCAAATGAGCTCACGACGGCGCGCCATGGCAGGGCACGGCATCCCCGCCAGCTGGCCGGGGGCCCGCCTCTCAGCTGGCTTTCTCTGAGCAGTGCTATGCAGGGGACCCACGATGAGGCATTTTCTCCAGTGTTTTCTTTAACTTTGACAACTGAAACTGAAACTTCGCAGCCGTATGCAGGCCCCGAGGGACTCCTGCAGGCTCGCTCCTCTCTGCCTTTCACGCCTGCTGTCGCTCCTTTGACTGCTCACCCCACACCAACATTCCTGTTTCTCTGCTGACAGAAAAACGTTCTTGGGGAGAAAAGGCTTGCCTTAATAGAGATTTCATGATAACCGAATGGATATTGCAAGATAGCCCATCCTAATGCAAGATAGCCCATCCTAAGATCTGAATTAAGAAATTAAAATGACACTTTCCACTTTTCAAGAGTTGATTTGATTGTTTCGTGAAGCTAATGACTTCACATACCAACCAATTTGCCTTTTTCCTTCACTGGTTTTGAGCCCTCACTAAGGTGCCAACATCTTTTGGTTACACGTGAGAGGTACAAAGATGAATGAAGCGCAGTCCCCCAAGACCTCATCGACAGGCATTACACACATTTGACAGAATGTAGTGCCTATCGTTCAACTCCTTATTCACCCACATGTATAATATTTGATGTGTATATGGGTCGCATCATATACCAGCAATAACTCTGAGCCCCCAACAAGAGAATACTAGATAGTACCCATCAAAATCGAATAAGTGGTGGCGTACTGCCTAAGGTGTGTGACTGCTAACCAGAAGGCTGGCAGTTCAAACCCACCAGCCACTCCTCGGAAGGAAGATGGGGCAATCTACTTCCATAGTGATACCGCTTCGGAAAATCAAGGAGGGGTCGCTATGAGTCAGGACCGACTTGACAGCATTGAGTTTGGTTTCGGTGGACCCATCATCTAAAGCCAACGCTCACTTGTTCCCACCCCTCCCCCACATTCTGCATTTTCATCTATGCTGTCACCTCATCAATGCACCAGTGGCCCAGGCACAAGTGAGTGTTGCTGGAACAGCAGTGAGCATAGCTGCCTACCAGGCACAAATGAGAGGTAGGTCCTGCTTTCAGCTTCCACTCTCTTCTACCCAGCGACTCCTCCCAGAGCCAAGCAAACCCGCTCCCGCAGGGTTGATTCTGACTCACAGCGCCCCTAGAGGACAGAGTGGAACTGCTCCACAGGGTTTCCTAGGCTGTCAATCTTTACAGAAGCAAAGCCCAAACCATACCCACTGCCATGGAGTCGATTCTGACTCACAGCGCCCCTAGAGGACAGAGTGGAACTGCCCCACAGGGTTTCCAAGGCTGTCAGTCTTTACAGAACCAAAGCCCAAACCAAACCCACTGCTGTGGAGTCGATTCTGACTCACAGCGCCCCTAGAGGACAGAGTGGAACTGCCCCAGAGGGTTTCCAAGGCTGTCAGTCTTTACGAAGGTAAAGCTCAAGTCAAACCCATTGCTGTCGATTCCAACAAATTAAAAACAAATCTTTTTAATATCACTGACTTCCTAACAAATATTTACATTTTCATCTGTGTTTCTATTAGGAGAAACTGTTTGCCATATTTGAAACAAAAATCACATTAACGCACGCTGCATTTTAAAAAATATGACCTAAAGTTAGAGTTTTGTAAGGCATCAAAACTAAAAATCGTTTTTAAAAGATATATTGGATTCCTCCCAAACTGGATTTTTTAGGAACTACATCCAGTGATGTAGTCTTCCTGTTTTTTTATAGAAAAGACACTAATTTGTCTTTTTTCCTCAGTAACACCCAATGTATGCTGGTGTCAACGGCACTGAACATTCCTATCTCTTCCCAACCCAGGTGTGGTTGTTAAGGTTGTGTGTCAACTTGGCCGGGCCTGGATTTGAGTGGCTGGGCAGCTGGATGTAGTTATTCCCCATGATGACACTGGTCATCAACTCCATGGTGGACTCTACTGTGAGCAGCTGAGTAGCTGCCTTAGGGATGTGGCCTGCTCCCAGTATATAAGGAGAAACTTTGAGAGAGGTCTTGAGCTTCTTGGCACATGTGGATCCTGTATTTGGCCAAGTCATCAGTGGTCTGCCATGTTGTCTGTCGACCTTGGGACTGTTTAACTAGTGGTCTGCCATGTTGCTTGGTAATCCTGGGACTGTGCCATTTTATTAGTTGACCCTGGGTTTGTCAGCCTCAGCAGCCAGCAGCTCCCTGAGTTAAAAGAACCCTCCAGCTCCAGTGGGCCAGGAGCAAGAGGCAGAGCTGAAGCCCAAGGTTGAGGGGCCTTCACCCAGTCCCTAGAGCTGGCACTATGAACTTGGACTTCTAGCCTCTTAAACTGTAAGAGAATAAATCCTTGTTTGTTCAAGTCATCCCTTATGGTATTTTTCTATGAGAGTGGCACTAGAGAACCCAAACACCTCTATTCCTCTGTATCAAGATAGCCCACTGCCATAGAGTCAATTTCAATTCATGGTGACCCCCGCTGGGTTTCTGAGGCGGTAAATATTTACAGAAGTAGATTGCCCCATCTTCTTTCTGCGGAGTGCCTGGTGGGTTTGAACTGCCAACTTTCCTGTTAGGCACTGTGCCACCAGAAACTGGCCTTGGTGGGAGTCCTTGAACAACAGAAATCATCACGGGACAAGTCTCATTAGTTACTGTGCCTATGAAACAAAAACAACAATGCAGCCTTCAAGTCATCTCACAGGGCATCGGCAGGTTAGAAAATAATCATTTTTTTTTTTTTTTTTTTTTAGAGAAAGGAAGTTGAGTGATGAAAGGAGGCCTCAAATTGACCGCATAGCAGTTCTCCACAGGTTTCAAGCTTGCAAATACGGAAGACTTAACTACAATGGAGGTGATATTATTTTGAAAATTCCAGAAAAAGAAAGTCTTCCACGTAGGCAGGGATCTTGTGTCACCTCAAATGTTCTCTAAATTCACACCCTGGAAACAAGTGTTTTCATTCCTCTAAGTAAGGCCTAAGGAATTTGACTGCTAACCAGAAGGCTGGCGGTTCAAACCCACCAGCCACTCCTCGGAAGGAAGGCTGGGCAATCTACTTCCGTAGTGATACCACCTCGGAAACCCAAGGAGGGGTTGCTATGAGTCGGGTTCAACTGGACGGCACATAACAACAACAACAAGAAGAAGCATGGCCAGGAGAGCATCACAGGGCTGGGACTCTTCATGGACTTGAATCAAGGGCCTGCCATGTGGTTTGGTAATATTGGGACTGTGCCATTTTATTTGTTGACTTTGGGCTTGTTAACCTCACCAGCCAGCAGAAGCCTGAGTGAAGACACTCTTTCAGCTCCAGTGGGCTGGGAGCAAGAGGCAGAGCTGAAGCCCAAGGTCAAGGGGCTTCCACCCAGCCCCCAGAGCCTGGCACTTTGAACTTGGACTTCTAGCCTCCAAAACCGTAACTCCTGTTTGTTAAAGCCATTCCTACTTGTGGTGTTTTCTGTTAGAGCGGGACTAGGTAACCAAAACATATCTCTATTACATACCATGTAAGGAGCCCTGGTGGTGCAGTGGTTAAGCATTTGGCTGTTAACTGAAAGGCTGGCAGTTCAAACCCACCGTCCACTCTGTCAGAGAAAGATGTGGCAGTTGGTTTCCATGAGGATTTACAGCCTTGGAAACCCCATGGAGCAGTTCCTCTCTGTCCTCTAGGGGCACTGTGAGTCAGAATTGACTCAAAGACGGAAGTGGATTTGGTTTAGGCTTTGCTTCTGTAAGATTGACAGCCTTGGAAACCCTGTGGGGCAGTTCCACTCTGTCCTCTAGGGGCGCTGTGAGTCAGAA
>NW_006921679.1:9316645-9318667 GCF_000298275.1 Orycteropus afer afer | reverse complement strand
CAGTTCCACTCTGTCCCATAGGGTTGCTATGAGTCAGAATCCACTCAAGGCAACAGGTTTACATAACATATACAAACATCAAGTATGTTGTTGTTATGTGCTGTTGAGTCAGACCCTGTAGGTAACTCAAAGACCTTCAGTTGAAAAGCAAAATTTTAAAACTTTTAGAAGAAAATATAGGAAGATTTTTTTTATGACTTCGATTAGCTTTTAGAAAATACACAGACAGCAGGTAAAGGAAAACAGATGTGTTTGTAAGCATGAATGGAATGCTTCTGTACTAACTCAAACCAAACCAAACTCACTGCCGTCAAGTCAGATCCGACTCACAGCGACCCCTCCTAGGGTTTCCAAGGCAGTATCACTAGGGAAGTAGATTGCCCAACTTTCCTTCTGAGGAGTGGCTGGTGGGTTTGAACCGCCAGCCTTCTGGTTAGCAGTCAAGTGCCTTAGGCACTAGGCCACCAGAGCTCCACAAATTGTAAAGCAAAGCAACAGACTGAGAGCTTTGTACCGTACATTCAGCTCCCTATTATAAACCCTCCAAATGTCCACAAGCAGGCGTGTGCAGGCATGTTCACGGTATCCTTTTTGTTAATTGTAAAAGAAGCACAAACAAATGTTTATCAATAGGACAATAAATTGTGGAATATTTACATAACTAAAAACAGCATTAAAAAGAACAAACTCCATCCAGTTCGATCAGGATGGATAAACTTCAAAAACAATTTTTTAAAAAAGAGTGCCAAGCAGACGGGTAGATGACTGTTTTCGTTACCTTGTGCCGCTCTAACAGAAAATACCACGAATGGTTGCCTTTAATGAACAGTTTATTCCCTTACAGTTTAGGAGATTAGAAGTCCAAGCTCAAAGTGTCAGCTCTAAGGGCTGGGTGAAGGCCCCCTAGACCTTGGGCTTCAGCTCTGCCTCTTGTTCCTGACCCACAGAAGCTTGAGGTGTTTCTTCACTCAGGCAACTGCTGGCTGCTGACGCTGATAAACCCAAGGTCAACAAAAAAAATGGCACAGTCCCAATATTACCAAAGAATATGGCAGACTACTAGTTCAAGTCCAGAGACAGTGTCAAGATCGGCAGGCAACATGGCAGGCTGCCAAATAAAGACTTGGCTCATGCAGGGTCCAGTGTGCCAAACTGCCAAGTGCTTTCTCCAAACTTCTCCTTATATACAGGAAGCAGGCCACGTTTCAAAGGCAGCTAGTTACTCAGCTGCTCACAGTAGATTCCACCACAGAGATGATTACCAGTCTCATCATGGGGAATAACTATAACCAGCTGCTCAGCCACTGAAAACCTGGCCCAGCCAAGCTGACACATAACCATAACTGCCACAAGGAGCTCTGGTGGTGTAGTGCCTAAGGCACTTGACTGCTAACCAGAAGGCTGGCGGTTCAAACCCACAAGCCACTCCTCAGAAGGAATATGGGGCATTCTGCTTCTGTAGTGATACTGCCTCGGAAACCCAAGGAGGGGTTGCTATGAGTCAAGTCAAGTCAATGGCAGTGAATTTGGTTTGGGTTTTGCTTCCAGTAGGTGTGGTTTGGGCTTTGCTTCTGTGAAGATTGACAGCCTTGGAAACCCAAGGAGGGGTCACTATGAGTTGGTCAGACTTGATGCCACATAACACCACCACCACACCACAATGTCTATATAAAGTTAAGGAGCCCTAATGGTACAGTGTTTAAGTACTTCGTTGTTAACTGAAAGGTTGATGGTTTGAACCCACCAGGCACTCCACAGGAGAAAGATGAGGCAGTCTGCTTCCTTAAAGATCACAGCCTTAGAAATCCCACGGGACAGTTCTACTCTGTCCTTTAGGGGTGCTGTGAGTTGAAAGTGACTCAATGGCAGTGGGTTTATATAAAGTTTCAAAGCCTTGCAAAATTAAAGCTACATTTTGTTTCTATTGTGTACAGATTTATACATACATAATAAAACAAAACAAAAACCAAACTGCTGTTGAGTCAGACCTGACTCATAGCGACCCCTCCTTGGGTTTCCGAG
>NW_006921679.1:9310961-9316545 GCF_000298275.1 Orycteropus afer afer | reverse complement strand
GGGTTTGAACTGCCAGCTTTCTGGTTAGCAATCAAATGCCTTAGGCACTAAGCCACCAGAGTTCCTACATACATAATTGTTGTTGTTATGTGCCATCGAGTGGGCCCTGACTCATAGCGACCCCTCCTTGGGTTTCCGAGGCGGTATCACTACGGAAATAGATTGCCCAACATACATAATATAAACCTGTAAATAGTAAACAGTGAAGCAGTAAGAGTGGTTGTATCCTTAACGGAGTAAGAATGGGAAGGCCACTCTGGGGATGTCAGTAATATGTTTATGGCTTCAGTCTTTGAAAAAGATAAGAAGCAAGTGACATGCTCCTGTTTGATTAGGCTAGGCATTTAATTCTATGTCCTTTTTCTCTGTGTGTGAAATTTGTTATAATTTTGAAAACAAATGCCCTCCTCTGGCCAAAGTGCATGGCATGGCTGTGTGAGGGCCCCCACGCAAGATGCTGTGCTGGATCTTAAGGAATGGACCCACAGATATGAACCCTCAAAGGTTCTGCAATGTGTGAGGTATGGTAGACAACCAACTTTTGGCCCGTGTAGGTATACACAGATGATTGTAATGCAATCTAGAGACTAAAACAAGTTCTGTAGGAAAGACACTTTCTGTCTAGTTCCAGGGAATGAGACACTCTAGCCCAAGGAGCAGTAGGAACAAACACACATTTGGGTGGCTAGAGAGTAAAGAAGTATGTTCTGGGAAAGAACTATGAGCTTGGAGTGCGGGCATGTGTAGGTATGGGGTCCATGAGGTGGGATCCATTTCATGGTAACTCACACCAGTAGTGACAGCAGCAGGCAGGCAGGCCTGAAGAGGGAAGACCGTTAGCTGCTGGGTTTAGATTTTATTCAGGAGACAACAAAACGCTATAGAAGGCATTCTCAACTGTGAATGTCAGTCAATGCACCAGCAGACCGGAGTGACTGAAGTCAAGATGGACTCTGGGGTCCAGTCAGGAGGCTTCTGAGCTAGCCGAGGAGACAAAGGTGAGACTGAATGGGGCAGAAGCAGCAGCAGGCAGTGACGGGGAAGGTGGCCCCAAAGGCCTTGAGGTGGTGTGACTATATCTTTCTGAGGGAAGTCAGAGTTTGTGTTTCCAAGAGGGGGTGAGGTGTGCAATTCCTATAGACCCTTCACAGGAAGATACCCTCTGGAAGTTGGAAACGTAAGCATGGAGCTCCCCACTAAAGATCAACATGTCAAGACTGACGAGGACCAATCACGGCTATGAGAAAACAGCTACTGTTCTGGTTCCCTAGTGCTGCACTGACAAGAATATACCACAAGTGGGATGGCTTTAACAAACAGGAGTTTATTCTCTTACAGTTCAGGAGGCTAGAAGTCTGAGTTCAAAGTGCCAGGCTCTGGGGGCTGGGTGAAAGCCCCTCGATGTTGGGCTTCAGCTCTGCCTCCTGCTCCCGGCCCACTGAAGCTAGAGGCATCTCTCTTCACTCAGGCAGCTACTAGCTGCTGAGGCTAACAAGCCCAAGGTCAACAAATATAATGGTACAGTCCCGATGTTACCAAACCACACAGCAGACCATTAATTCAAGTCCATTGAAAGTCCCAAGGCTGGCAGAGCATGGCAGGCTACTGAGCAATGACATGGCTACGTGTAGGGTTCAAGCAAGCTATAAGCTAGAGACCGTTCCCCAAGGCTTTGTCTCATACAGGAAGCTGACCACATCCCTAAGGCAACTACTCAGCTGCTCACAGTAGATTCCACCATGGAGCTGATTACCAGTCTCATCATGGGGAATACTACATCCAGCTGCCCAGCCACTCAACCAGGCCCAGCCAAGTTGATATACAAACCTAACTGCCTCAGCTATATTTACTCCGTGGTTGGCATGTGTCAGGCAATGTTCTAAGCCCTTGCCACAAATTCCCTCATTTAATCCTTACAGCAACCTCATGAAGTAGTACCTTTGTAATGCTTCTTTTACAGATGTGGTAACTCAGACAAGAAAGGTTAAGTAACTTGCTCAGGGTCACGTAGCTAGGACGTGACAGAGCCGGGATTTGAACCCAGCAGTGTGATCCCAGAGCCCAAGCTCTCGACCCCTCATTGCCTCTCAGAAGAGACAAGTCCTCTATATTTGGGGTCATGCCCACCACAGTGACAGGTGAGCCTGTGGAAATGTACAAGATGACAAGGAAGGGGACTATGTGGTAAGAAAAGGCTTGCAATGACAATCTGGATGTTATCTACATTAGAAAGTGAGGAGAAAGAGAAGGAGGCAGCATTCAAGTAAGTCCTGATTAAGGAAGCAGGTAGAGCCAGGTGGAGTTTTACTTGGACGCTGAAGAAAGTCGTAAGATGAAATCATGGGCGAAGGTGAAAGTGGAGTGCATGGACATGAATGAATAAATAGCGACGGTAAAGTCAGAGGGAGGGTGGCAGCGATGACAAGAGGCCAGTGGGGAAGGAGACAGGAGGGAGAAAGAGACTTGAGTGAAAAACTCAACAGGAGAAGTGAAGAGTGGTCCTGGAGTGGGTGGGAGGAGCCGACATTGGGCGCTACGTTGGGAGGTGGCTTTGGAAAGGGCGAGAGTGTCAGAGGGGGGAACGCAGCACATGATGACTTGAGATTTGTGGGTGGTGAGAAGAATACTGAAGACACAAGTGGAATGGGACCTGAATCCTTTCGGCTGTGATCAAGGGGAAGTTCTGTTCAGAGCAAAGCAGTCTAAGATCTCAGAGGGGCCAAACCACCTATGGAGATAAAGCTTGGAGAATGGCAAGATTTTTGTTATTGTTATGTGCCGTTGAGTCGGACCTGACTCATAGCGACCCCTCCTTGGGTTTCTGAGGCGGTATCGGTATCACTACAGACAAAGCAAAAACCAAACCCACTGCCGTGAAGTCGATTCTGACTCACAGCGCCCCTAGACGACAGAGTGGAACTGCACCAAAGGGTTTCCAAGGCTGTCAGTCTCTTTTTCTGTGTGTGTGACATACAATCTTTGTTCTCAGAAGTCAATTTTAATCTACTTTCCAAGTCACATGTGTTGCAAATAAAAATTTATTATTAACATATGTAAGAAGAATCTCGTGTCTACTACAGTAACACTAGTCACTAAGTAAGCAGTGACCAGCTGCCATTAAGTCATCTCATAGCAACCTGATATGTGTCAGGGCACAAATGTGCTCCACAGGTGTCCAACGGCTGGTTTTTCAGCAGATAGCCAGCTCTTTCTTCTTAGTTACCTCTGCATGGACTTGAACTTCCAAACTTCCAGCTGAGCACTTTACTTTACTCAGGCAGCTACTGGGTGCTGAAGTTGACAAGCCCAAGGTCGACAAATAAAATGGCACAGTCCTGATGTTACCAAACCACATGGCAGGGCATTCATTCAAGTCCATTGAAAGTCCCAAGGTCGGCAGAACGTGGCAGGCTGCTGAGCAATGACGTGGCTATGTGCAGCATTTGCATGCTAGATTTTCTTGCTGCTGTTGTTACTGGGTGCCATCGAGTCAGCACAACAGAAGAAAACACTGCCTGGCCCTGCAGCAGCCCCACGATCCCTGCTCTGTTTAACCCCACTGTCGAAGCCACTGTGTCAATCTGTCTCATTGAGGGTCTTTCCCTTTCCCACTGACCCTCTACTTTACCAAGGACACACCTGTCAGTCTTTATGGAAGCAGACTGCCTCAGCTCTCTGCCATGAAGCAGCTGGTGGGTTTAACTGTTGACCTTCTGGTTAGCAGCCGAATGATTTAACCACTGCATGACCACAGCTCCCGAAAGATACACAAATCAACCTTGAAACACCAGTGAGATGCCAACCATGAGCACAAACAGATGCCGTGTGCCTTTCTCTAGCAAAGCTCTCTAATGATGCCTAAGAGCACAGAGCTAAGCAGTTCGTTGCTCGGCAAACTAGCAGAACACAAACAGGCAAGGACATCAAGCACAAGAACGCACAGACCATTTAAATCAGTGATGTCGGAGCCCTACTGGAAGTAAAGAAGGTGAAGCCTGGCAAAGCGGTAGTTTAACAGACACCAAGTCTAAGGTTAAAGGAGCTCTGGTGGTGTAGTGGTAAGGCACTGGGCTGCTAACCAGAAGGTCGGTGGTTCAAAGCCACCATCCGCTCCACGGAAGGAAGATGGGGCAATCTACTTCTGTAAAGATGTACAGCATTGGAAACGCAATGGGGGTCGTTATGAGTTGGAATAGACTGGATGGCAGTGGGCTTTTGGTAAGCCTGAGGTTGGGGGATTAATCCTGACAGAAGGAAAGAGTACGTTTACGAAGGCAGAAGAACAAGGGAGTGATATGAACCAAGGGCAATCGGATGTTTTGGAGATGACACAGGTTCTAGGGAGCAGGTGGTGGAGGTATAGACTTGGCAAGGAATGGGGAAGGATCTGAGGTTAAAGGATGATGAAGACACAATTCATAGAAGAGTCAGCCACACAGATAGGAAAGTCCCCAACGATACGGGAAAAGTTAGTTCAATCAGTGTGTTACCATGGCAGGGAAGGGTGGAAGGTGCTAGCAGCAGACCCACCCAAACTAGCAGAGACATGGCTGAGAGACGGCAAACAATGTTTGGGAAGAAACGTGGAGGCTTCACTCCTGGTGCAACGTCTGAAGTGAGAGATGTACTGGAATATAAAACCAGAAGCCAAACTCACTGCCATCGAGTTGACGTGCACTCACAGCAATCCCCATTGGGTTTCTGAGGCAGTAAATCTTTTTTTTTTTTTTTTTTAATTGTGATTTGGGTGAAGGTTTACAGAGCAGATTCACTTTCCAAACAGCGGGTCACATATACTTTGTCTCATGACATTGACCTCAAGGCTGTAAATCTTCACAGAAGTAGATCGCCCCGTCTGCCTTCAGTGGAGCAGCTGGAGTGTTTGAACTGCTGACCTGTCGGTTAGCAGCCAAATGCCTTATCCATTACACCGCCAGAGCTCCTTGTATTGGAATATATATCATGTACATTGGCTTGGAAGAAAGCCTGGCAATAGGAGTGAAACAGCAGAAAGGAATGTTTTATAAGGTGTCTCTGGGAGGTGCAAACAGTGAATGCACTTGGCTACTAACACAAAGGTTGGCGGTTCGAGGCGATCAAGAGGTGCCTTGGAAGAAAGGCCTGGTTATCCACTTCTGAAAAACCAGCCATTAACAACTCCATGGAGCACACCTCCACTCTGACCCATGTGAGTTGCCATGAGTTGGAATTCACTCACGCTGCTGGGTAGGAATTGACTGAAAATAGTAAACAAACATAACTGAGAAACAAACAGATCATTAGACTGGATGCTTTAAAAGGCAACACTAATTTTCCTCCTGTAATGAGCCCAGCAGGATTCCTGCTGGTGCAATGGTTAAGTGCTTGGCTCCAAAAGGTTGGTGGTTTGTGGCAGTCAGTCTGTTTGCCTAAAGATTGACAGCCTTGGAAACCCTCTGGGGCAGTTCCACTCTGTCCTCTAGGGGCGCTGTGGGTCAGAATGGACTCCACAGCAGTGGGTGTGGTTTGGGCTTTGCTTCTGTGAAGATTGACAGCCTTGGAAACCCTGTGGTGCAGTTCCACTCTGTCCTCTAGGGGCGCTGTG
>NW_006921679.1:9308932-9310861 GCF_000298275.1 Orycteropus afer afer | reverse complement strand
TTTGCTTCTGTGAAGATTGACAGCCTTGGAAACCCTGTGGTGCAGTTCCACTCTGTCCTCTAGGGGCGCTGTGAGTCAGAATCCACTCCACTGCAGTGGGTGTGGTTTGGGCTTTGCTTCCATAAAGACTGACTGCCTGGGAAACTCTCTGGTGCAGCTGCACTCTGTCCTCTAGGGGCGCTGTGAGTCAGAATTGACTCCACGGCAGTGGGTTTGGTTTGGGCTTTGCTTCTGTAAAGATTGACAGCCTTGGGAACCCTTGGGGCAGTTCCACTCTGTCCTCTAGGGGCGCTGTGGGTCAGAATCGACTCCACGGCAGTGAGTATGGTTTGGGCTTTGCTTCTGTAAAGATGACAGCCTTGGAAACCCTTGGGGCAGTTTCACTCTGTCCTCTAGGGGTGCTGTGATTGACAGCACCTAACAACAACAATGCGCCCAGCTAACAGAAAGGGATACACAGAGACAAAAAGTGGTATGGTAACAGGTGGGAAAAAAAAAAGGTGAAAAAAAGGAGCATGTGGGAGAGGTATGAAGTCATTACCATGAGACAAGCAAAAAGAAAAGAGAAAACAAGAAAGTGGAAATATTTAAATTGCATGTGTTGCCTCTGAAAGGTGTTATAGGCCTGTTCCACCCACCCAGGACACCCGTTGTCAAGAACTGTGTGTCTCTGAATCTTCTGGCAAACACTCTGAGTCTGTATCAAAGGCCTGTCTCCCGGCTCCGTTTGATTCCAACGAGCGAGAGCAGCATGTGCAGGAAGGCACCTGGCTCAGCTGTAAAGGGGACAGGCAGCCCAGTACACATCCGGTTTGCACCTCTGTCCCCATTACAATCGTAACTCAGACCAGACACACACACACACACACACACACATATGCTTAGGCGTGAAAGTTAACACCATCTACAGTAATATGAAATACTACGTATGTGCAGTGGGGTTAATTTACAGTTGCTGTGGGATCCATAACTTTGTAATTTCCTGCCTTTGGTCTGTACAGTTTCTCAGATTCAACGTTTTATTAACTTTTTCTTTAACCAGCTATCTGTCTTTTGACTAGTAGTCCCCATCGGATTAGCGTGCATATTTCCAAGCTGAATATGATGTTGTAAAAGTCTGTCCACTTCCTCTCATCTCTCTCAGCCCATCTGTAATTTTTACATCTAACCTCCTGGGGGTTCACCTTTTCTGGCTCTGCAAATTTAATTAATGTACTTTTGACTTTCTTTCCCAGGTCACTGTTGAAAATTTACATAAAACAGATGCATTTTTTTTTTTTTTCCATCATACCCTGGTAGTAACTCTTTGCTTCCATCTCCCTCTCTGATACATTTCAACTCAATCTTGTGCATATTGTTGTCTAGGTCTGCAGAGCTCCCCCATTTAAAAACCAGCTTAAATATGTAAATAACTTTGGATGCAGTGTATTCTTGGGAAAGTCTTCCAAACCTTTTCTTACATCTTCATTCTCCTGAATACTGGCAAAAGCTCCAAGCATCTCTTTTGCTTTTATAAGCATGCTGTCTTATATTTCTCCATTAACTTTGAGGAATTGGAGTTTTTTGAGGAGAAGAGGAAGAAAAATATGATCATAAGCCTTCTGTTGAGAGTCCTCCCCTTCTTTGCTGACCCTCCATTTTACCAAGCGAGCTGCAGAACATTTACTGCACATATTTACTGTTTTTCCTCCTATTTCACTTGTTTACTCAGTGGCCTTTTAACGTCAATGACACATAACTTTATATTGTCTGTATCTCGTTAGGAGCTCTGGTTGACAGCCTTGGAAACCCTCTGGTGCAGTTCCACTCTGTCCTCTAGGGGCGCTGTGAGTCACAATCAACTCCATGGCAGTGGGTGTGGTTTGGGCTTTGCTTCTGTGAAGACTGACAGCCTTGGAAACCCTGTGGTGCAGTTCCACTCTGTCCTCT
>NW_006921679.1:9300578-9308832 GCF_000298275.1 Orycteropus afer afer | reverse complement strand
GCAGTTCCACTCTGTCCTCTAGGGGCGCTGTGAGTCAGAATCGACTCCACGGCAGGGGGTGTGGTTTGGGCTTTGCTTCTGTAAAGATTGACAGCCTTGGAAACCCTCTGGTGCAGTTTCATTCTGTTCTCTAGGGGCGCTGTGGGTCAGAATCGACTCCATGGCAGTGGGTGTGGTTTGGGCTTTGCTTCTTTACTGGTTAAGGCATTGACTGCTAACCCAAAGGTTCATGGTTTGAACCCATCAGCTGCTCTTGCAGAAGAAAGATGAGTCAGTCGGCTTCCATAAAGATATACAGCCTTGGAAACCCAATGGGGGTCACTATGAGTCGGAACTGACTCCATGGCAGTGAGTTTGGTTTGGTTTGTATCTCTTTGGAAATTTATTAGTAAACTACTGTTAGTTCCTTTCTTCTCCTTATATACAACTTGATTTATCCCTAGCAGAAACATTCTTATGTTGCCCTGGAAAAGCGATATATGTAACACAACTCAGAAAAACAAATCCATTCTAAGGCAGTAACAGTTGAATTGACAACCGTACTGGTCATTATTATTATTATTTTTTTTCTTTTTAAATTTTTATTGTGATTTGGGTGAAAGTTTACAGAGCAAATTCATTTCTCATACAGCAGACACACTTTGTCTCAGGACATTGACTGCAATTCCCCACAGTGTAACAGCCCTCTTCCCACTTCCTCCCCATAGTTACCTCTTCCCTGGGTCCTTCTCTCCCAGGCACTCCCACACCCTGAACTGTCTCTCTGTGCACACACCGCCCTTCTGTTCTCCTATAATTGATCTCTCCAAGGAGTGTATCTACCTCATGTAAATGTTCACTCCATGCCTATCTATTATTTGGCTGGAAGCCACAGGAGTGAGTTCAGTTCTAGACTTGAAGGGTAGCTAGGGGTCATGGTTTCATGAGTCTCACCAGGCTCTATCCGACTAGCAAACCCAGTCTTTTTTTTTTATGATTTTAAGTTTTGCTCCACATTGTTCTCCTGCTCTATCCAGGATCTCCTGCACTGAAGCCCTTCCGAGTGGTTGACAGTGGCAGCCGGGTACCATCTAGTTTTTCTGGTCTCAATGCCATATAGTCTGAGAATCACATGGCCCACCAGTCCCTTGGACTGTTTCTATCCAAATCCTTAAAGGTTGTAAGTAAGCTGGCAGTGGAAGCAATTGAAAGGGAAATCTGGAAAACATGGTTTCTGAATCAAATTCTTTTTTGAAGCTCTATTCCCTCTCCCTTATTCTTATGTTCTTTTTAGATGACCATTATTGATCAAAAAAATTCTCATCATGTAATTCCCCTTTTTTTGTGTATGTTTCTTTAAATAATCTCATTTTCAACCAATAGCACTGACTGACGTGTGCCAACCAGCACACTGGGAGAGAAATGTTGCTTTGGGAAGTACATGACTTAGGGTCATTAAGCCTGTTGAGTCTACTCTGAACACAAAAGAAACAAAGGGTGGTGCCATGTTCTTAATAGCTGGAGGAGATCTGGTGGCACAGTGGTTAAACCATTTGACTGCTAACCAAAAGGGCAGAGGTTCGAACTCACCAGCAGCTCCATGGGAGAAAGATGAAGCAGTCTGCTTCTGTAAAGATTAGTAGCCTTGAAAACCCTATGGGGCAGCTCTACTTTGTCCTCTAGGGGCGCTGTGAGTCAAAATTGACTGATGGCAGTGGGTTTGGTTTGGGCTTTGGTAAAGACTGACACTCTTGGAAACCCTATGGGGCAGCTCTACTCTGTCCTATCAGGTTGCTCGGAGGTGGAACTGACTCAGTGGCAGTGGGTGGGTCTTACTAGTTTTCCTTTGAGCACTGCTATGGTTGAGAGTGTGGATTACAGGTGGTTTACTGTGCAGACAGTAACGTCCCACCAATCCCAATGCTTTCTAGGTTCTGGACCTCTAACTTATAGGATCTCAGATGGCTACCTGAGGTGTAAACAGTACCATCAATGGAACAGCTATACAAGGAAACTCCAGTTAAACCAGAAGTGGTTCAAAAGAAATAGCTCCATTTTACAGTGGGCAAACTCAAGCACACACTTCAATCAATGTCATGAGACAAAATGTGTATGAACTGTTCTATGGAAAATGAATTTGCTCTGTAAACTTTCACCCAAATCACAATTTAAAAAAAAAAAAAATTCAAACACAGCAATAATAAAATTTCCCCAGCCATCCAGCCCACACTCCAGTCCTCTGTCTTCCAATGTCCCACCATCCAATCAACTGGAAGGATTCCACTCTGAGCTTCAGTGCCCTGATCCTGATAATGAATGAACAGATCAGAACTGAAGTGGAAACTCAGAAGGGATTTCTTCCCTTCTTCTTTCAGCTGGACTGGAAGATGATGACTTCTTTTGTTTTTGTTGTTGTTGTTTTCCAGTAAACGAACCCAAGGAAGCATTTATGTTGAGTCTTGGTTGCAGGTCCACTGAGGCATGTTCTGTGGAACTTCCCACTGAGGGTTCAGCTAGGCCCGTCTGCATCTCCACAATGAATTACTTCCGCACACTCATGCCCACAGCCTCCCCTGTAATCCCCAACATCTGTTCTTTGTCCAGCGCTGACCAATGTGGCAATCGCCAAGTATTGGCTGTCAGCATCGCCACAGATGAGCCAACAGGCTCACAGAGGTGGCCGGCGTGTGATTTCAGCTGAACATGCCGGACGTATGAGGCCCTCGTTTAAACCGTTTGCAACATAAAGGAAACACCTGTTGAGAGCCCATCCAAAATACATGTGTGTTAAGTATTTGAAGGGTCTGGGGTTGACAGTGGCAGCTCAGATTACAGCAGTCTGGGCACTTGGACACAGGGCATACTCCAAATTCCTAGGGCTGATGCTGACATCGTCAATCTTTTAATTGACCATAGTCTATTGAAAGGTGGTTTAATTTTATCCCTTTTTGGCTGACAAAATTTTCAATCAACCAAATGTCCCTTATTAGTTTATTTTGGACTCAAGCCTAATAGCTATCATTGTTATTGTTGTGGGCCTCTGAGTGGATTTTCGAATCACAGAGACCTTATGTGACGGAGCAGAACTGCCCCATAGGGTTTTCTTGGCTGTGATCTTTATAGGATTACACACCCACGTCTTCCCCAGAGGTGTTTCTGCATGGGTCTGAACCACTAAACTTTCAGTCAGCAGCTGAGCACTTAACCGTTGTATCACCGAGGCTCCTTAGTATCTGTCATAGAAACATTAAAATAGAATGTGCTGTTTTTTAATATCAGGCCTGATTTATTTTGGGGGAACGATTTGACCTGATCTGAAAATGAGCCTCTGTATCAATGAATTGGCTACTAACCCAAAGGTTGGTGGTTCCAACCCACCAGCTGCTCCATGGAAGAAAGATGAGTCAATCTGCTTCCAAAAAGATTTGTAGCCTTGGAAACCCAAAGGGGGTCGCTATGAGTCAGAATCAAGTTCATGGCATAGTTTTATCAATGAATTACACTATAAGTTAGTCATATCTCCCTCTTATCTAATCAGTGGCCCAACTGGGGAAGGTGACCTAACTCATTCAAGTTTGGTATCTCATAAGGAGAGCTTGTTCATTTGTCATTTTTCTTTGTTCTAAATGTATCTAAAATAGAATAACAGAATTAATATGAAACTTAAAAAAGGCACCAGATTTTAACATAAAATATTGAATGAGGCAGTCCTTTGGGTGGGCAGCGTATGTGACTCACCATAAATGAATATGGACCTGAGTTTAGGCATCTGTAAACTGGGGCTAGCCCACCCTTGCAGGGTTGTTGTTGTGTATCTAGTACATATATAAGTAACCTCATTTAATACTTGGCACTGAATAAACTGTAGCTGGAATTGTTAGGACATTCTTGCCAAAGATGGCAAACTCTAACTCTCTAGGATGGTATTTGAGGAGCTCTGGTGGCATACTGCCTAAGGCATTTGACTGCTAACCAGAAGGCTGGCAGTTCAAACCCACCAGCCACTCCTCGGAAGGAAGGTTGGGCAATCTACTTCCATAGTGATACGGCCTTGGAAACCCAAGGAGGGGTTGCTATGAGTTGGTTCTGACTTGAAAGCAGTGAGTTTGGTTTGGTTTAGGATGGTATTTGAAGCCATTCATGGTCGGGCCCCAATTATCATTCAAGACCCAGCTCCTGGTCCATGTCGCCAGCACCCCATACCCTAGTTACACTAAACTGACTGCATTTCACCAAACCTTCAATGCTCTTTTCTTAGTCTTTGCTTATCCTTCTTTCTTTCTTTCAATTGTGTTTTGGGTGCAAATTTACAAAGCAGATTTTTATTTTACATTCAACAGTTCGGGCATATTTTATTTCACAGCCCCGACTGCAAGCCCCAACCATAACAAACTCTCCTCCTCTCTTGTCTTTGCTTGTCCTGTTCTTCCCTCAGCCTAGACTGACATCTTTCTGACTTGAAGAATTCCTCCTCCTTACAACTACATAACACAACGCAAAATAGCATCTCTTCTGCTTCTCCACAGGGAGCTCTGTAGCGTAGTGCCTAAGGCACTTGACTGTTAACCAGAAGGCAGGCAGTTCAAACCCACCAGCCACTCCTCAGAAGGAAGATGGGGCAATCTACTTCCGTAGTGATACTGCCTCGGAAACCGAAGGAGGGGTCACTATGAGTCGGGTCCGACTCGACAGCACATAACATAACAACTGCTTCTCCACACAGAAGTACATGTTTCTGCCCTGTTCTATCATGTCAACCATTATAACTACCATCCATTGCATGAATATTGTATGCCAGGTTCCATACCCGTCATTTGCCTTCCTGTCATTTAACACACACACACAAGACTAGAACAATACCATTATCCTCAGTTTTACAGATGATGAAACTTTGGTTCAGAGAGGTCTGCTAATTTTCCCTAGGTCACACAGCTTCCCAGTTGCTCTAGGTCCATGTGACTCCACGGCACATGCTCCTTGCCCTATGATTTTTGCATACATGCTCAATGCTATGATTGTTCATTTACTCATCTGCTTAAACTAGACTGAAAGCTCCTTAATGGTAGGCTCTCTTCATCCCTGTATCCTACAGGCTGGTACGCAAGAGGAAGACACTTAATTGATTCACTAGAGACAATAAGGAGAAACTATTTTCTACATGGGCGCTCTGCTAGCGTAGTGCCTAAGGCACTTGACTGCTAACTGGAAGGCTGGAGGTTCAAAAACCCAAGGAGGGGTCGCTATGAGTCGGGTCTGACTCCACGGCACATAACAACAACAACATTTTCTACATAGGCCATCCACGTTGTTGTTAGATGTCGTTGAGTTGGTTCTGACCCATAGCGACCCTATGTACAACAAAACAAATGCTGACCAGTCCTGTGCCACCCTCCCAATTGTTGCTGTTTGATCCCATTGTTGCAACTACTGTGTCAATCCATCTCATTGAGGGTCTTCTTCTTTGTTGCTACCCTGCTCAACCAAGCTTCTCCAGGGACTGGTCCTTCCTGATACCATGTCCAAAGTAAGCAAGATGAAATCTCACCATCCTCGCTTCTAAGGAGCATTCTGGTGGTACTTCCTCCAAGACCCACCCACATACACTATAAATCTATACAGAATGCTTTGTTGGGTTATGAACAATTGTAAAGGAAGTTAAGGCCCAACACCCAAGCACCATCCAGGTAACACCGGCTCCCACACTTTTACCAAACCAACACTAAGGATTTCTGTCCAGACTCTTAAGAATTCATCAGTGGGCATCATCAGGTCAACCTTTGTCTTGGATTCATTTCCAACAGTTAGATATTAGGGGACAGTCTATTTAGCACATGGGTCTATTTTGGAGCTGATTAGATAGAAGTACGCACTCTGGGAGGGACCTTCAGCGTGTTCTCAATGAGGCCAGAAAGACTTCAGCCACAGCAGATATGGCAACATGCCTTTAGCTTGGTGACCCTGGCCAAGATGTTGGCTATAGATTTTCCCAGAGTCCTAAGTGTGAGTCCCATCTTCAGAGCTGGAGCTCCATAACTTAATGACAGACTGTCTGCAGCTGGAGTTATGATGGGAGGTCTTGTTGCTTAATATGTCTGTTGGGAAACCCCACCACATTGACAGAAACTTCCACTGAGCTCAACTCACATGTGTAGTCTGTCATGCAACTCTTTGAGGCCATGGTCACCTTCTTAGATCTTGCTCATAGCACTGACACTGCTAAAATTAGGAGACCTCTCTTAATCAAAGTTTCATCATCTACAAAACTGAGGATAATGGTATTGTTCTAGTCTCATGTGTGTGTGTTAAATGACAGGAAGGCAAATGATGGGTATGGAACCTGGCATACAATATTCATTCAATGAATGGTAGTTATAATGGTTGACATGATAGAAGAACACAGGGCAGAAACATATACTTCTGTGTGGAGAAGCAGAGGAGATGCTATTTTGCAGTGCATTATGTAGTCGTAAGGAGGAGAAATTCTTCAAGTCAGAAAGATGGCAGAGCATGGCACTCTAGGCTGAGGGAAGAAGAGGAAAGGCAAAGACAAGAAGTGAGGAGAAGTTTGTTATGGTTGGGGATTGCAATCAGGGCTGTGAAATCAACTAGACACTGGTCTAGCCCACGTTTTCTAGGTGCACAGCCCTTCCGATCTCTCCTGATCCATTGGCTGCAGCCTACCTATGTCCTGGGTTAATCATAATAATTGCCATTCATTGAACATTTATCCTGAGCCAGGTATTGTGGTAAACATTTTAATAGCCATTTTTTCTTCATTGAATTAACACAGTAAACCCTATGATGTTGGCACAGTTTCTACTGCCTTGATCCCCATTTTGCATACGCTATAAGGAGGGATAAAGAGATCAGGTGGCTTGTTTAAGAGCAGAGAGACAGGAAGTGGAGGATCTGGGAAATACTGTGCTCCGAACGGTTTTACCACCTGCCTTTCAGACAACCCTGTGTGTTATCAGAGCAAAGACCATCATCCCAAACATTGGGATGGAGAACTGGGATGGCCCTGCCATGGAATCCCCTATTAGTGGACGGAGAAGCTGGGTCAACGGCAGTCGGAGTAAAGGTTCACACACAGTTCACAATAACACACCGGTGATGGTAAACCTAAACAAGAAGACGAGTGAAATCTGGGTGTGTTAACTATGGTTTCCCTCAGGTCGAGAGCCCATGACTGAGTTCCCCAGCAGGCTTTGAGCAGTCAAAACACACAAGACAAATCCCATAAGCACACCTAATTGAATAATCCAGGTTCTGTTAGCCTGGCTTTTTGAAGCATCCAAACAGTTCCTTTTATATGCTTAGTTTGGCTTCCCCGCAGTTTTAATTAAGCCTCCCAAGGCTCACAAGCATATTAAAATGAGGCGGAAAGCAAACCTACAGCCTTTGATGCCAGTGGCCACAAGGTGCAAGGATTCTGGTTTGATCTTTGGTTACAGCCGCCACAGCTGATCCTGAGTCCACCCGGAGGGCAATTTTTCTGTTTATTTTCTTTTGCGGGGAGGGCACGGTGATTACTCAAGTAATGAAAAGATTTCTTTCTTGTGCGGAGCAGCAGCGGCAAAACAGCCACCAGGGAATCTCCAAGCAGATTGCTCTGTGGTGTTTCTTCTTTGACCAGTCCCGAGAGGAGGGGTAGGTACTCTTTTCTGATGACTGTACCAGACCACAATTGTTGGCCTGTTGCCTTTCTGTTCCCTTCCGGGGCCTGCATTCCATACAACGTCCACTCACTCAGCTGAGCCAATATACCTTAAACCCGTTGCTGGTGAGCCAATTCCTACTCACAGTGACCCTATAGGACACAGTGGAACAGCCCCATAGAGTTCCCAAGGATGGAACCTTTACAGAAACAGATTGCCAAGCCTTTTCTCCTTGGGGAAGCTGGTGGGTTCGAACCGCCAACCTTTCAGTTAGCAGCCGAGCACTTAAGTACTGTGCCACCAAGGCTCCCTTGATATACTTTAGTGCTACTTTAAAAAAATAATTGTTTTTACTTATTGATATTGCAATTTGGATAAAAATTTACAGAGCAAATTCATTTCCCACTCAACAGTTCATATACATTTTGTTTCATGGCATTGATCGCAATGCCCATAATGGAACAGCTCTCTTCACACTTCTTCCCTGTGGCGACCTTTTCCCTGTGTTCTTCTTTCCTATGGATTCCTGCCCTCTGAGCTTTCTCCCTGTGCAAATACTGCCCTTCTGATCTCCCATGGTTGATTGTTCTAAGGAGTGTATCTATATGGTGTAAATG
>NW_006921679.1:9297369-9299583 GCF_000298275.1 Orycteropus afer afer | reverse complement strand
AAAAAAAAGAAGCACAGTACTCACAAGTGACGGTCATTTTGTGAGCCAAGGTGATGGGAGGGGTTAGTTTAGGTTCAAGGTTTAAAGAGCATTTCAGCGCAGTAGTCTTGGAGAGTTCTCCAGTCTCCTCTGGTCCAGTTAAGTCTGGTGTGGTAGTTACGGTTGTGTGACAACTTGGCAGGGCCATGGTGTTGAGCGGCTGGGCAGCTGGATGGAGTTATTCCCCATGATGAGATTGTGATCACCTCCATGTGGAATCTGCTGTGAGCAGCTAATTAGTTGAAGAAGAGTTGCCTTCGAGGTGTGGCCTGCTTCCAGTATAGATGGAGATGCTTTGAGCAATGTCTCCAGCTTTTTGGCACATTTGGATCCTGCACTTGGCTGAGTCTTTATCACCAGTACATGGCCTTGAACCAGCGGCCTGCCATGTTGCCTGCCAGTCTTGGAACTGTGCTATTCTGCCTGGCAATCTTGGGTCCGTCAGCCTCAGCAGCCAGCAGTGTGTGAGTCAGAAATCTTTAGCTTGCTCCAGTGGGCCAGGAACAAGAGACAGGGCTGAAGCCCAAGGTCAAAGGGCCTCCAGCCAGCCCTTCGAGTTGGCACTCTGAATTCAGACTTCTAGCCTCCTAAACTGTCAAAGAATAAGTTCCTGTTTGTTAAAGCCATCCATCCACCTGTAGTATTTCTGTTATAGCAGCACTCGAGAACTAAGACACCTAGCTTGTTGTTGTTGTTGTTAAAAGAATTTGAGGTTCTGTTTCACATTTCTCTCCCGTTCTATCAGGGCCCATCTACTGTGGCCTCGTTCAGAATGGTCAGTATTCTTAATGCTTCTTATCAAGTATCTTTCCCTCTGGCATTGACCAATAACGTCAAGATTCTTCCGAAGCTCAGACTTTTTCTCAGTCACCTTAGTTTGGACCAAAAATTTCAAAAAGAGATTGCTCAGTTCTCCCTCGCTCCCTCTCCACGGCATCCCCGACAGCACGGCAAACACCTGCTAGCTCAGCCCAACTGTTGACCCTATAAGTCGATCAAATAAGGACCTGGGCTAACAGCATGATGGGCACCAAGATCAACAGGACACAACTGCTTCTCAAGCCTCTGACCTTCCAATGCAGGAGAGAAGATACACAAATGTGTCTCATGTCTGACAAGTGCCACAGTATAGGTCTAACAATGTACTATGAGAGACCAAGAGAGGTGGAAAGCATTCTGGATGGGGAGGAATCGAAGCCACATTGGTGGAGCGTGAGGACCAGTAGGAACAAAGGTATGGCGGTGACAGTGATGAACGTTGGCTCAATCACAAATCACATTCTTGGGAGTTGGAAGGGAGGTGGGAAAGGATGCTTGGAGCTTGATCCCAGAGATGCTTGAACAACGGGCCTAGGAGCTGAAATTCAACATGAGAAGCAGAAAACACAGCCCTGAGACTTTGTTTCATTCTGTGAAAAAAATATTTTTAAGCTCCTATTATGTGTAAGGACCAGGAAGTACTTCATTCTGTTGTAAGCAGGGTCAGAGTTGACTTGACGGCACCTAACAACAATATTATGTGTAAGACAGTAAGCTAGTAGTTGAGCATCCGATGAAAAACAAACAAAAAAAAGATAACATTTGTTCTTCATCTCAAGATGCCACTGATATTCCAGAAGTAGGGCAGATGGACATTAAACCAGTAACAATTAATGGCAGTGAAGGAAAACATTGTGGCGTCATTACAGAGCATAACAAGGGGGTCTGCATCTTCCCTGAAAAGTAGCATTTGAGCTGAGACCAAAAGAAGGGGTAGAGATTGACAAGAGAGTTTGGATAGGGGCTTGAGGTGCTACCAACAGAAAGAACAGTATGCACAAGGGCTGTGAGGGGAAAGAGCTTAGTGAGTGAGAGGAACCGAAAGGTGATCCATGTGGCTGGACACCGTGTGGGAACATGGCAACATGGAAGGGGCGGGGTCACCCAGGGTCTCGTGTGCCATCTAAAGGATTTTGGTTCTGAACATGATTCTAAGTCATTAAAGGATGTGAAGAAGGGTAGGAGGACAATTTGATACCTGTCTCTTAAAAGAACAGTGCAGATGCAGTGTGGCAAACAGACTACAGAACAGAAAAACTCTAAGCAGAAAACTCAGATTAGGAGAAAATGACTCAGGGATGGTATTGGCTTGGACTAGGGTGCCACCAAGGAGCTCTGCTGGGGTAGCAGATAAGG
>NW_006921679.1:9281231-9293574 GCF_000298275.1 Orycteropus afer afer | reverse complement strand
AGTCAATTCTGGCTCAAAGCAACTTGCATTGATTGGGTTCCTAAGGCTGTCAATCTTTAAGGAAGCAAAGCCCAAACCAAACCCACTGCCGTGGAGTCGATTCTGACTCACAGCGCCCCTAGAGGACAGAGTGGAACTGCCCCACAGGGTCTCCAAGGCTGTCAATCTTCACAGAAGCAGACTGCCTCCTCTTTCTTCTACAGAGTGGCTGATGGGTTTGAACCACCAACTTTTTGGTTGGCAGCCAAATGCTTTAGTCACTACATCACCAGAGTACTTTTGAGCTCATTATAGAGACAATTAATCCAAAGACAGGCTTCACATAAATTAAGGAGAAAGGACTGAGAAAACATCTCAACTGTTTTCACTTGAACAGAGAGAAGGAGACTGAATAAATGATTCTAGTACATTCTTTAATGACAGAAATAATACGATTTTGAATGAATTTAAAGAACTCTAATATGGATTACTCTGAAGGGAGTCTTTGCATGTGCACGTCTGACGACTTTTCGCCCCCTCCTTCGAGCAAGTCCCCTCGGTCATCTGCTTGAGGAAGTCCAAAGACTCAAGGAGGCCTTTACCTTCTCCAGGCTAGAGTTACTTTCCAACTGACAGGGGAAAACGGTGTGGGTTTGCAGAACTTACCCATTGTTTTCTCTGGGGTTTGAAAGCATAACATTCCCATTCAGAGGAAATAGCCCAGGATGTTTATTTTTTCAAACGTCATGAATATTAAAGGCAACCTAAGGGAAGCCAAACCATGAGGCAAATGGCTGCAGTGATATCGAACGTGGGTGTTTGGCTTTCAAAGCGGGCCTTGTCAGGGCTACGTGTTTGAAACTCAGGAAGATCGATGGCGCAGATATAAAGCTGAATCAGATACAGTTGTGGGGATGAAGCGGTCCAGACTGTGGGTGTTTGCGATACTCTCTGACGGAAGGCACTCTGAGAAAGGAGACCGCTGTCGAGTGAGTGGACGTCAGAGACGCACAGGCAGACTGCTTTGGTACCGGACAGTCAACATGTCCATTTTCTTTCACAGGTTCAGAAGTCCTCGGCCTGGAGATACTATATACCGTAAAAGAGTTACGTATTTTTAATTTAATGTGAAGAACTAATCACCAGTGAGTGGCTTAGGTAAGACCTTATGAATGTTCATACCTTTAAAATATGAGTGTCAATACTCATAGGAGCGCTGGTAGCATAGTGGCTAAGGCACTTGACTGCTAACCAGAAGGCTGGTGGTTCAAACCCACCAGCCGCTCCTTGGAATGAAGATGGGGCAATCTACTTCCGTAGTGATACTGCCTCGGAAACCCAAGGAGGGGTCACTATGAGTTGGGTCCGACTCAATGGCACATAACAACAACAACAACAAGACTCATATTTCTTCTCAACACGAATGCACCCAACTGCAACATGCCTCTATTACTTCTTTTTCAACTCTGTGAGTCCCAGAGCAGTCCCCTGGTTTGGGAAGCAGTAACTGGTATTATGACACAAAAGTGCAGGATGCTGACAGAGACAGCTGCTGGCCTGTGCTGGGGTTGGGAGTGATTCAGGGCCTGCTCCCAAGGAGACCTAATTCATCTTATGAGAGATAAAGCAAACACTGAGTTCACTTGCAAAATGAAGAAACCACAGAAGTTGGTTCAATAAAGACAGTAAGATGGAGAATTTTAACTGTTGTTAACTGCTTTTTCACTGTGTTGACCAGCATAGAGTCAATTCTGACTCACAGCGCCCCTAGAGGACAGAGTAGAACTGTCCCACAGGGTTTCCAAGGCTGTCAATCTTCACAGAAGCAAAGCCCAAACCACACCCACTGCCGTGGAGTTGATTCTGACTCACAGCGCCCCTAGAGGACAGAGTGGAACTGCCCCAGAGGGTTTCCAAGGCTGTCAGTCTTTACAGAAGCAAAGCCCAAACCACAGCCACTGCCGTGGAGTTGATTCTGACTCACAGCGCTCCTACAGGACAGAGTGGAACTGCCCCAGAGGGTTTCCAAGGCTGTTCTTTACAGAAGCAAAGCCCAAACCACACCCACTGCCATGGAGTCGATTCTGACTCACAGCGCTCCTACAGGACAGAGTGGAACTGCACCAGAGGGTTTCCAAGGCTGTCAGTCTTTACAGAAGCAAAGCCCAAACCACAGCCACTGCCGTGGAGTTGATTCTGACTCACAGCGCTCCTACAGGACAGAGTGGAACTGCACCAGAGGGTTTCCAAGGCTGTCAGTCTTTACGGAAGCAGACTGCCATATCTTTCTCCTGTGGAGAGGACTGGTGGTTTTGAACCGCCAGCTTTTCAGTTAGCAGATGAGTGTTTAACCTACTGCACCACCAGGGCTCCTTTTGAACGTACACAAACAAAAACACACTGCTGTCATGTCTGACCCGACTCATGGTGATCCCTCCTTGGGTTTCTGAGGCAGTATCACTACGGAAGTAGATTGCCCAACCTTCCTTCTGAGGAGTGGCTGGTGGGTTAGAGATACAGTGGACCATAATAGTGATTGAGTTCCTGCCTTCCAGAGACTTCAGTCTACTGGGAGGGAAGGATGTGAAGGGAATAATAAGTACCATGAGAATGACAAAGGAGAGAAGATGGTGCTCTGGGATTTGATGGTAGTTGGGGGTGTGAAGAGAGGGGAACAATCCAGATAGACTCTCAATTTTTCATCAGAAGCTTGAAGGACAATCAGGAGGGGTCTTGTGATTGAAAGGAATGGAGGACCCCGTGCTAGGCGTGGGCAATGTCCCGAATCTGGAGAAAGCCTAGAACATTCCAGGAACCAATATGGTAGAAACATAAAGAGCAAGAGTGAGCTGATGTGAATAGAAGTTAGATTGTGGAGGGTCTTGAAATCTTGTTAAGAATATTGAACTTGATCATAATGTCAAGTGGAACCAACAAAGGATTTTAAACAGCAATGTCGTGTGCTCAGGTTTACAATCAATGAAGATTATTCAACTATGGAAATTTCCTATAAAAATTGAGAACTTCAGCCTGAAATATTCAACTTTTACACATTTTTATTCTTACAAATGTAGGCTCTTTAGGAGAAATACCTGGTGATCTGCTCCCATAAATATTACAGCCAAGGAAACCTGATGGGGCAGTTCAATTCTGTCACATGGGGTCAACCAAGAGTTGACAATCTATGTGATGGCACACCACCATCACCACCACCACAATCACACCCTGATTAATTATTGTCACTACAATCTCAGAGCTCTGGTAGCATAGTGCCTAAGGCACTCGACTGCTAACCAGAAGCCTGGAGGTTCAAACCCACCAGCCACTCCTCAGAAGGAAGGTTGGGCAATCTACTTCCCTAGTGATACTGCCTCAAATACCCAAGGAGGGGTCGCTATGAGTCGGGGCCGACCCGACGGCACATAACAACAACAACAACAACAACAACACAATCTCAGAAGATGGGGTATTTCTCTTCTTGTGCAAAGCGGTCCTTTCTTCCTGAACACTGGCTTCATGTCTTTCCTCTTCTCTGTTCATTAATTATTCCTGCATAAACCACTCCCTTGGGTTAGGGCTGGGGATGGTAACTGGGGAGCGAAACCAAATGCACACGAAATGTTGAATGTAAAACAAATTCTGCGCTGTAAATGTGCACCTGAAGCTCAATTAAAAAAAAAGATGAGTCACTCCCTCCCTGCCGTATCTTTCAGAACTTCCCGTCCTTGAGGGCACTATTCTCTCCTACTGGACTATCGTCCAACCCCTTAATACTTGAAAAAAAAATCTCTATTTTCTTTCAAGATATGGCTCAGTGCTCACTATTATTTTTTAAGAAGTCTCCAGTGTTCCCTGGACCCCACCCCAAAATTGATCCCATCCTTTTGAAGTATTTTATTTCTAGTAGATACTTCAATCATTTCACACAACCTATTGTACTATACAGGCACTCTGGTAGCATAGTATCTAAGGCACTTGACCGCTAACCAGAAGGCTGGCAGTTCAAACCCACCAGGCACTTCTTGGAAGGAAGATGGGGCAATCTACTTCTGCAGTGATACTGCCTCGGAAACCCAGGGAGGGGTCGCTATGAATTGGGTCCGACTCAATGGCACATAACAACAACAAACAACAACAATTGTACTATACAGGAGCTCTGGTAACTTAGTACCTAAGGCACTTGACTACTAACCAGAAGGCTGGCGGTTCAAACCCACCAGCCACTCCTTGGAAGGAAGATGGGGCAATCTACTCCCGTAGTGAGACTGCCTCGGAAACCAAAGGACGGGTTGCTATGAGTCGGGTCCGACTTGACAGCACATAACAACAACAACACTGTACTATACATTTATACGTTTGCTGCCAACACTCATTTTTCTCCAAAGAATTGTTTAGTGGTAAAATATATGTAACAAAAAAATTGCCATTTTAGCCATTTTAAGTGAAAAATTCAGAGTTAGCAACTGCACTCATCATGGTGGCAACCATCACCTCTAGCTACTTCCAGGAGTCTTTCATCATGCCAAACAGAAAGCCAGGACCTCTTAAGCCATAATGTTCCATTCTCTTCTTCCTCCAGGCCCAGATAACTATTAATAAACCTTTGTTCTATGGATTTGCCTATTGCAAATATTTCATATAAGTGGGACCATACAGTAATGTTCTTATTATGTCTGGCTTATTTCCGTCAGCATAATGTTTTCAAGGTTCATCCATGTTGTAGCATATATTACAACATCATCTCTTTTTCATGACTGAATAATATTCCATTGCATGGTTACATCACACTCGCTTATTGACTCATGTGTTGTTGGGACCTTGGGTTGTTTCCACCCTTTGGGCATTGTGAAGAACACTCAATGAACACTGGTGTATCTCTTTATGTCCTTGCTTTAAAATCTTCTGGGTATCTATCTAGGACTAGAATTACTGGGTCAGATGGTAATTCTGTGTTGAATTTTTTGAAGACCCTTCACAATGCTCTGAGGGCAAAAGCCAAGAATTTCATTCTTGTCTTTTTAGCACCTAGCTCAATGAGTGGCAGAAAGGAGACCCTCACCAGCTTTGTAAACCCAAATTCAGCAAAAACTGGCAAGCACTAGAAAAACTACCAAAAACTGGAAAGACCGGAAAGTTCTTGCAACTTTCAAAATCTAGCAAAGAGACTTATTTTTCCACTGAAATGGCAGGATTACGCCTTAAAACAAAGCACAATCCAGCCTTCTATCTGGTCAGTTCCTCGTGAGAACTACGTATGGTAGGACCAAAAATGCCTCAATGAGACAACAATTTTAGATATTAATGGGTGGTCTACTGCTCATAGTTTAATTGCTCTTATCAAGCTTCCCATTGCTTGTGCTAGAAGGGACAGCCAGAGGTGACAACTGGGAATGAGAGAGGTTATTTTATAGGGTGTCCACCATGGGATATGATCAATCTTTTTGGTTCTTGAAAAGAAAAGGTAAAGCAAGATGAAGTACTGTTTACTGACTAATAATGGTTCCCTTACCTATGGCAACTATATGGAAAAGAATTATGCTTTGATAATGACAAAATACAAGGAGCTCTGGTGGTGTAGTGAGGAAGGCTTCTGGCTGCTAACCAGAAGGTCAGCGGTTCAAACTCACCACCAGCTGCTCCCTGGAAGATGAGGCAATCTACTTCCGTAAAGATTTACAGCCTTGGAAACCCAATGAGGGTTGCTATGAGTTGGAATCGATTCAACGGCAGTGGGTTTGGTTTTTCGTTTTTGGAATGATAAAATTTTTATAAAACCAGATGCTGTAACTGTATTATCATTTCCTCTAATATCTTATTCAGCCAGCGAACAACGTCACAGAAAATGCCAGACTTACATAATCTTACCTAGATGATAACTTTTAGAAAAATAAAGACAGAAACGGGTGAACTTGTTTGGCACTCTGCCATTGGAAAGATGAAGCTTAGCGTTATTAGGAAGTGCCACTGCCTTGGATGTAGGCCACATCTTCAACAAAAAGACCACACAAGGTCTCCATGTCCACGATTTTAGTACCTTCTGTGAAATGATGGTAGTGGTGGTGGTGGGGTGTGCTTTACATCATGCCCATCTTACCTGAAGAAAAAGAGACGCTAGCAGGTTATAACATTAGTAGAAGGGAGAATGGAATTTCAACTGGGTCCTTGGTATTTCACCCTCAATAATATACAAAAATAAATGTTGGCCTGATAGAGACTGATCTGACAGAGACTGGTGAAACCCCCAAGACTATGGCCCCTTATTACCCTTTGGGCCTGGAATTGAACTCACTTTCGTGGCTTCTAGCCAAACAATACACAGGTGTATAAAGGGAGCATTTACACCAGGTAGATACACCCCTTACAATAATCGATCAAGGGAGAACAGAAGGACAGTATTTGCACAGGGAGACAGCTCATGGGGTGGGAAGGCATAGGAAAGAGGGCCACAGGGAAGAGGGCAACCTCAGGGAGGAAGTGGGAAGAGAGCCGTTACATCATGGGATTGCAGTCAATGTCATGAAACAAAATGTATGACCTGCTGTATGGAAAATAAATTTGCTCTGTAAATCTCACCCAAATCACACGTACACACACACACACACACACAAGTGTTGGCTGAATGGACACCAGCATTAAGACAGTTATTTTTCTTAAGTTGAGAAAGGTAACAGTGAAAAGTGGGAAAAGATTTCCTGCCTTGTACATTTCACAGTATTTGGCACTTAGAATAACCTTCCATGGCCAACAGCACACTGCTGTCACGTCCATTCTGACTCCCAATGACCCTGAAGTACAGAATAGAACTGCCCCATAGGGTTTCCAACTCTGTAATCCTTACAGCTGCTACATCTTCTTCCTGAGGAGAGTCTGGTGGGTTTGAACCACCGACCTTTTTGGTTAGCGGCCAAACGTTTTACCACGGTGCCACCTACGCTTCTTTCCTGGGCCCAAACCCATAGCTTCTCCCTACTACTTGTCCCCTGTGCCCCACGAGTGTCTGGCTTGTAGTAGGCAGACGATAAATGTTTGTTGAAAGTGAAATAAAAGCCTTTAATAAAATTCTGCTTCAGAAAGATTTCATGAATTGGCAACGAAAATCACTGCTGGTCTTGGCCAGTCTCTGGTGGTGGGTCTGGTTATGCGATAACTTGACTATTACTGTTCAGCCAAATACGAGAATTGCTGAACCTCTTCCGCTGTGAGCAGGTCTCTACTTTTTATTCTGTGTTCCCACTGAGGCATGAGTTTCTAGGTCATTACTTGGTATCCTAAACAGAGAAGCCACGTCTGGATCTGTTTAACCCGACTTGTCCTTTTCCCTTTGAGTTGATGAGGAAAAGAAAAGATTCTATTTCAGAATCTGGACCAACAGAACACGGAGTCCAAGACCGGCTTTTGCCCTCACCCCCCCATAAAAGAAGGCAGGCCCCGTGGCTTCTTAAGAGGCCGGGCTCTTGATACAATGACGGGAATGAGGACGCAAGGATAAGAATGAGTGTGTGTCTCAAAAAACGTTTGGCTCACAGTTGTCAGTGAGGTGAACAGATGAACAACAAATGTGTGGCAGAGATGAAATCTCCCCTTTTGGGGGAAACCACACCCCAGGAGGGATATTTGGATGTACCCAAGAGTACTAGACATGGTGTAGGTATTCTAACAGCAAGCCAAAAGAGGGTGTGAGAACATGGCTTACGCTCTGGCTTCATGCTTTCTGAAGGGGCCCCTTGTAACTGCTTATTTATAACCTCAGAACGCTTGGTGGCCCTCCATGGAAGGAGCGAGCAGCTGTCTACAGGAAACCGACAGCCCTGCCCACTGACTGGAAACACATGTTCCTTTCTGTCATCCCTGTGAATAGCTGCAATTCCATAATGTGATACTTGTCAACTTATTTCCTTCCATTTGTGGGTCACTGAAACTTCAGTATCTAAAGACCTCATCATCCTGTCATCAGCCACTGTTAATGCCTCAAACAGTGTTGCAATCCTAAAACACAGCATAGTCTTATAAACTCATCCCTGGGTTCTACATGCTGATAAATTTGTGAGGGGCTCTGGCCTGCCTCCCTCAGCCACCCAGAATTTGAATGTTACTTTACAATAAAAACCCTTTACAGGTATAATGAACTGGTGACCATGGAGATTTTTTTTTTCTTTCTCCCAATTGCATGTTACTGATTAGGCTGATGGACACATTCATAGACTTGGAAGATTATGGATGATGGGTCCAATTCTTCTCCGTATTTCGTATATGAAGATGTGTTACAGACAGTCACCGTATCTGGGACTTTGCTGACCAGTTTCTAAAACTTCAAAAATGCAGCTCATTTTAATTCTTCATTCCCAACCCTCACCAAACAAGGGAGTCACTGTTTCCCCATCTCAACCATCTAGGAAAAATGGAGAAAAGACTGAAATTGTCAAAGATTTTGTATTACTTGGTTGGATAATCACCAATGGAAGGAGCGGTCAAGAAATCAGATCACGTATTGCACTGGGCAAATGTGCTGCAAAAGGCCTCTTTAGAGTGCTGAAGAGCAAAGATGTCTCTTTGCAGACTAAAGTGCACCTAACCCAAGCCATGGTGTTTTCAATTGCCTCATATGCATGCAAAAGCTGGACAATGAATAAGGAAGACTGAAGAAGAGTTGATGCTTTTGAGTTGTGGTGCTGGTGAAGAATATTGAAAGTCCCATGGACTGCCAGAGGAACTAACAGATCTGTCCTGGAAGAAATGTAGCCCGAATGCTCCCTTGGAAGCAAGAATGGCTAGACTTCATCTAACTTACTTTGGTCATGTTATCAGAAGGGACCATTCCCTGGAGAAGGATGTAATGCTTGGTGAAGTGGAGGGTCAGCGAAAAAGAGGAAGGCCCTCAATGAGATGGATTGACGCAGTGGCTCCAACAATGGGCTCAGGTATAGCAGGGATTGTGGGGCTGGCTTAGGACCGGCATTGTTTCGTTCTGTTGTACACAAGGTCAGAGCTGACTCAGTGGACCCAACAACAACAGTAAACCAGAGAGAGAAAAATAGGGAAATCATCCAATTTACTTTTGGGTTAGAAAGACATTTCCATCCACTTTTCAGCATTACCCACATCTGACCAAATAAACAACATCAACTATTCTTCAGACTATAAATATCATGCTTTCTATAATATATCCTACCATCAATCAACACCGCGTATCTGTGCTTCCAGGCTTAAGTTCTTCATGGCAGCAAAAGACTGAGTGGGTAAATAAACTCAGTGCAACACAAATAGGAATCCACTTGCAATTCAGTTTTTCTAATACTGATAACCTTCGACATATTTTCAGGAGGGAAAAAGATTCACCATCACGTTCTCTTTGATAGTCACTGAAACTAGCTTCTTCTGTTTCAGAAAAAAAGCCTTTTAACCTTGCTGTTGAACTTGCTTCAAGTGCATTCATTGGTGATTGCTTTCTCAGTGTTGGGTCTCCCTGGGTGGTGGAAATGGTTAATGTTCTTGGCTGCTAACTGGAAGGTCGGAGGTTCAAGTCCACCCAGGGGCACATCAGAAGGCCTGGTGATCTAGTTCTGAAAAATTAGCCATTGGAACCCTATGGGGGAACAGTTCTACTCTGACACACATGGTGTTGGCATGCCTCAGAGTTAATTCAATGGCAATTCTTTCAAACCAGTGTGCCTGCGACCACGGGGTAGGGATGACAGGACTGTTGTTACTTAAGGATTCAGGGAAGGGAGACAGGTTTGGCCCTCAGGAGGCTCACAGTTTTTCTTGGGGCACAAATAAGGCCCATAAGGAAATGCTGGCATTACTCAGGAAAAAGTGTGAAAGGCAGAGGAAGGGGTGTGGAAGCCGGAGCGTGCTGGCTCAAACCACACACCTGCAGGGCGAGTGAGGACACTCACCCAGGCTCGAGATGGGGAGCTTCTAAGGAAAGCCATGCAGGATGGAATCAGGGACCGGGCAGAACTTAAGGCAAAGGATTGCCAGGGCTTGGCAGCTGGTGACACTGGTTGAAGAAGTTCGCTTCCTGGCTCCTATGAACTGGGGATGGCGGAGCCACAGACAGAGATGGGTCCCAGAGAAGGAGGAGGTGTAGAGGGGATGTGACAACACCTCTCCACACATGCTGAGCACATGGGGTGTATGCCCTCCAAGGGGAGAAGTCTGGAAGTTACTGGGTGACTGAGACTGGCACTTTGAAGAAAGATGCAACCTTTCTGAGATTTAGATCTGGAGGTCTTAAACACAGAGGTCAACAGTCAAGTAAGGAGCTGTGGTGGCATTGTGGATAAGGCACTTAACTGCTAACTGGTAGGTCAGTGATTCAAATCCACCAGCTGCTCTGTGGAAGGAAGATGGGATAATCTACTTCTGTAAAGATTTACAGTCTTGGAAACCCAGTGGGGTATGCTATGAGTCAGAAATGACTCGATGGCAGTGCGTCGTTTTGTTTGTTTGTTTAAATATACAGGTATCAGTGGAAGCCAAGTGGAACAGATAAGAACATTCTGGAAGAATGAGCCAGTGGCCCAGGACAGGGCTTCTAGGAGCATCACTGTGTAAGAGGACAAAGGGCTGGCTGAAGTATAGACAGACCCCAGGAGAGGGTGGCATTAAAGCAGCAAAGAAGGCTTTAAGGGAGCAACTGTTCACGGCCAAGGACCACATAGTGGTCGAGAAGATCCTCTCTGGAAATGAATTCAGAGCTGATTGCCGACCTGGGTGAGACTAGTTTCAAAGGAATGAGGACGTCAGTTCCAACAGGCTGAGGACTGAATGCCAAGGGAGGAAGGGGCTGAGCAGACATTTTCCCCAGTTGCTGTGGAGTTGGCCCCCCGTGGAGGATTTTTCAGAAGCTGACTGCCCGGCCTCTTTTCCAAGACACCTCCGACTTTTCAGTCAGCAGCAGACTGTGTTAAGTGCTCATACCAGCTAGGGACTCCTGAGTAAGAGGGAACCTCATCTAAAAGGTGACGGTGACATCTCTTAGGACGGCAGCTAGAGAAGTGGTGTAGAACCCGGAGGGCCACCCTCAACCCCCCTTGCGGCATCTGCTATCAACTTACTTGGAGAGGGTCCCCTTGCCACTGGGACTTTCTCCTAGCAATTTATTTGTTGTTGTTGTTAGGTGCCATCAAGTCAGCCCCGACTCATAATGACACAGTACAACAGAACGAAACACTGCCCAGTCCTGCCCAAGCCTCACGGTCCTTGCTACACCTGAATGCATTGTGGCAGCCACCGTGTCAGTCCATCTCATTGAGGGCCTCTCCCTTCTTCGCTGACCCTCCACTTTACCAAGCATGATGTCCTTCTCCAGAGAATGGGCCCTTCTGACCACATGACCAAAGTAGGTGAGATGAAGTCTGGCCATTCTCACTTCCAGGGGGCATTCCAGCTGCACTTCCTTCAGGATGGATTTATTAGTTCTTCTGGTAGTTCATGGTACACACACACACACACACACACAACATTCTAAAACCAAAAAAAAAAAAACTCCAAATGCCTCAAAACACTTGCGCATAGGGATCTGAAAATAATTTTTTGTTTTTCCTTTTTTTTAAAAAAAAAGAGGTGATGCACTCAGATAAGAATCACAGCACCCCTAAATAATAAAAGCAGTCATTCCTGGCTGATGGCTTTAGTAGGTAATCCTTGTTAAATACACACACACACACATACACATACATTTAATACCAAGAATACTTGAGCATTACAATGAAAAACTTTTTTGTTGTTGAAAATATACACAGCAAAGCGTCCAACAATTCAACAACTTGTACATGGAAAATATAGCGACGCCGATTCCGTCTTCCAACTGCGCATCATTCTTGCCCTTCTTTTCTGAGTTATTCTGCCCCTCCTGACACAGACTCACTACCCCCATCCCCCGAGCTTCCTAACCTTTCCAGCTGCTGCTAATAATTTGACACAATGGAAGACCCTTTAAAAGTAAAATTCAAAATGTAAAAAAAAGGTTGTATTCAAGGTAACAGTCTTAATGATACCCAAATAGAGTTCTACACTTTAAAGATCAACCCCAGGTCAATGCAACTATAAGGATGAATCGTCAGTACACAGCACTGAGTCTGAAAAATGGGAGATACCCTTCGGTGTTTGCCAGAGTACATCTGAGGACCCTATTGAAACTGCAGCCACAGCTGGGCCTGTGACTTCAAGTATCCTGCCAGCAGGGTGGAGGACAGCGTTTCCTGGGGTACAGGAAGCCAACCTCATGGGGGTGGCCACCTTTTAGGACTACCTGTAAAGGCTATTAGCAGTCAAATGCCTTGCACTATGCTACCAAAGCTCCTTTAATGTTACAAGGGGGGTCCGAAATGAAATGGCATGGCCAGGATGGTCTGGGGGC